>NC_083594.1:37939288-38253663 GCF_027579695.1 Neoarius graeffei
CGGTCCGTCGTGGTGAAGAAGGAGCTGAGCCAAAAGGCGAAGCTCTCAATTTACTGGTTGATCTACGTTCCGACTCTCACCTATGGTCATGAGCTTTGGGTAATGACAGAAAGAACAAGATCGCGGATACAAGCGGCTGAAATGAGTTTCCTTCGCAGGGTGGCTGGGCGCTCCCTTAGAGATAGGGTGAGAAGCACAGTCACTCGGGAGGAGCTCGGAGTAGAGCCGCTGCTCCTCCACATTGAGAGGAACCAGCTGAGGTGGCTCGGGCATCTTTTTCGGATGCCTCCTGGACGCCTCCCTGGGGAGGTGTTCCAGGCATGTGCCCCCGGGAGGAGGCCTCGGGGAAGACCCAGGACACGCTGGAGGGACTATGTCTCTCGGCTGGCCTGGGAACGCCTCGGTGTTCTTCCCGAGGAGCTGGCCGAGGTGTCTGGGGAAAGGGAAGTTTGGGCTTCCATGCTTAGACTGCTGCCTCCGCGACCCGGTCCTGGATAAGCGGAAGAAGACGAGACGAGACGAGAACCACACTTAGGCTACTTAAAGTATATGACTTTAGCCTGACTGTAGCCTTCTGTTGAGGTTTATCTTCTAGCTACTGTATGTTTCTGAAAGTAAGCACAACCACATTGATTATAAACTAGCCTATATTCAAGCAATTCATTGCGAACAATTTGTGAAATTTATTTGAGCAATAAATAATTTAAAAAAAAAGCACCACAGATGTTAACTCTGCTGATAACATGTACTATATTTTTGGGTCTCCTATCAAACAAGGTTAGTATAAAGTCAGCTAGGTACAGTGGTGCTTGAAAGTTTGTGAACCCTTTAGAATTTTCTATATTTCTGCATAAATGTGACCTAAAACAACATCAGATTTTCACACAAGTCCTAAAAGTAGATAAAGAGAACCCAGTTAAACAAATGAGAAAAAATTATACTTGGTAATTTATTTATTGAGAGAAATGATCCAATATTACATACCTGTGAGTGGCAAAAGTATGTGAACCTCTAGGATTAGCAGTTAATTTGAAGGTGAAATTAGAGTCAGGTGTCTTCAATCAATGGGATGACAATCAGGTGTGAGTGGGCACCCTGTTTTATTTAAAGAACAGGGATCTATCAAAGTCTGATCTTCACAACACATGTTTGTGGAAATGTATCATGGCACGAACAAAGGAGATTTTGGAGGACCTCAGAAAAAGCGTTGTTGATGCTCATCAGGCTGGAAAAGGTTGCAAAACCATCTCTAAAGTATTTGGACTCCACCAATCCACAGTCAGACAGATTGTGTACAAATGGAGGAAATTCAAGACCATTGTTACCCTCCCCAGGAGTGGTCGATCAACAAAGATCACTCCAAAAGCAAGGCATGTAATAGTCAGCGAGGTCACAAAGGATCCCAGGGTAACTTCTAAGCAACTGAAGGCCTCTCTCATATTGGCTAATGTTAATATTCAGGAGTCCACCATCAGGAGAACACTGAACAACAATGGTGTGCATGGCAGGGTTGCAAGGAGAAAGCCACTGCTCTCCAAAAAGAACATTGCTGCTCCTCTGCAGTTTGCTAAAGATCACGTGGACAAGCCAGAAGGCTATTGGAAAAATGTTTTGTGGATGGATGAGACCAAAATAGAACTTTTTGGTTTAAATGAGAAGCGTTGTTTGGAGAAAGGAAAACAATGCATTCCAGCATAGAACCTTATCCCATCTGTGAAACATGGTGGTAGTATCATGGTTTGGGCCTGTTTTGCTGCATCTGGGCCAGGACGGCTTGCCATCATTGATGGAACAATGAATTCTGAATTATACCAGCAAATTCTAAAGGAAAATGTCAGGACATCTGTCCCTGAACTGAATCTCAAGAGAAGGTGGGTCATGCAGCAAGACAATGACCCTAAGCACACAAGTCATTCTACCAAAGAATGGTTAAAGAAGAATAAAGTTAATGTTTTGGAATGGCCAAGTCAAAGTCCTGACCTTAATCCAATCGAAATGTTGTGGAAGGATCTGAAGTGAGCAGTTCATGTGAGGAAACCCACCAACATCCCAGAGTTGAAGCTGCTCTGTATGGAGGAATGGGCTAAAATTCCTCCAAGCCAGTGTGCAGGACTGATCAACAGTTACCGGAAACATTTCAAATCAAATCAAATCAAATCAAGTTTATTTGTACAGCGCTTTTAACAATAAACATTGTTGCAAAGCAGCTTTACAGAATTTGAACGACTTAAAACATGAGCTAATTTTATCCCTAATCTATCCCCAATGAGCAAGCCTGTGGCGACGGTGGCAAGGAAAAACTCCCTCAGACGACATGAGGAAGAAACCTCGAGAGGAACCAGACTCAAAAGGGAACCCATCCTCATTTGGGCAACAACAGACAGCCTGACTATAATATTAACAGTTTTAACAGGTATAACCCTCAACTGTCCTCATGGGGCCGTCCTTCACAGGAGTGGGGCGATAAAACTCCGACCAGACACAGGGCACCAGGATGGATCAAGCAGGTCCGAGGGGCAGAAGAGGCCAGCATCTCAATCCCAGGATCAACATGTAACTCAGAGGGACAGATGGGGGGGGGGAGAGAGAGAGAGAGAGAGAGAGAGAGAAAGAAAACACGTTGTTAGGTATGCCCTAAAAATGACAAGTATTAAATCTGTGTGGTAGGCTCGCAGAGACGAGAGTCTTTACATCAGGCATGACGCACAATGGCATGTTAATATGGTAAAAAATATATCATGACCTGCTCTGGCTGGATGCTTGATTGGGTGATGGGAGCACACTCCTCAGCAATGATGAGATGCAGATGGGACCCTTAGGCCTGGCCAAGACAAGTCAGTTACATTTCACCGGGTCTGGGACATGCGACAGAATGTCTGACGGCCGATTCCCTGCAGGCTACGATAGCCAGTCGAGGTCCCCACCGTCTCCACCAAAAGATTTCCTGTTGACTCCATGTAACTCAGAGGGACAGATTTGGGGTGGGGGGGGGGAGAGAAAGAAAACACAGGTGGTTAGGTATGCCCAATGTCACCTGAATAAGTAGGAACAGTATACATATTGCACCGAGTACAAGCAGGGACTCCGGCAACTAACTATGACAGCATAACTAAAAGGAGAGAGCCAGAAGGTAACACAGGCATGAGGGAGCCCCGGGACATAAAGCAGCCAGCCACTGCACCGTCAACAAACTCGAGTGAGCAAGCGAGTGGGGACTGACAGCATCCATACATCCCAGTTTACCAAAACACTCTATGTCTGAGGACCCTCCAGATCTACTCCTTTACCTCATAAACACCATTAACAAAAGGCTTGACTAAACAGATATGTTTTCAGCCTAGACTTAAATGCTGAGACTGTGTCTGATTCCCGAACATTACTTGGAAGGCTGTTCCATAACAGTGGGGCTTTGTAAGAAAAGGCTCTGCCCCCTGATGTAGCCTTCACTATACGAGGTACCAGCAGATAGCCTGCACCTTTTGATCTAAGTAGGCGTGGCGGGTCATAGAGGAGCAGAAGTTCACTCAGGTACTGTGGTGCGAGACCATTTAGTGCTTTAAAGGTCAATAGTAGTATTTTATAATCAATACGAAATTTGATTGGGAGCCAATGCAGTGTGGATAAGACAGGCGTGATGTGGTCATATTTTCTAGTTCTAGTAAGGACTCTTGCTGCGGCATTTTGAACTAACTGGAGCTTGTTTATGCACTTATTGGAACATCCAGACAGTAAGGCATTACAATAATCCAACCTGGAGGTAACGAAAGCATGGACTAGTTTTTCTGCATCATGCAATGACATTAAATTTCTTATCTTTGCAATATTTCTGAGATGAAAGAAAGCTATCCGGGTGATGTTATCAATGTGAGTTTCGAATGAAAGACTGGGGTCAATAATCACTCCGAGGTCTTTTACTGCTGCACGTGAAGAAACAGAAAGGCCATCCAGAGTTACTGTGTAATCAGAAAACCTACTTCTAGCTGTATGTGGTCCTAGCACAAGTACTTCAGTCTTGTCAGAGTTAAGCAGAAGGAAATTTATAAGCATCCAGTGTCTAATGTCCTTAACACATTCCTCAATTTTATTAAGCTGGTGTCTCTCATCAGGTTTTGCAGAGACATACAACTGTGTGTCATCAGCATAACAGTGGAAACTAATACAATGTTTATGAATAATATCGCCCAGAGGTAACATATATAGAGAAAAAAGCAGTGGACCCAAGACAGAACCTTGTGGAACACCAAACTTTACCTCTGTACGTCTAGAAATATCACCATTTATATCGACATACTGATAACGATCAGTTAGATAAGACCTGAGCCAGGAGAGGGCCATTCCCTTAACTCCCACAACATTTTCTAGTCTATCCAGAAGAATGGAATGATCAATGGTATCAAATGCTGCACTAAGGTCAAGCAACACAAGTAGCGAGACACAGCCCTGATCAGACGCCAACAGTAGGTCGTTTACTACTTTAACCAGTGCTGTCTCTGTGCTATGATGAGGTCTAAATCCTGACTGATACATTTCATGGATGTTATTCCTATGTAAATATGAGCATAACTGCTGTGCCACAGCTTTTTCAAGGATCTTGGAGATAAAGGGGAGGTTTGATATTGGCCGATAATTGGACAGCTGACAGGGATCAAGGTCAGGTTTTTTAATCAGGGGTTTGATAACTGCTAGTTTAAAGGATTTGGGTACATAGCCAATCATAAGAGAAGAATTTATTATTTTTAGAAGCGGTTCAATTACTCCAGGCATTATCTGTTTGAATAGATGTGTCGGTAAGGGATCTAGTACGCAAGTTGAGGCTTTTGATGTAGAGATTAATGAAAGTAATTCAGTTTCTTTTAGGGGAGTAAAACATTCTAACTGATGATCTGATACAGTTATATTGTTAACTACAAGGTCACTTTCATTGTCTAACCTTAAATTAGTAGTTTGAATTTTTTGTCGGATATTCTCAATTTTGTCATTAAAAAAATTCATGAAGTCGTTGCTACTACATACTGCAGGTGTGCATGTGTTGATAGTGGACTTATTCCTGGTTAATTTTGCTACAGTATTAAATAGGAATCTAGGATTATTTTTGTTATCTTCTATTAGGGAGGAGAGATATGTTGATCTCGCAGCACTAAGAGCTTTTCTATACTTCAGGAAGCTCTCCTTCCACGCCAATTTGAACACTACCAATTTTGTTTGACGCCATTTACGTTCCAATTTTCGAGTGGTCTGTTTTAATGTGCGAGTGTCATCATTATACCAGGGTGCTAATTTTTTGTCTCTGACCATTTTCCTTTTTAGAGGAGCTACATTATCTAAAGTATGGCGGAATGTTGACTCTAAGCATTCAGTTGCCTGATCGAGTTCTGCAGGGGCTGACAGTGACCCAATCAAAGTTGACAGCTCTGGGAGATCATTTATAAAGCTCTGTGCAGTAGTTGACGTGAAAGTACATTTAATACAGTAGCGTGGTGAGGTGCATATATTATTACTCAGACATATTTTGAATGAGATGAGACAATGATCTGAGATAACTTCAGACTGTGGAAGTATGACTATATTGTCTACGTTTAATCTGAATGTTAGTATTAGATCAAGGGTGTGACCACCATTATGGGTCGGTCCTATGACATTCTGCTTAATCCCGACTGAATCTAAGATGGACACAAACGCTGTTTTTAAAGGGTCTTCTGGGTTATCAAAGTGAATATTAAAATCTCCGACAATCAAAGCTTTGTCTAAGGAAATAACCAGATCTGAGATAAAATCTGCAAATTCAGAAAGAAACTCAGAATATGGCCCCGGGGGCCTGTAAATAATAAGCAATGGAATTAACTGGGTAGACTTATTTTTCGAGGCTACATACATTATATGAGTATGAAGAACTTCAAATGTATTAAATTTATAACCAGGTTTGTGTGTTACACCTAGATAATCGTTATAAATAACCGCGACGCCTCCTCCTCTGCCAGTTAGACGAGGCTGGTGTATATAACTGTATCCAGGAGGACTCGCTTCATTTAATGCTATATATTCATTTGGCTTAATCCATGTTTCTGTTAAACACAGTACATTAAACTCCTGATCAGTAATGAGTTCATTAACCATTAGCGCTTTAGATGTAAGAGATCTAATATTTAATAGCCCCACCTTTAGATCAAAGGTGCTGGCAGCAGCTGTACAGTCAGTCTGATCTAATTTTATATTGATTAGGTTACTGGAACAAACTCTCTGAAAATTTCTACCTTTTTGTTGAGCTCGGGGAACAGACAGTCTCGATGTAGTGGGCCCTGAGTGATGACTCTGTGCAGCTAGCAGACAGTCGGTTTAGCCTGTTCGTCTGCTCCCTGGCCTTGGCTCTGGATTGTCAGAAATTAACTAGGCCTGTTCTGAGACTATGACCTATGCTGCAGGAAATGAGAGCAGCACCTTCCCGAGTGGGATGGATACCGTCCCGCCCTAACAGGCCAGCAGTGCCCTCAAAATTAGCCCAATTATCTATAAAGCCCACACTGTTTTCAGAGCACCACCTGGACAGCCAGCAGTTCAGCGACCATAACCTGCTGTAAGCTACATCGCCACGCCGCATTGGGATGGGGCCAGAGCATACTACAGCATCGGACATCGCCTTCGCTAATTTAAACACCTCTACAAAGTTACTCTTAGTAACCTCAGACTGACGAAGGCGTATATCATTAGCTCCTGCATGGATAACTATCTTTGAGAACCTGTGCTTGCCTAGGACCCTAAGATTACCTGCTATGTCCGGCGCCCTGGCTCCCGGTATACACCTGACTAAAGCTGCTGGTGCCCCTAAAGGCTGAGCTAATTTCACGTGCCATATGATAGAGTCCCCTATAACCAGAGCTCTTTCAGGTTTCTCAGTGGGTGCATCACTAAGGAGAGCAAACCTGTTCGACACGTGACGCGGAGAGGAGTGGTGCTCCCGTGGGCGAGCCTCAGCGGTAGCTTTGGCTCTACGCTTATGCCGCCGAGCCGTCACCCATTCGCCCCGCTGTAAGGGCTCTAATGCCGGAGTTGGGGGATTGCTAACTCCACCTAGGGCGTCCAGACTTTCCCTAACAGAAACTACACTGTTCTCACGCTCACTAACCTGCTCTAAAGCCTGGACACGCGCTTCTAGCACTGAAATCTTCTCCGTCAGAGAGCTAACTAATCTGCACTTATCACAAGTAAAGCTAATAGAGCTATCGCTAGTGACGGAGGAAGAATGACTAAACATCCTGCACTCAGCACACTGAACAGGCTGAAGGGGTGCCATGATGAAAAGATTCACGTACCTTAAATGAAGATCTGTTGATATTAAAGCAGATCAGATGGCCTCCGCTTGTGGACTTTACACAGGAGGAGAAAAAAAGAAAGCTTCCGGTCTCGGCGTTCTTCCGAAAAAAGAAAGAGAAAAAACCGGAAAAAAAAACCGGAAAAAGGAAAGCGAAAGTGAAAAGTACAAAAATGAAAGCGACAGTATAATAAAAATGAAGACGATACTGGAAATTTATTTATAGAAAAAAAGTTAAAAAAGGATTAGTAATTAACGCCGGCACTCGCGGGAAAAAGGACTCGGCGCGAACAACTCAGGAAACATTTAATTGCAGTTATTGCTGCACAAGGGGGTCACACCAGATACTGAAAACAAAGGTTCACATACTTTTGCCTCTCACAGATATGTAATATTGGATCATTTTCCTCAATAAATAAATGACCAAGTAGAATATTTTTGTCTCATTTGTTTAACTGGGTTCTCTTTATCTACTTTTAGGACTTGTGTGAAAATCTGATGATGTTTTAGGTCATATTTATGCAGAAATATAGAAAATTCTTTTTTTTAATTCGGTGTTGTTTGAATTCTGTTTTTTTGTGTAGTTGTATTGTGATTGTTTTGTATAATTGTATACGAATTAATTAAAAAAAAAGAAATATAGAAAATTCTGAAGGGTTCACAAACTTTCAAGCACCACTGTACAATTGTGTGAAGGAAGATATATATAGTGGAGGAAATAATTATTTGATCCCTTGCTGATTTTGTAAGTTTGTCCACTGACAAAGAAATGAACATTCTATAATTTTAATGGTATTAACTGAGAGACAAAACATCAAAACGAAAATCCAGAAAATAACTTAATATAAAATATATAAACTGATTTGCATTTCTTTGAGTGAAATAAGTATTTGAACCCTCTAGCAAACAAGACAGTATTTGGTGGCAAAACCCTTGTTGGCAAGCACAGCAGTCAGACATTTCTTGTAGTTGATGACCAGGTTTGCGCACATGTCAGGAGGAATTTTGGTCCACTCCTCTTTGCAGATCATCTCTAGATCATTAAGGTTTTGAGGCTGTTGCAGCTCCCTCCATAGGTTTTCTATGGGATTAAGGTCCGGAGACTGGCTAGGCCACTCCATGACCTTAATGTGCTTCTTCTTGAGCCACTCCTTTGTTGCCTTGGCTGTATGTTTTGGGTCATTGTCATGCTGGAAGACCCATCCACGACCCATTTTGAGTGCCCTGGCAGAGGGAAGGAGGTTGTTACTCAGGATTTTATGGTACATGGCCGTGTCCATTCTTTCGTTGATGCGGTGAAGTAGTCCTGTGCCCTTAGCAGAGAAACACCCCCAAAGCATAATGTTTCCACCTCCATGCTTGAGAGTGAGGATGGTGTTCTTCGGGTCATAGTCAGCATTTTTTCTTCCTCCAAACACGGCGAGTTGAGTTAATGCCAAAGAGCTCAATTTTGGTCTCATCTGACCACAGCACCTTCTCCCAATCACTCTCAGAATCATTCAGGTGTTCATTGGCAAACTTCAGATGCGCCTGCACATGTGCCTTCTTGAGCAGGGGGACCTTGCGGGCACTGCAGGATTTTAATCCATTACAGCGTAATGTGTTACCAATGGTTTTCTTGGTGACTGTGATCCCAGCTGCCTTAAGATCATTCACAAGCTCCTCCTGTGTAGTTCTAGGCTGATCTCTCACCTTTCTCATGATCCTTGATACCCCATGAGGTGAGAGCTCGCGTGGGGCCCCAGACCGGGGTCGATTGATGGTCGTTTTGTATTTCTTCCATTTTCGAACTATTGCACCAACAGTTGTCTCCTTCTCACCCAGCTTCTTGCTTATGGTTTTGTAGCCCAGTCCAGCCTTGTGCAGCTCTACAATCTTGTCCCTGACATCCTTAGACAGCTCTTTGGTCTTGCCCATGTTGGAGAGGTTGGAGTCTGATTGATAGATTGATTCTGTGGAGAGGTGTCTTTTATACAGGTGTCAATTTAAGACAGCTGTCTTTAATGCAGGTAATGAGTTGATTAGGAGTGTCTAACTGGTCTGTGGGAGCCAGAAGTCTTAATGGTTGGTAGGGGATCAAATACTTATTTCACTCAACGAAATGCAAATCAATTTATATATTTTATAAAATGTGATTTTCTTTTTGATATTCTATCTCTCACTGTTAAAATAAACTTACCCTTAAAATTATAGACTGTTCATATCTTTGCCAGTGGGCAAACTTACAAAATCAGCAAGGGATCAAATAATTATTTCCTCCACTAATATTTTATATATATATATATATATATATATATATATATATATATATATATCTCAGCTGGATAGTACAGTGGTAATGCTCACTGACTACGACGCAGGAGATTGGGGTTCGAATCAAAACAAATCATCATCCAGTAAGGGTCCTTAGGCAAGACCCCTCATGATATATCAGCCTACCTCAGGAATGAGTGAAGACATAACTGATAGAGTCATACCAGCTCAGACCTCGCCCGGGTCAACAAGGTCTGCGTCAGTTGCTAGGGAACCAGGGCAAACTGATGAGAAATGGGCTACTGGAACAAGACATCGGTGGACGAGGACAGAAAATACGGATTTGCTGGAATGCTACTATACAAGCAATCCCAGAGAGAGGGGATACATGCAGCGAATGTGGGACCATTGGATACTTCGAAACCCACAATCAAGGCTAACAAAGAAACAGCTATTAGCCCAGTGTTCCAACATCCGTAATCGAAATCTACTATCACAACTAGAGATTAATGAAATACAACAACAATGCTACGGCAAGGGGGAGCCAGGAAGACAGGTCAGTGGGGAGATGTCATCATCCCCACAACCAGAGATTGGGTACCAAGCCCCAACAGCTAACAGCCTCAACACAAGAACTGCTGACCTGAGAAGGAAGATTGTGACCCAACTGGAAACCTGGAGCCCCCGACGAATACCGAAGCTGAGTTGCCAAGTACCTTCAGAAGATCTACTAGTGGATGTGAATGCTGCTCTGAAGACAATCTCCACAAGAACCATCACTGAGACCACAGTACAGCAACAGTAATCATGGAGATGCTTGGACACAAGGTGGGCTCGGGACATAACAAACAGTATCCACCATGGAAGAGACGATTAGAAGCCAAGATAAAGGCAGCACAGAGAGAAGTTAGCCAGCTAGCTGAACTACAGAAAGGGAACATGGTGAATAAAGAGGCACCCAGGAAGTACAACTCACTCTCCATACCAGAGGCACTCGAAACTGCCAAACAGCGACTAACAGCTCTGGCCACCCGGTTGAAGAGATACACCAAGGAGGGAGAGGCCAGGAGAATAAACAAGCTGTTCTCCACTGAACAAGCCAAGGTGTACTCTCAGTGGCAGGGGAACAACAACCGGTCAGACCCACCAAGAGCTGAGGTGGAAAAATACTGGAAAGACATATGGGAAAGAAACGCATCACACAACACCGATGCCCAATGGTTAGTGGACCTAAGAGCTGACCACAGCAACCTCCCAGAACAAGAACCAGTAACCATCTCAATGGCAGACGTCCAAGAAAGAGTGTCAAAGATGAAGAGCTGGACAGCACCAGGCCCCGATATGATCCATACGTACTGGCTGAAGAAGCTAACTGCACTCCATGAATGCCTAGCAGCACAGATGAACCAGCTGCTGAGGGATGAGACCCACCCAGAATGGCTAACCCAAGGCAGGACAGTCCTAATCATGAAGGACCCCCAGAAGGGACCCATCCCATCCAACTACCGGCCAATTACCTGTCTCTGCACAACATGGAAGGCCCTGTCAGGCATCATTGCAGCAAAAATGAGTAAGCATGTGGCTCAATACATGAGCGAGGCACAGAAAGGAATTGGCAGTAACACCAGAGGAGCCAAGCACCAGCTACTGGTCGATAGAACAGTCGCCCGAGACTGTAAGAAGAGACAGACCAACCTGTGCACTGCCTGGATTGACTACAAGAAAGCCTACGACTCAATGCCACACACATGGATACTGGAATGTCTGGAACTGTATAAGATCAACAGGAACCTAAGGACCTTCATCCAGAACTCAATGGAAATGTGGAAGACAACCCTAGAGGCCAACTCAAAACCCATTGCCCAAGTCAACATCAAGTGCGGCATATACCAAGGAGATGCGCTATCACCACTGCTGTTCTGCATAGGCCTGAACCCCCTCAGTCGGATCATCACGAAGAGCGGCTACGGGTACCGATTCCATAGTGGGGCAACAATCAGCCACCTGCTCTACATGGATGACATCAAGCTGTATGCCAGGAACGAGCGAGAAATAGACTCGCTGATCCACACCATCTGGATCTACAGCAATGACATAGGGATGTCATTCGGATTGGACAAGTGTGGCCGGATGGTCTCAAAGAGAGGCAAGATGATCCGAACTGAGGGGATTGACCTACCAGAGGGCAACATAGGTGATATCCAAGACAGCTACAAGTACCTTGGCATCCCACAGGCTAATGGAAACCATGAAGAGGCCACAAGGAAGTCAACCACAGCCAAATACCTCCAGAGAGTAAGGCAGGTCCTGAAAAGTCAGCTGAATGGTAAGAACAAGGTCCGAGCCATCAACATGTACGCACTACCAGTCATCAGATACCCCGCTGGTATCATAAGCTGGCCAAAGGAGAAGATAGAAGTCACAGATATCAAGACTAGAAAGCTCCTCACCATGCATGGAGGGTTCCACCCCAAGTCCAGCACCCAGAGACTATACACTAAGTGGAAAGAGGGAGGCCGAGGGCTAGTGAGCATCAAGACCACGGTCCAGGATGAAACATCGAAAATCCGAGAATACATCAGAAAGATGGCCCCAAAGGATGAACTGCTAAGTGAATGTCTCAGGCAGCAGAACCCTGATGAGAGTGCAGAGGAGGAGGAGGAACAGACAACCTGGAGGGACAAACCCCTACATGGCATGTACCACCGTCAGATAGAGGAAGTGGCTGATATCAAGAAATCCTACCAGTGGCTGGATAATGCAGGACTGACAGACAGCACAGAGGCACTAATCATGGCAGCACAAGAACAGGCCATAAGCACAAGAGCCATAGAGGCCAGGATCTACCAGAGTAGATCAGACCCAAGATGCAGACTGTGCAAAGAAGCCCCTGAAACAGTCCAGCACATAGTAGCAGGGTGTAAGATGCTAGCTGGATCAGCGTATATGGAGAGGCACAACCAAGTGGCTGGGATAGTATACAGGAACATCTGCAACCAGTATGGAATAGAAGTACCCAAGTCCCAATGGGCCATACCACAGAAGGTGGCTGAGAACAACAGGGCCAAGGTTCTGTGGGACTTCAGCTTCCAGACTGACAAACAGATCCTGGCTAACCAACCGGACATAGTGGTGGTGGACAAAGAGCAGAAGAGGGTGGTGGTGATAGATGTGGCAATCCCAGCTGACGCCAACATCAGGAAGAAGGAACATGAGAAACTTGAGAAGTATCAAGGGTTGAAAGAGCAGCTGGAACGGATGTGGAAAGTCAAGGGTTGCGTGGTCCCCGTGGTAGTGGGGGCACTTGGGGCAGTAACCCCCAAACTGGGAGAGTGGCTCCAGCAAATCCCAGGAACAACATCTGAAGCCTCAGTCCAGAAGAGCGTAGTCCTAGGAACATCGAAGATACTGCGCAGAACCCTCAAACTCCCAGGCCTCTGGAAGAGGACCCGAGCTTGAGGATGACATGGATACCCCCCCACCCCCCCACCGGGGGTGAGAAGGAGATTATATATATATATATATATATATATATATATATATATATATATATATATATATATATATACATACACACACGCACGCACGCGCGCGTGTGTGTGTGTGTGTCAGGGACCAAACAGCGAGGCAAGAGGACACAGGAGTTTTTGGTTCAAAAGGCAGGGTTTTATTTACCCAAAATTGTTTTAAAAATATACAAAGACCAAAATTAATTATAACTAGGCCTATAAAAGAGGTCAACAAAATATAACTTGACTTGAGACACAAACATCTGACATGACATTACCTAAACAAAAACTGACCTAACATAATGAAACAAAAGGGAACATATACAGTGGCTTGGCCAAATCAAATAACACAGAAGGGGGAAACAAAAATAAACACTAACTACAAACAGATACAAAGCAAAACTAACTAAAGCCAAAATCCCCCTCGGGCACATGGTGAGACGTGGTACGACCTAATGAGCAGGCTCCAATGCCGCTTTTCCACTATAAACGCGGCCGAGTTGGGCTGAGCCGTGCCGTGCTGAGTTGGGCTGAGTCGAGCTGAGTGGGGCTGTTGGAGTTGCATTTCGACTACAACCGCGCTGAACCGTGCTGGCTGGAAGTGGGTGGACACATTGGGTGGAGTTAGCGAAAGTGGGTGGACGTCACGTGATGTTGTTAAGCAGCGCAAACAGTGACATCAGTGAGCTTTTAAGCAGTAGTCTCACAACCCGAATACTAAACAATAAACATGGAGGACATGGAGTCGTTAGTGTTGCTGGTCTTGGCTCTGTGGCTTGTTGTCACCGACAACGCCAACAGATACTGGCAAGAGCGTATAGATGAGGCGAGGCGCATAAGGCTTCAGAAATTCTCGTAATTCATAATTCTTCTTCTTCCGGGTTTACGGTGTTTACAGATCCCAGCGTGCTCGCGGGGCGTGTGTGGGCATGTGAGGACACTCCTCCTCACCAATCAGTGCACAGGGGAGTGTCTGCTCACGCCCCCAGCCCCACTCAGCTCGCTTTGGCTCGCTTCAGCCCCACTCCAAAACGGTGCGAGTTTTAGGGGCTAAGCAGGGCTGAAGCGAGCCGTGTCGGGCTGAAGTGAGCTGAAGCGAGCTGAAGTGAGCTGAAAAAGGGTAGTGGAAAAGGGCCACAAGATGGCCTGACCAGAAAGGGACTGGCCCCAACACTCAAAGTAACTCAGAGAAAGCTCAAACAAAGAAACACATGATTAGTGACAAACAAACATACTGTAGCTTTCACAACCCAATGTGTGCACTCCATATAAAACAATGTAAGGTTAAAGCAAATAAACTATAAATCAAATAAACAGTGTTGTGTCAATTATTAGAGTATGATCGTATAGATGACTGTAAATGATAGACTGTGCAGCAAATTTGTAGTGAAAATTCATTATGTCTGATAATTATAACTATTCTTTTAAGTTCGTTTCTTAAGACACGTATTTTTACGTATGTTACCTCGCTTGTTGACCCTTGTCAACAAGCGAGGTAACATACGTAAAAATACGTGTCTTAAGAAACGAACTTAAAAGAATAGGAATAATGTGCAGCAAATTAATAAGGTGCAAAGGTAGAATGTGGGATGATATTACCCTGTGTGGCTGTAGCCCTCACAGTATATATTTTATTAAATTCTTTTTTTTTAATTACTTGTACAGGTAGTCGTCGACTTACGACTGCGTTTGGTTACGACCGACCGGTCGTAAACCGATCTGGTCGTAAGTCGGCCTATGTTAAATGAACGTAAGTATATTGTGATGTGTAATGATACTGTAATCATCTTAAAGTCTTATTTTATCAACATTTTCTTATTTCATTACCTTGGCTCATTATTTGGTTTAAGTCAAACACTGCATACTACACTGCGTACAGTACAATTCGTTTAATATGTGCAAAACAAAAAATACGAAATACAGGTGTGAAAAATAGAAAACATTTTAGTTTGAAACATACCAAAATACAAATGTAAAACATAGCAAAATACAAAATTTAATGACCGCTGGCATCACTGGTGCGTGGCTGTGGGTCGTCTATGTCATCATCAGCTGTTGCAGCGCTCGGGCTGGCAGGAGCATTTGCTTGTTTCATAAACCAGGAGCTGGGGCAGAAACTGTATGACAAAGCGCGCGAGAGAGACTGCGCATGTGCCTGGAGCTGGGGCGGAAACTGTATGACAGAGTGCGCAAGGGAGCGCGAGAGAGACTGCGCATGTGCCTGGAGCTGGGGCGGAAACTGTTGTACGCGGCGAGAGGCACTGCCGGGAGCTGGGGCGGAAACTGTCATACGTTCAGCTAGCTCAGCTGGGAAACACTTGCCAGTCATAACCAGACGGTCGTAAAGTCGATCGGTCGTAAGTCGCATAGGTCATAAGTCGACGACTACCTGTACATTGTATTGACTAACCCCATTTCCAGAAAAATTGGGATATTTCCCAAAATGCAATAAGAACAAAAACATGTGATTTGTTAATTCACATGAACCTTTATTTAACTGACCAAAGTACAAAGAAAAGATTTTCAATAGTTTTACTGGTCAAGTTCATTGTATTTTGTAAATATAAACAAAGTCAGAATTTGATGCCTGCAACACACTCAAAAAAAAAAAGTTGGGACAGAGTTATTGTTACCAATTGTCGTCACACCTGCGCACCTTGGCACGCACAACAGACTTTCTCTCACGCGCGCTCTGAACAGCATGTGCAACGAACTGACTCACGCACAATCTGAACAGCACGCACTTCTAATTACTGACTCCTGCCATGGATTAAGGCACAATCAGCCTGCTCATATAAGGATGCTGAGACTCACTTATTTCGCAAAGTACTGCGTTGCGAGTCACACATTACCAAGCCCTGTTGTCGTGTTGTTCTCCTGGTTTCCTGATTCCTGTTCTGTGTTTTTGATTCTGATATTGTCTAGCCCTGTTTAGCCTCGCCCAACACTTTGCCTATTCCTGGTTATGATTGCTGCCTACATTTTGAATTGTAAGCCTGTTTATTGCTTTTCCTATTTCTTTTGTAATAAAGACTCTCTTCTGCACATACATCTGTCTCCACTCCAATCTACCTGCATTCTCCTGACAGTATCTTCATCACAGTGCTAATATACCTTGCCTGACTGACAATTGTATTACATCACCTTTCCTTTTAATAACACTTTTTATTTGTATGGGAACTGAGGATACTAATTTTTGCAGTTTTGCAATTGCAATTTTTGTCCATTCTTGCTTGATACAAGACTTCAGCTGCTCAACAGTCCGTGACCATGATTGTCTGATCCTCCTCTTCATGATGTGCCATACATTCTAAATAGGACACAGATCTGGACTGGCAGCAGGCCAGTCAAGCACAAATACTCTGTGTATATGAAACCACACTGTTGTAGTCCGTGCAGAATGAGGCCTGGCATTGTCCTGCTGAAATAAGCAAGGACTTCCCAGGAAGAGACATTGCCTTGATGAATATGTCTCTCTAAAATCTGAATATATGCCCCAATATATATCAGCTGTACCTTCACGCACATGCAACTCACCCATGCTGTGGGCACTGATGCCCCCATACCATCACAGATACTGGTTTTTGCACCTTTCTCTGATAAACTGGATGGTCGTGTTCACCTTTGGCACTGAGAACTCGACATCCGGGTTTTTCCCAAAACAAAATGAAATGTGAACTCCTCTGACCACAGCACGGTCCATCTGAGAAGAGTTCAGGTACAGAGGAATCGACAGCGTTTCTGCACAGAATTGATGAATGACTTCCTCCTTGTGTAATACATTTTCAAGTTGCATTTCTGGATGCCGTGGTGGACTGGGTTAAGTGACGACGATTTTCCGAAGTACTCCCAAGCACATGTGGCTATATTTGTCACATTAGCGTAATAGTTTCTTAGGCACTGCTGCCTGAGGGCTCGAAGGTCACGCAAATTCAACAGTTTTTCTGACCTTGCCCTTTATGCACCGAGATGTCTCCGAATTCCCTGATTTTTTTTTTCAGACTGTTATGCACCGTGGATTTTGAAAGAGCTAAAATCTTTGCAATCTTGTGTTGAAATATTCTTTTTGAATTGACTAATAATTCTTTCATGAATTTTGGTACAGAGGAGTGAGCCACGACCCACCCTTGCTTCCAAAGACTGAGCCTTTGGTGTATGCTCCATACACCAAAGCAAATTGGTAACATGATTTGGTAACATACCCAATCATGTTACCAATTCACCTGCTTATTGTGGAATCTTCCAAAATGGAGTAACTTGAATATCCTATAAACTTTTCAGCCTTATTTTACCTCTGTCCCAACTGTTTTTGAGTGTGTTGCAGGCATCCAATTCTAACTTCATTATTTTCAAAATAGAACAAAAGTTAGTCAGTAAAACTACTGTAAATCTTTTCTTTGTACTTTTGTCAGTTAAAGAAAGGTTCACGTGAATTAACAAATCACAGATTTTTGTTTTTATTGCATTCTGGGGGAAAAAATCCCAACTTTTCTGGAAATGGGGTTAATAAAAAGGCTAAATTAGCCAACATGCGAAAATATTTTTCCGTTTTAAAAAAAAATCCTTGTTTGCATTTTATAAAATTTGAATGTGCTTGTACACTGTTGTTCAAAAAGCAAATTAGATAATATAATAGTCATCTGATTAACAATTTCACAAATAAATTGAGTGTAATTTGAGTTAATGTTGAATATGATATATACAGTGGGGCAAAAAAGTATTTAGTCAGCCACCAATTGTGCAAGTTCTCCCACTTAAAAAGATGAGAGAGGCCTGTAATTTTCATCATAGGTACACTTCAACTATGAGAGACAGAATGGGGGAAAAGAATCCAGGAAATCACATTGTAGGATTTTTAATGAATTAATTGGTAAATTCCTTGGTAAAATAAGTATTTGGTCACCTACAAACAAGCAAGATTTCTGGCTCTCACAGACCTGTAACTTCTTCTTTAAGAGGCTCCTCTGTCCTCCACTCGTTACCTGTATTAATGGCACCTGTTTGAACTCGTTATCAGTATAAAAGGTACCTGTCCACAACCTCAAACAGTCACACTCCAAACTCCATTATGGCCAATACCAAAGAGCCGTCAAAGGACACCAGAAACAAAATTGTAGACCTGCACCAGGCTGGGAAGACTGAATCTGCAATAGGTAAGCAGCTTGGTGTGAAGAAATCAACTGTGGGAGCAATTATTAGAAAATGGAAGACATACAAGACCACTGATAATCTCCCTCGATCTGGGGCTCCACGCAAGATCTCACCCCATGGGGTCAAAATGATCACAAGAACGGTGAGCAAAAATCCCAGAACCACACAGGGGGACCTAGTGAATGACCTCCAGAGAGCTGGGACCAAAGTAACAAAGGCTACCATCAGTAACACACTACGCCGCCAGGGACTCAAATCCTGCAGTGCCAGACGTGTCCCCCTGCTTAAGCCAGTACATGTCCAGGCCCGTCTGAAGTTTGCTAGAGAGCATTTGGATGATCTAGAAGAGGACTGGGAGAATGTCATATGGTCAGATGAAACCAAAATAGAACTTTTTGGTAAAAACTCAACTTGTCGTGTTTGGAGGAGAAAGAATGCTGAGTTGCATCCAAAGAACACCATACCTACTCTGAAGTATGGGGGTGGAAACATCATGCTTTGGGGCTGTTTTTCTGCAAAGGGACCAGGACGACTGATCCGTGTAAAGGAAAGAATGAATGGGGCCATGTATCGTGAGATTTTGAGTGAAAACCTCCTTCCATCAGCAAGGGCATTGAAGATGAAACGTGGCTGGGTCTTTCAGCATGACAATGATCCCAAACACACTACCTGGGCAATGAAGGAGTGGCTTCGTAAGAAGCATTTCAAGGTCCTGGAGTGGCCTAGCCAGTCTCCAGATCTCAACCCCATAGAAAATCTTTGGAGGGAGTTGAAAGTCCATGTTGCCCAGCGACAGCCCCAAAACATCACTGCTCTAGAGGAGATCTGCATGGAGGAATGGGCCAAAATACCAGCAACAGTGTGTGAAAACCTTGTGAAGACTTACAGAAAACGTTTGGCCCCTGTCATTGCCAACAAAGGGTATATAACAAAGTATTGAGATGAACTTTTGTTATTGACGAAATACTTATTTTCCACCATAATTTGCAAATAAATTCTTTAAAAATCAGACAATGTGATTTTCTGGATTTTTTTTTCTCATTTTGTCTCTCATAGTTGAGGTATACCTATGATGAAAATTACAGGCCTCTCTCATCTTTTTAAGTGGGAGAACTTGCACAATTGGTGACTGACTAAATACTTTTTTGCCCCACTGTAGCTAGTGCTGAATATTGTTTATGGTACAGTGCTTATTTGTGAAATCTAATTAAACTGTACCTTAATATTTATTATTGACAGTTGTGCATATAAAGGCCAGGGGTTCCAAACTAATTTTGTGTAATGAGCTACATTTCATTTAATTCAGTCCAATATCAAGTAGGAAGATTAAAAAAAATGTGTTTAGTAAACCAAGACATGAACTACTCCTATCATTTATTGTCTGGAATTAATTCATTCATTCATTCATTCATTCATTTTTTCTTTTAGCAGGGTGATTGGGGAAATCTCGTTAATATTCATGACGAAAATGCTACCTGATTATGGTTAGGGTTAGTGCTAGTGAATGAAGTCATTCACCAGCCAATCAGGCAGCACTTTCCTCATGAATATTAATGAGATTGATTGATTGTCATTCATGGCGTAGGCGCCTACCTATCACTAGAGGTAAGTGTATCTCCATCACTAATCCGCATTGTCACTACAGTTACTGTACCATGGCCCTGCTCAGTGGACAGCTGTCACTTGTTAGTAGCAGGGTTTATATATGATATATATAAACACACACACACACACACATACAGTTATTCCACAAAATTGAGTCGTACATGAGCTGATAGCTGACGAAGGTGCACAGCGCCAAGTTGACTATAAGCCATGTATGATGAGACTGAGTGGACTCATTTTTTTCTATCTACATTCACTGGATTTTGAGAAACAGAGGATTTTTTTTTTGCAAATTCGCTAAATAAAAGCTTTATACAAAACGTCTAACAAAATCATTTCTGCTAAGAATGTAAACAAACCGGCGAAATGACAGTAGCAGTTTATGAAAAATGCTATAATAACAATTCTTGAAAAAAAAGATACATGCTTACCATCAAATACTTGCCTATTTTCCAGATTCTGCTGCTTTTTTGTATTTTTTTTTCTTCTTTAGGGTTTTTTGACAGTTGGCAAACCAACTTAAAGGTGCATTACCACCATCAACTGGGCTGGAGTGTGGAAAAGGAGATATTGGTGGGGGGATGGACTATGTTCTTTTAGCTATTTCTGTTTCTCTTAAATACTTGATAATTTTTTGGGTTTTCTTTTCCAGTATAGTTTTTATTTCGGCCTCGGTTGGTTCAGCAGCACACGCCGGCATCTACTCACAGTAGACGAGCTGATATCCTAGTAGTAGAGTAACCAATCGGCGCGCACGACTGCTCATATCCAGTGAATGTGGACAGAAATTTATATATGACACATAATGACAGTGCTCAGTGGCTAATAGACTTGAAAGCTAAATGCAGCAATCTCCATGAACAAGACCCAGTAACCATCACTGTGGCAGACATCCAAGTAAGAGTCTCGAAAATGAAGAACTGGATAGCACCAGGCCCAGATATGGTTCATACCTACTGGCTGAAGAAGCTACCTCACTACATGAGCACTTGGCAGCACAGACGAACCAGCTGCTTGTGGATGGGACTCCCCTGGAATGGCTGACTGAGGGTTGGACAGTCCTGATCCTGAAGGACGCACAGAACGGAGCAGTCCCATCAACTACCATCCAATAACCTGCCTCTGCACAACATGGAAGCTCCTGTCAGGCTTCATAGCGGATAAGATGTGTAGGCACATGACTCAATACATGAGCGAGGCCCAGAAAGGAATTGGTAGGAACACCAGAGGAGCAAAACATCAGCTACTGGTAGACAGTGCAGTAGCTCGAGCCTGCAGAAGCAGACATACCAACCTGTGCGCTGCCAGGATCGACGACAAGAAAGCCTATGACTCGATGCCCCACGCAGGAATCCTGGAATGCTTCAAACTGTACATCAACAGGACTCTAAGAACCTTCATCAAGAACTCAATGAGGCTGTGGAAACCAACCCCGGAGGCTAACTTCAAGCCAATAACACAGGTCACCATCAAGTGCAGCATATACCAAGGAGATGCCCTGTCCCCACTGCTGTTCTGCATAAGACTGAACCCCCTCAGCCAAATCATCACTAAGAATAGCTATGGATACAGACTATGAAATAGAGCAAACATCAGCCACCTCCTCTACATGGATGACATCAAGCTATATGCCAGGTCCAGTGTTGGGCACGTTACTTTCAAAAAGTAATTAGTTATAGTTACTAGTTACTTTTCCCAAAAAGTAACTGAGTTAGTAACGGAGTTACTTTGTCATAAAAGTAACTAATTACCAGAGAAAGTAATTATTCCGTTACATTTTGTTCCCCCCCAAAAAAAAAAAAAAAAATCAAATTCAATTAGTGTAATCATAATAAAAGTGAATGTTAAATGTGTTTAATGACTGAAATGGACACTTAACAGAACCAGTTAGTAACATTATCTACACTATATTAATATTTTTGTGGGACAATGTGAGATAAGACATCTATCAAATGTAATATATTTTTGCAGTTATTAAAATTATGTTACTAATTACTGGCCACTGACGAGGACAAACGCTTTGTTCCTCGACATAATGTGCATTGCACGTAAACACTCTTGCCTTTTATTTCAAGTAATGAAAAGTAATGGCTGTATTTCCAGTGTGAAAGCGCAGTGCTGGTCTGACCGCTCGCCATCGCTGGGTCTTCCAATTGAAAGCGTGCGCAGTAGTGCAGTAGGCGTGGCCTACCTACATATGTTGTCCAAATCTACTCTGATTGGCTTACTGTGCCGTTGTCTCGTGTCTCCCCGCCCCACACGAAAGCAGAGTAAAGAAAGGCTGAACGAGCAGCGTGCCAGATGAGAACAGCTTTAATAAAGTAACGCATAGTATTTTATTGTAAGTAACGGGAACGGCGTTATAACGATGTAAAAAGTAATTAGTTAGATTACTCGTTACTAAAAAAAGTAACGCCGTTAGTAACGCCGTTTATTCTAACGCCGTTATTCCCATCACTGGCCAGGTCTGAGCAAGACATCGACTCGCTGATCCACACCACCAGGATCAACAGCAATGACATCAGAATGTCATTCAGGCTAAATAAATGTGCCTGGACGTTAACAAGGAGAGGTAAGGCAGTCAGAACCGAGGGCGTGGTGCTACCAGATGACATAATAGGAGACATGGAACACAGTTACAAGTACCTTGGAATCCTGAAGGCAAATGGCAACCATGAAGAGGCTGCTAGAAAAGCAGCAACAGTCAAATACCTACAGAGGGTAAGGCAAGTCCTGAGAAGCCAGTTGAATGGGAAGAACAAGGTCCAGACCATCAACACCTACACCCTGCCAGTCATTAGATACCCTGCTGGCATAATAAGCTGGCCAAAGGAGGAGATAGAGGCCACCAACATCAGGACAAGAAAACTCCTGACAATGCACGGAGGATTTCATCCCAAGTCCAGCATCCTGAGGCTGTACGCCAAGAGGAATGAAAGAGGCCGAGGACTAGTGAGCGTTAGAGCCACTATCCCGGATGAAATAACAAAGATCCATGAGTTCATCAGGATGATGGGCCCCAAATGATGAAGTGCTTCATGAATATATCTGTGAAGATACTCAGTCATCCAGGTACATAGTAATCTGTGGTTGGTAGAAGAAAGCAACTGGACTTGCTTGAAAAGTCTTGAAGACATTTCGCCTCTCATCCGAAAGGCATCCTCAGTTCTGTCTGTAATAGGGAGTATCAAGTATTTATCCTCTCATGGATCATCATAGAATCCGAATCAGAATGCTGATGGCATTGTAGGTGGCTGATAGATGTTATAGACACCCACTTCTGTTCAGTGATGGTCGTTCCAAGTTGACAAAAATGAACGATCCTCTCTGGCTAAGATGTCTGCCAGTTTTCTGGAAGTCCTCTCATACTCCCGCACCAGTCGAAGGGAACTCATCTCAAAGTGCGGAATCAGAGCAGCCTACCGTACACACTTTGGGATGAGTTCCCTTTGACTGGTGCGGGAGTATGAGAGGACTTCCAGAAAACTGGCAGACATCTTAGTCAGAGAGGATCGTTCATTTTTGTCAACTTGGAACGACCATCACTGAACAGAGGTGGGTGTCTATAACATCTATCAGCCACCTACAATGCCATCAGCATTCTGATTCAGATTCTATGATGATCCATGAGAGGATAAATACTTGATACTCCCTATTAGACAGACAGAACTGAGGATGCCTTTCGGACGAGAGGCAAAATGTCTTCAAGACTTTTCAAGCAAGTCCAGTTGCTTTCTTCTACCAACCACAGATGCTTCATGAATACCTCAGGCAGCAGAAACCCAAGAAGGAAGTGCAAGAGGAACCATCATGGAAAGACAAACCACTGCATGGGATGTACCACCAGCAGATAGAAGAAGTGGTTGATACTGAAAAATCCTACCAGTGGCTGGATGAAGCTGGACTGAAAGACAGCACAGAGGCATTAATCATAGCTGCACAGGAACAGGCCCTAAGCACAAGATCGATAGAGGCCGGGGTCTACCACAGGAGGCAGGACCCCAGGTGCAGACTGTGCAAAGACACCTCAGAGACCATCCAGCACATAACAACAGGGTGTAAGATGCTAGCAGGAAGAGTGTACATGGAACACCCTAACCAAGTGGCTGGCATAGTGTACAAAAACATCTGTGCCGAGTATGGACTGGGAATCCCACGATCAAAGTGGGACACACCTCCAAAGATGGTTGAGAATGACCAAGCTAAGATCTTGTGGGACTTCCAGATACAGACGGACACACACACACACACATATATACCGTACATGTAGGTGCCTATGCCATGAATGACAATCTCATCTCATTATCTCTGCATGTCTTTGGACTGTGGGGGAAACCAGAGCACCCGGAGGAAACCCACGCGGACACGGGGAGAACATGCAAACTCCACACAGAAAAGCCCTCGCCGGCCACGGGGCTCGAACCCGGACCTTCTTGCTGTGAGGCGACAGCGCTAACCACTACACCACCGTGCCACCCTGAATGACAATCAGTCTCATTAATATTCATGAGGAAAGTGCTGCCTGATTGGCCAGTGAATGACTTCATTCCCTAGCACTAACCCAAACCATAATCAAGTAGCATTTTCCTCATGAATATTAACGAGATTTTCCCAATCACCCTGCTAAAAGAAAAAATAATTAATTAATAAATAAGGACATGTACTAAAAAGTATTTAAGATGTTCAAGGATTACAAAAAAAATTATTTAGTCGCTCACAAACAGCTCTGCCACTGTGCACATGGCTATAGACAGAAAAAATATCTATAATAGTTGTGCTCTGTCAGCCCTGCGATGACCTGGCGACTTGTCCAGGGTGTACCCCGCCTCTCACTCATAGTTAGCTGGGATAGGCTCCAGCTTGACTGTGACCCTGCAGGACAAGATAAGTGGCTACAGATAATGGATGGATGGATGGATGGATAGTTGTGCTCTGTCAGCCCTGTGATGACCTGGTGACTTGTTCAGGGTGTACCCTGCCTCTCGCCCATAGTCAGCTGGGATAGGCTCCGGCTTGCCTGCGACCCTGTAGGACAGGATAAGTGGCTACAGATAACGGATGGATAGTGGTGTAGTGGTTAGCACTGTTGCCTCACAGCAAGAAGGTCCTGGGTTCGAGCCCAGCGGCCGGCGAGGGCCTTTCTGTGTGGAGTTTGCATGTTCTCCCCGTGTCTGTGTGGGTGTGCTCCGGTTTCCCCCACAGTCCAAAGACATGCAGGTTTAGGCTCAAAATTGACCGTAGGTATGAATGTGAGTGTGAATGGTTATTTGTGTCAGCCCTGTGATTACCCGGCGACTTGTCTCGCCCATAGTCAACTGGAATGGGTTCCAGCTTGCCTGCGACCTTGTAGAACAGGATAAGCGGCTACAGATAATGGATGGATAGTTGTGCTTCTCAAATGTGTGTTGTAATATTAAAGCATAATAATTAACACTTATAATACGACAAAACAGGGCGGCACGGTGGTGTAGTGGTTAGCGCTGTCGCCTCACAGCAAGAAGGTCCGGGTTTGAGCCCCGTGGCCGACGAGGGCCTTTCTGTGCGGAGTTTGCATGTTCTCCCCGTGTCCGTATGGGTATCCTCCGGGTGCTCCGGTTTCCCCCACAGTCCAAAGACATGCAGGTTAGGTTAACTGGTGACTCTAAATTGACCGTAGTTGTGAATGTGAATGTGAGTGTGAATGGTAGTCTGTGTCTATGTGTCAGCCCTGTGATGACCTGGTGACTTGTCCAGGGTGTACCCCGCCTTTCGCCCGTAGTCAGCTGGGATAGGCTGCAGCTTGCCTGCGACCCTGTAGGACAGGATAAAGCGGCTAGAGATAATGAGATGAGACTCTACCTGTTATCACCTACATGTCCACTAGGGGGCCTCGTTGCTATTTCACCTTTCCTCTGCAGCTCCATTCAAAGCGCGCTGAAATGAGAATCTCGACGCTGAAAACCCCAAACTGAAAATCCCCAGCGAGTCAGCTACAGAATAACCTCCTCTCGGCATACAATGCGGAATTTGGCGTCGTCGCTCACATAATATGAAAGCTATAAGTGTGCAGAACGCTATGTATTAGAGCCATTACTGACCGGAAACTGGTGCCTGCACCGGAGCTGATCATCCTAAGGATAGGAGATCAATTCATTTGAAAACGGGGCTTGAAGAACATGACCCAGGCTCCAGAAAGGCCGTAGAGAAGGTACGTGTGTTGGCTGTCATTACATAAATGCTACAGATCAGACGGGTTTGACTCGCTGGCTGAGAGTCGCAGAGTTGAGCGCGATGGTGCGCAGTGACGACGCTGTTTACAGTCTCGCGCTAAACACGGCGCTTCACCTCCAGCTCGTGTCGGGGCATCGAACCTCTCCAGATCCACACACCACCCCGGCTGGCTGTGATTTTGTTTAATAAAAATAAGCAACAAACAGTTTTGGTGTAAATCCAAGATGTTGATTGGAGGAGAATTAAACGCCGTTTCCGCTGGTGTCGGTGCTCCTTTCAGTAATTTCACAGTCAGGCGAAACTGGAAATGCGGCGCAAGTCAGTTTGCGTTTAGTTCAGTATAAAACCCATTTCGAGTAAAGATCGAGAATTCTTGATCTTTCAGAATCCGGTTTGGGTGGCATTGAATGGTTTCTAAGTCCATCAGTAATGTAAACAAAGTTTGAAACGGGAAGCAGCTGGAATAGCAGGTTATGTGACTGACTGACTGATTGATTGATTTGATTTAGATTGTTTCCTGAATGCAGGATTACAGGCTCCATCACTGCAACAGTAACCTGTTCACGTTCTTGCCCTTTAATCTGTTCTGTGTGGAAAGTGAGTGAGGGGGAAGGGAAAGCCAATCAGAGGGCATCAGTCTAGTGTCCATAACATTCACACAGGTTCAGTCTGTCTCCGCTTTGTCTGTGTTTTTAGGACATGCAACATGTACCGTCTTATCTGCTGAACCAAAACTTGCTGAACAGGTTACAAAAACGGTGACACGCAACACAAAACACTCTCCAGCTCGCCACACACCACACGAAACACACTCCCACTCACCACACGCGACATAAAACACTCTACAGCTCGCCACACACGACACGAAACACACTGCCCAGCTCGCCACACATGACCCGAGACACTGCCCAGCTCGCCACGCATGACCCGAGACACTGCCCAGCTCGCCACGCATGACCCGAGACACTGCCCAGCTCGCCACGCATGACCCGAGACACTGCCCAGCTCGCCACGCATGACCCGAGACACTGCCCAGCTCGCCACGCATGACCCGAGACACTGCCCAGCTCGCCACGCATGACCCGAGACACTGCCCAGCTCACCATGCATGACCCGAAACACACTGCCCAGCTCGCCACACACGACACGAAACACACTGCCCAGCTCGCCACACACGACACGAAACACACTGCCCAGCTCGCCACACACGACACGAAACACACTGCCCAGCTCGCCACACATGACCCAAGACACTGCCCAGCTTGCCACGCATGACCCGAGACACTGCCCAGCTTGCCACACATGACACGAAACGCACTGCCCAGCTTGCCACACATGACACGAAACGCACTGCCCAGCTCGCCACGCATGACACGAAACGCACTGCCCAGCTTGCCACGCATGACACGAAACGCACTGCCCAGCTCGCCACGCATGACACGAAACACACTGCCCAGCTCGCCACGCATGACACGAAACGCACTGCCCAGCTCGCCACGCATGACACGAGACACTGCCCAGCTTGCCACGCATGAGACGAAACACACTGGCCAGCTCGCCACGCATGACACGAGACACTGCCCAGCTTGCCACGCATGACACGAAACACACTGGCCAGCTCGCCACGCATGACACGAGACACTGCCCAGCTCGCCACGCATGAGACGAAACACAGTGCCCAGCTCGCCACGCATGACACGAAACACACTGTCCAGCTCACCACGCATGACACGAAACACACTGTCCAGCTCACCACGCGCGACACGAAACACACTGCCCAGCTCACCACACACGACACGAAACACACTGCCCAGCTCGCCACACATGACCCAAGACACTGCCCAGCTCGCCACACATGACACGAAACACACTGCCCAGCTAGCCACGCATGACCCGAGACACTGCCCAGCTCGCCACGCATGACACGAAACACACTGCCCAGCTCACCACGCACGACACGAAACACACTGCCCAGCTAGCCACGCATGACCCGAGACACTGCCCAGCTCGCCACGCATGACACGAAACACACTGTCCAGCTCACCACGCACGACACGAAACACACTGCCCAGCTCACCACACACGACACGAAACACACTGCCCAGCTCGCCACACATGACCCAAGACACTGCCCAGCTCGCCACACATGACCCAAGACACTGCCCAGCTCGCCACACATGACACGAAACACACTGCCCAGCTAGCCACGCATGACCCGAGACACTGCCCAGCTCGCCACGCATGACACGAAACACACTGCCCAGCTCGCCACGCATGACACGAAACACACTGCCCAGCTTGCCATGCACGACACGAAACACACTGCCCAGCTCACCACACACGACACGAAACACACTGCCCAGCTCGCCACACATGACCCAAGACACTGCCCAGCTCGCCACACATGACACGAAACACACTGCCCAGCTCACCACGCATGACCCGAGACACTGCCCAGCTCACCACGCATGACCCGAGACACTGCCCAGCTCGCCACGCATGACACGAAACACACTGCCCAGCTCGCCACGCATGACACGAAACACACTGCCCAGCTCGCCACGCATGACACGAAACACACTGCCCAGCTCGCCACGCATGACACGAAACACACTGCCCAGCTCGCCACGCATGACACGAAACACACTGCCCAGCTCGCCAAGCATGACACGAAACACACTGCCCAGCTCGCCAAGCATGACACGAAACACACTGCCCAGCTCGCCACGCATGAGACGAAACACACTGCCCAGCTCGCCACGCATGAGACGAAACACACTGCCCAGCTCGCCACGCACGACACGAAACACACTGCCCAGCTCGCCACGCACGACACGAAACACACTGCCCAGCTCCCCTCACGCTAGGGCTGTGCGATATGGGAAAAAATGAATATCCCGATACATTTTCTCCATTTCGCGATATACGATATATATCTCGATATATTTATATCTCCTCTAAAGGACCCAATGAAATCTAACTTTTACTCTTTACTGTTTTCACTACAATCCCTGCAGATTAAATAACATTCTTGGTTAACTTTACAGGTGGTTTTCAACAACACATTTTAATTGTTCATGTTAGTGATTAATCACAATTGAATTGAAATAAGACTTTTTATTCAACAAAGATGTGGCACAAACTGCAAAAACAATCTTGAAAATTGCAACAAAGGGGCAAAACAGTACAGAGCTGCTCAGAGCTCAAACCAATAAAGTGCAAGCTCAACACTGAGAGAGACATTTAGCCTAAATAAGAAAAGTGCTCATTCATTAAATTATTTAAAAAAGTAGATCTCCAAGCTATTAACCTGACTACTGAGAACCACTGGAACATTCACAATATAGAGAGAGAGATTGAGAGAGAGAGAGAGAGAGAGAGAGATCTGCAAAACATAATTTTTCTCTTTGCACACTTTTGAACTGAATGTTTTCTGGCTCTGCCTCTCAGATGTGTATAATTCCAGCTGCTGCCTTTCATGATGACAGGTTTTTTTGAACACTTTACAAACTGGCATTTGCTGTTCCACGTCCTCCTCGCGATATCCAAGAAACTGCCGGATGACTGACCCCTTACTAGTTCTTTTAGGAACCAATTCGTCCGCTTCCATTTTTAATTTGTCGCTTAAATTGACAGAGCTTACACGGTAGCCTATGCAAAATCACCGATTGCACAAACTGAGTCAGCGCTGTAAACCGGAACTAGGAAATCTTCCTGCCGGCAGTGTTGCCAGATACTGCTAACGTTTTCCAGCCCAAAATATGTTCAAAACCCGCCAAAACGCACTTAAAACAACCCAATCTGGCAACACAACCGAAACTAGAAAATCTTCCCGGAAGTTCCTTTCAGCACCGAGATGTCGCCCGGGATTGGTTGGCGAGTGCGTGACGTTATTGTTTTCTTTACCCTTAGGCAGCCTCTCACGTTACTGCCTGAGGGACAGGGAGAAAACCACCGGAAAAGGTTTTAAACGAACACAACAAACACGAAACAAACACAAGTCGGAAGATGACCATAAAATACTCGATAGTTACGATATAATTTTATGTATCGCACACAGAATTTTCGGCGATATATCGAGTATATTCGATATATCGCACAGCCCTACCTCACGCCATGCGAAACACTGCCCAGCTCGCCACGCATGACATGAGACACTGCCCAGTTCACCACGCATGACACGAGACACTGCCCAGCTCTCCACATGCCATGCGAAACACTGCCCAGCTTGCCACGCATGACACGTGACACTGCCCGGCTCGCCACGCGTGACACTGCCCGGCTTGCCACGCGTGACACTGCCCGGCTCGCCACACGCCATGTGAAACACTGCCCAGCTCGCCACACATGACACTGCCCAGCTCCCCACACGCCATGTGAAACACTGCCCAGCTCGCCACGCATGACACGTGACACTGCCCGGCTCGCCACGCGTGACACTGCCCGGCTCGCCACGCGTGACACTGCCCAGCTCGCCACACGCCATGTGAAACACTGCCCAGCTCGCCACACATGACACTGCCCAGCTCCCCACACGCCATGTGAAACACTGCCCAGCTCACCACGTGTGACACGAGACACTGCCCAGCTCGCCACGTGTGACATGAGACACTGCCCAGCTCGCCACGCGTGACACGAAACACTCTCCAGCTCGCCACACGAGACACTGCCCAACTCGCCCCACACGACACGAGACGCTCTCCGGCTCGCCACATGAAATGCTCTCTGACTCGCGACACGAAACACTCTCTAGCTCGCCACACACGACACGAAATACACACTAGCTCGCCACAGGCAACACGGCCCAGCTTGCCACATGAAACGTTCTCCGGCTTGCCACACAAAACGCTCTCCAGCTCACCACACGCAACGCAAAACACTGCCCTACATGCGACACTGCCCAGCTTGCCACACACGACACAAAACGCTACCCAGTTCGCCATGCACGGCGCATTGAGCTTTATATAATCGATTATCACAATTACAGTTGATTTGGTGTCAAACTCAGCATTCACTTTTAGTATCATACTCTTACTTCAGCTGAGAATGCAACTGAGTAAAGATGCGGACTTTATTTGGAGTTAATCAGAGTCATTTTAATTGATGGTGGGTGTGAACCCAAAAAGACTGAATGCTGTAATTAAATCAAAAGGTGCTTCAGCAAAGTATTAGTTTAAGGGTGTGCACGCTTATGCAACCAGCTTATTGTACGTTTTTTATATTTTATGATTTTCCCCCTAAAGGTGGGGAAAATTTTGAAATTATTTATCATGGTCTCCTTTTTTTTTTTTTTTTACATCAGAAAAACCTATCATTTTAACGGGGCGTGTACACTTTTTTTTATATCCACTGTACCTCTACTGTAGGTGAATATATGGACGTACCACTTTAGGTCCTGTGGGTTTTGCGATTTATTTTGTTTTGCACTTGCATCTCCTGCAATTTCTTTTTACTGACAAGCTAAGGGAAGTTCAAGATGGCATACATACCACTTATACGCTTGCCTATTGGCTTGCAACAGTGGGTGTCTCTTCCCGCTCGGGTTGTAATGGAAGCTGTGTGTAAGAGGGTGCTGGTTGAGTTGTTGGTGATTGGGTGTTATTGGGGGCAGGGGGTTGATGTGTGGGGGTGCATGGCCTGAGATGACAGCGGCCTCTTTGTCTCTCGTTTCTCAGAGGCGTGTGAATGTGTCTGTGCAGGCTCTGGCTCACGTGTTGTCCCTCTCTCTGTGTCCTTTGTTTGGCCAATCTGGGAACCGCCCCTAATTGAATGGGATTATATCTCGGCAGGGGATTGATTCCAGGGTCCCAGGGCTGGAACAATGCAGACTCCGCCTTTGTTCCCACCCCTCCTCTCACTCCTGCAGCCAAAAGGCCTCGGTGCTCAGAATGGGGAGATGATGAGGGAAGCACACTTTTTTTTGGGGGGGGGGGCAGCCACAGAGATGCCGTTTGGAAGATGATGTCGCGTGCACATAGCACTGTGAATCCATCTGTTGATGTCTGGGCTGTCTGTTTACAAACATGTCTGGGTTGTGAATCTCCTTTCAGTTGTTTGAGCCGGATCATCTCCGTAATCTGATGCGCCTATTATATCTCTCTGGTAGTCCACTTTCCTACCTGTGACTGAGATTATCCCTGTTCCTGGTTGAATCGGGTCTGACTTTCATATCCTGCGTAGGCCTTGCATGTGTGCGTATGTTCAGCTGTGCACAAATGGGGGGGGGGGGAAACAGGTGGTTGACAAAAAGCCAAAAGAGAGCTCATGTCCGAGGAGTCAGCGTAGCCCTCTGTTCCTAGCAGTTCTTTAACACAGACCTCTCTTAAAGGTAGACTGCCTTTCAGATTTTTCAAGTGTAGGTCATAGGAAGAATTTTCCCTGACACCCAATTATTTTTGCTTAGTGGACTGAAAGCTACTGAATTTGAATCACAGACTTCCAATTGTATTAGTTTTTTTAAAATAAAACAATTAATGAATTTAAGGCCATGTGACCCTAAATTCACCGCTATTTTTTTTTTTCCTGCTTCAACATGACCCAATTCAAGATACTACGTCATGCATCACGTGGTGGGCTTTCCCCATTCGCGCTTGGCATTGTGTGATATTACAGAAATAAACATGTATCGCAATGACCAAATTTGAGAGGGAACTAAATTTCACCGATTTTATGAAATCGAAAGGGCATCTAACTTTAACGTGGCGTTTACCCCAGAAGCACATGTGCTCATAAATTTTAGAGGTGCACATAAGAAGAGGTCAAAGTATGGAGCTCTTGAGTAACATGTGTCCCATGTCTGTTTCATTTACTTTTTCTCCACTTCTCTCCTGCAGTCTGTCCTTGTTGTTTGGAGGACTTTGGGTAGAAGTGTGTGAGAATTTCCTGCGCATTGTTATGAGCCGAGGGGGAAAAACCCACTGCCAGTCTTGTTGTCGGTGCAGGTCAAAGCCGGGGTCAACGTGAGGAGGAATTCCCATGTGTGTGTGCATATGGCATTAAATTGTTGCCTCTCATTCTATTCATGTAGTACGAGAAGCTGGGGGTTGAGAGGTTAAATACTCCATCAAAAGTCTGCACTAGATGTCTTTATCTTCCAAGTACTTTGCTAATCCAATTTACCAAGTTACAGCCAGTAAAAATATCATCGTTTCGAGCAAGTTTAACTTTATGGATGTGCAGGAATTCTCTTGTACTCTTTAGAGAAGGGGCAGCGATATGGAGAATGCTCCTCAGAAAAGTCCATGCTGATCCAGGACTTGCTACCTTTATCTGAATTTGAATCCAACAAGGATTGTTGCCTTGTGCAATATAGTTGGTCATTTCCCTGGATCTGGTCCACTAGCTAATTAGCTAATGAACAGGCCCTTCGTAAATTGGTATAAGTGAAATAGAGAGGAATTCAGGACAAAGAACCAATAGGAACTAGTAATGCAAATGAATCGAAAGAGCCTGGAAAACCTGCAGGCTGGCTGTTATAAAGGTTATAAAGGACATGCTTAAAGAGCATATTCTGGACCAATTCCCTTTTTTTTGTATATGAAAGTATGTCCCTTTACACACTCATCCAGAAGGGTAATTTTGCACAAGGCCATCTGTCTACAGCAGAAAAAAATAAAATAACAAAATGCGTCTGGAAAAATCCCAAGGGAGTCTGGAGCCAGATTCGTGACGTTATCTGCGGAAGCGCAAGCAGGCTGCACGAGCTTTGCACAGTTTCAGTGCACAGCCTGTGTAGACCAAGCGCTCCCATTTCTCTCTCATTGTCCGGTCTTTTGGGAAATGATATGTACTAATCCCATCATGATTGGTGTTGCTACACCCTCCTACGATACATCTGTTAACCATTTTAATAATTATGTGATAACGTTGAAGAAATTTGCAGAAAACCACCAGGTCGTTTTCTCATAAACAAACCAGCGCTGACGTAGGATTCAGAGGGAGGCGTCCCGCAGATGACGTCACAAATCAACGTTTCCCGGGAAATCCAAATGCCAAGTTTTTTCAGAGGCGGACCAGTTCGCCTCAAATGGCTTGATTTCAACTGAATTTTTCTGGTATTGCGCAAGGTAAAAAAATTGCACAAAATGCAAAATGTGACAGATATTTGACCAAAGTTTAATATAAAATAGGAAAATTACATTGATCTTGCTCCTGAATTTACCCGTGATATGCACTTTAAAGGGGAGCTGAAGTCATTTTTAAACCTGCTTTATTTCTTAATTAATGTGTTATTCAATTATGTTTTCGGTTTTAGTAACCTTATATTGGGCAGCACGGTGGTGTAGTGGTTAGCGCTGTCGCCTCACAGCAAGAAGGTCCGGGTTCGAGCCCCGGGGCCGGCGAGGGCCTTTCTGTGTGGAGTTTGCATGTTCTCCCCGTGTCCGCGTGGGTTTCCTCTGGGTGCTCCAGTTTCCCCCACAGTCCAAAGACATGCAGGTTAGGTTAACTGGTGACTCTAAATTGACCGTAGGTGTGAATGTGAGTGTGAATCGTTGTCTGTGTCTGTGTCAGCCCTGTGATGACCTGGCGACTTGTCCAGGGTGTACCCCGCATTTCGCCCCTAGTCAGCTGGGATAGGCTCCAGCTTGCCTGCGACCCTGTAGAACAGGATAAAGCGGCTAGAGATAATGAGATGAGAACCTTTATATTGTGACTCCTATTGGCAATAAATATTATACTTATCGGCTTATTCTGTTTTTAGCCATGTTGAATTTAGTTCATTTGGTCCACGGTAGGCGTCGCTGATTTCGCGCGATCTTCACGAGACTTGTGTGAGACTTTGAAATGTGAAGTGTCAGTCAGGTGTCAGTGCCGCCATTTTGAAAACTGTTTTCCAAACAAAATATTGCACAAAAACGAGTTTAAATGACGATTACTGCCTACTTTTTTCAAACTTTCCTGATTGCTATCAAAACAAACACAACTTCCAGCTTGATTACATCAGCATTCGAAAGAGGGCACGCGCGTCTTTTGACAACCCCTCCCTGTGTCCGAAATCGCTCCCTACTCCCTGTATAGCGCACTAGTCCTCAACATAGTAATTCCCTATATAGGGAGTAGGGAATAGTGAATGAGTGAGCGATTATGGACACAAGGAACATTGGTCACTTTGATTTCGGCTGTACGTTTTACTTCCATTCTACGATGTCTCGCACAGGTCTCAACGAATCTCGTTTACGCCCATTGCTTTGACCATATGGACTGATATATATTACATAGCCTATTTCAAACACTCATAACTTACTATAGCAGCGACAAAATAGCTATCAAAAATGTATTTCTATATTTAATAAAATGAGATAAATAAAATTTTTATAATAAGAACTTTGCCTTCAGTTCTCCTTCAGTAAAGCAGTGTGAATTCCAATTTGTAAACTTCAGTCCCATATAAGTCCTTGTAGGTCATTTTATTTGAATATTGAAATTTGTTCTTTTGCTTCAGAGTTCTTAAAGCAGGTGTCTGTGATGTTTAGAAGACTTAATAAGAAGCCTTCATGTACTCTTTGTAATATGTGGTATTCTTCCAGATCACGGATTTCAAATTGTCAGTAACTCTGAGTTCCAGTGACTGAAGTGGCGTCCTTCAACTTCCTAAAATCACTTTGGAGATCTAAAGCCCTTTTCACACACACAACCCGTTATTACATGAGGTGAAAACAACATGGACTCGATTAGGGCTGCACAATATATCGAAAAAGTATCGATATCGCGATATCATAGTTTGCGATACACGTACCGCAAAAATTACTTAAATTTCGATAAAAGGCACATTTTTCTGTGCCGTCCAATCACATTTGAATGTCAACAAGCGCCGCGGGATAACTCCACCCCCTATTGCAAAACAAGTAAAAGCCTTGTGGTGATGGCGGAAGCGGTAGCAAGTGTGGTGAGACAAACTTTTGTGAGGAGGAACTGGTTTCCAAAAAAAAAAAATGCACGTCTGCTATTTGGAAGTACTTTGGATTCAGGAGGGATGACGTACTGCAAACTCAGGTACTTTGCAAGACATGTACCTGTAAAACAGTGGTGAGGTGGCTCACTGGGACAAACACTGATGTACAGCAGCATAAAAACATAAAACCACACTCTCTCTCACTCTCTCTCACACACACACACACACTACCTCTCACTCTCACACACACACTACCGCTCTCTCACCTGCATGTGTTATTAACAGATTGTGTTCGAGTTTATGGTGAATCTGTGTCGCTCACTTTCATCTCCCGGGAGCCGCTGAAATTGCCATTTTGAATGCTTTATGTTAATGTAATGTAGTTTTCAGTTTTTTGTTTATTTCAACTTAAGACATTTTCTGCTGTGCTCACAAAAATTAAGAGATTTAAAGATGATTGATGGACACCATTGCAGGTGTAGCCATGTTTTTCCAATAAAAAAATAATGTTGGAATGGAAGCAATGCATTGGGTGTTTTTTTTAAAATGCTAGATACAGGGCAGAACGGCGAGTAGAGGTAAGAAAAACATTATATATTTAATTATCGTGATACATATCGATATCGAGATATTCAGTCATGTTATCGAATATCGCATATTTTTCTGATATCGTGCAGCCCTAGACTCGATAGCGAATTTTCTTTCCCAATCAGTCATCCAAAATGGAAAATTTACAGATATTGTGTATTCCCAACTGACTGTATTTAACAGAATGCCACAGAACACCAACCATGCGAGACGTGTTATTCATAAAGCGACAAATTTGTTTTTGTGAAAAGCCCAAGCTGAGACGTTAGCTCGTTAGTAACATGGCACTAGTCGAGCTGTATCACGGCTCTGTTGAGGGAGTTTTCTGACTGGTTCTGAGCATTTGTTTTGTTCAAAGAAAGGCGATTTAATTTATAACGTTTTTAGCATTGCCCACGCACATCTGTTTTCACTTTTGCTTATTACTCGTCTTATTTAAACTCCGGCTTCTGTTAGTTTGTCTTGTGTTTGTCTTTATTTTCCATGCCGATGTTCATCATGTTCCTCACTTCTGTTGTTGTGTCAACCATGAAAAAAATATGAAATGGAAATATCAAAGTCCTATTCATTAGAGAGCGAGAGCATGCACATTTTCATGTAACCTATTACAGTATATTGGTATAACTGCTTTATTTTATTCTTAGTTACTGTCTGTCATCGTGTGTGTAATTTTTATAAATGAAAATTGATCATGGGTATGTATGTACATGGAAAGAAAAAGCTTTATACTGTATATGGTTAGCTACTGTCCACTGTTTTGGCTATCCGCGTTAGATCTTGGAATGTATCCTCCGCGGATACAGCGCTCCCACTATGCCTGCCAATGTTTTCTTTGCTGGTTGTTTCAAGTTCAGCACCGGTTGCTTTACACTGAGGCAATATGAGCTGTGCTGTCGCAATATCACTCCATCATCATTTACATCACGACTGATCACACGGTAATCCAGTAGTTCCGATTCTCACTGGAGCCATGACAAAAGATTTCCGTAAATGTTACAAGGTCGACGGGGTGTAGATTAAAGTTTCAACTTTGCCATTTCACTCCTATTCCCACACAACACCATTACAGCATAATAACAGAACAATGATGGTTTTCACTGTGAGTAGGAATGGGGTATAAGATGCTGTCAGCCAGCCTTCGACTGCTCACTGATTGGTTGAGGTGAGGAACGTGTCTGGTGGCATAGCTGGATGTATCGCAAGAAGACGGGGATATAGGAATGGAGTCCGTCAGTCCGTTTCAATCTGGACAAGTTTTCTCAGAAACTACATAAGCTACATCAATGAAACGTTGTGTGCTCATATTACGATTCATGATCTAAGTTGAGTTTGAAAATCTTTTATGATTATTTATTATTTTCAGAGTTATGGCCTTGATTTTCATTATTGGATTTTGTACAAGTGGACTAAGTTTTCTCAGAAACTACATAAGCTACATCAATGAAACTTTGCGTGCTCATACTACTGAAAAAAGCTGTGTCGCGTTTTATGGTGTCATAGCACTTATGACATCATAAGTCAATATCAAATCAATGGGCTTGTACACTCAAAAAAATAAAACATTGGATTTACTTAACCGAGTTATGGCAACCGGTCCAATGAAACTGTGTTAATTTAGATGTATTGAATACAGTTATGTGTTGAAAAACTCAACATAACTGTATTCAATACATCTAAATTAACACAGTTTCTTGGGACCGGTTGCCATAACTCAGTTAAGTAAATCCAATGTTTGGTTTTTTTTGAGTGTAAGGGTGTAAGTCAAGTCCAGTTTGTTTGTATAGCGCTTTTAACAATAGACATTGTCCCAAAGCAGCTTTACAGAATCTGAATGACCCAAGACATGAGCCAGTTTTTTCCCTAATCTATCCCCAATGAGCAAGCCCGTGGCGACGGTGGCAAGGAAAAACTCCCCCAGACGATACGAGGAAGAAACCTCGAGAGGAACCAGACCCAAAAGGGGACCCATCCTCACCTGGACAACAAGAGACAACATGACTATAAAATTAACAGTTTTAACATGAAGTCAGTTTCATTGATGTTATAACTCTTCATTAATGGAAACTTGAGTGCAAAACTGTTCATGACAACCGCAGTCCCAAAGTTAGCAAGCCACCTGTAGTCAGCCACAAAAGCATTACTGTAAGTGTCCAGAGTGTCTTCCAAGTGTGACTTTCAACTGTCCATATGGGGCTGTCCTTCACAGGAGCGATGTGATGAGACTCCAACCAGACATAGGGCATCAGGATGGATCAGGCAGGTCCAAGAAGGAGAAGAGGTCAGCACCTCGATCCCAGGATTGACATGTAACTCAGAGGGACAGATTAAGTGTTAAGAGTTCTTAAAACGCTCATGGTGGGGGATAGTGGTGACCATGTCTTCTTGTATGAAGTGGTCTTTAATCTGTTTGCTAGTCCTGTTTGGTTTCTCCATGCCAGACGCAGGAACAAACCAATAGGATTGCATGAAACTGTTGGATTTTACACCATGGACACAGTTGAAACATCGATTGCAAATTTTTCTTAATTTTGCCAAGAAAGCCCCCAGAAAGTATAGTGAAAGCCAGATAACCACATCCAGAAACAGCCAGAACAAACAATAATAAAATTCCTTTAAAAAAAGACACTATTTATGAGAAAACAAATAAGCAATGGAAAGAAATTACTGATACCATGAGCTTTTACTTGGCTGAGGATATAATACCCAGCAAAACAGTCACAAATGAGAATTATAAGCGACTCCTAAAAGTAGATAATTCTTATGTCTTGCCAAGCAGCAAATATTTTTCTAACACAGCCACTCATCAGCTGTACATAGAACACTGAGAAAAGTGGAGTAAAGAACCAAAACGATGAAACATGAATTGCTTATTTTAAAAATGTGAAAACCAACTCCACTAAACGCATTCAGTATTTCAACATTTACAGACATGTCAATCATCTTTCCACTTGTTTCACTTTTACAGTGTTTTCCCCAGAAAAAAAATTAAAGCCCTAAATTCTGGCATGATAATACACAGGCAATTGAGCGCCAATGACGCGAAATGAAACTAGGGGGGTTTGGGGGCATGCCCCCCGGAAATTTTTTTTTTGAAAATAGATGCTCTCAGGTGCATTTTCAGGGTCTCTGAGAGGTTTTAGATACATGATTATGGGATAGATTTTACCAGTGTTTCAATGATTTCTGACCTAAAATAGTATTAATGTAAACACATTTGAAATTTCACCTTAAAGTTCAACATGCAAGTTAAACTGTTTTGTTATAGATTACTGAGGTTTATGATAGATTGAAAATCTACGGGGATCCCTTAATTATCTATGATCAAGTAGTGTTGTAACAAAAATGTGCATGAACAGTGGTTTGCTCCATCTTATGCAATCCAACGAAGAGAATCGATCATCATGACCTCCTGTTGATCACAAAGGGATCCGAACCTAAGAACTGCCACCTTAAAGTGCCATTCCACCATTGGATGTATTCTTTGGCATAAAATACAATATATTTTATGACAACATGACTAGACAGAGAAATCTTTTAGCTTCAAAATGATATATCAAACATAATTTTTTGACAACGACAAGTATATTAATTTTGCGACCAAAGTCACCTACCCTTTTAATTTCCGCGCGGTAGTGAAACGTGATGTCATCGGCAGGTTCCCCTTCTTGTGTACCACGTCACGTGTGATGTGGCACAGATTATCAGCAATGGCGGATAGAACGCGATTTCCACTTGTCGATTGCTGTGCCGATATTCACTGTCGACCGTCTCCTTTGGGCATCACTTGCTATTTTCCTTCGCTTCTTTTCTGAAGCTGACAATCGCGTTCTATCCGCCATTGCTGATAATCTGTGCCACGTCACACGTGACGTGGTACACAAGAAGGGGAACCTGCCGATGACATCACGTTTCACTACCGCACGGAAATTAAAAGGGTAGGTGACTTTGGTCGCAAAATTAATATACTTGTCGTTGTCAAAAAATTCTGTTTGATATATAATTTTGAAGCTAAAAGATTTCTCTGTCTAGTCATGTTGTCATAAAATATATTGTATTTTATGCCAAAAAAATACATCCAATGGTGGAATGGCACTTTAAAATAAGTTGCTGTATTACTATAACTGCAATGGTTTAGAATGTTTCTGATGCAATTACTGTAATATATGTGTAACTAAGATACACTGAAAAGTAAGGCAGCTGCATATTATAAAGTTTACATTTTTGCACTTTATTAAATGGGCTAGATTAAGATTAAAATATTTCAAGGAAAAGAAAACTTAATTCATACATTTAAGTTTGCAGAAAGATTATGTACTTATAAACACGTTCATGAATGATAATAGACTCGGTCAAACTTTTGTGATTTAAAATCAGTCGGCTTCGTCCGTCTGGTGGGGGACAACATCGGCAGCCAATGAGATCGCTTATAATGAATCGGAAACTTCCGGGATGTCTGATGTTTTCTTTCGATGTTTTTATTGGACGGTTTGAACACGTGATATTGACACAGCCAACAGATTAGTTTGTTTACATCATACCACGCAGACATATTACTTTGACAGAATCAACACAAACATTGGGGAAAAAAGGCCGCTTGTTTAACACAAATATCAGTCAATATGTAAATGGATCTGTTATTTGCTCTCCATGGGTAGAGCGGGGGGGTGGCTTTGGGGGCTTAAGCCCCGAATGTTTCTTCCAAAGCCCCGGATCCTTTAAGTTGTTAAAAAATACTGGGCTGCCAACTCTCACGCAATGAGCGTGAGACACACGCATTTGACTGTCTTCACACGCTCACACGCCATACCTCCGATTTCTCACGCTAGAAAAAATCTAGTTTATCTGTCTGATCTCGGCTACCCATTGCGTTGTGCCAACCACTTGCGATCGATCAATTACGCCTTATGCACGGCTAAACAGGCAGAGAGGCGTTCCCTTCTGTACACACTCCCCTATGGCAGGTGGCGCATCTAATGATGCTGCACTCGCCGGAAATTGGATAATTGCCTACCGTCAATTTAAAGGAAGAGGAGAGAGAAGAAGGTATCCGAGTTGAAGACGGGTGTCTCAGACAGGTTTGTACATATGCACGCCAATGTGTGGCATTACTGGCGTAATTATGAACTTATATAAAATTTCTGAATCGTTTTAGCCTGTGTGTGTTGTGGGAATATTTAATGCCATATCGAGAGCTGTGTACTAGGCATGCTAAATCATTATCGGCCTACTGCCGTGCCACAGCCTCTATCTTCCCCAACAAGCAGCACGGGAGAGCACCTCCTTAGCACACGTTTATTAAGCGCATTTTTAGTTTGTTTACTGCATGTTATCATACTTTATGACTTTATTTGAAGCCATACTGGAAATGTTGTAAAATAAAGCAAGGAAGAGATAATATATTACAAATGCAAGAAGAGCCATTAGCCACCATACCTATTGTTTATTTACAGGGTATTTATTTTTAATTATTTATGATGTATGTAATTGCTCAGTTAAAGTAAATAAAGCATGGTCACCTGTAATATCAAAGAGCTTGAACTTTGTTGTGAATAATTAAAAAAAAAAAGACAGAACAATATACTGAGGAGACAGGGTTTCAAAGAGGGCAAGACAGGTAGAGAATATTTGTCAGATAACAGGCCCTGACGAATGCTCTATTACTAATAAGAAACATAAGAAATAAATTAATAAGAAATATATTAATATAGCTTATTTAAGTATGACCAACATTTTTAAGCCCAACTTTGTGTGCACATTCCCACCTATGGCCAAGGTTCAGCTTTTGTGTTTCAATACTGTTCAAACTTAATCATTTTGTTTCTTGTAGCACATGCACATTTTGCTTACTGTTTAAGCATTTTATTTGTTCTTTTGCTGTTGATATTTTTCCCCATGCCAATCTTCTGCTGAACCCAGTGGTGGGGAAAGCCCTTAAATGCATAATGAATAGTCAGTGAGGGACAATCTTATTTTTGCAACAGTTATTAAAAACTTAACGTTTAGCCTAGTTTCAATTCAGAAGGTGTTTAGGCTTAGCTGATGAAATATTTTCAAACATGAACTTGCCTTTAAATCTGAAACACAGGTCTATAGGGCTACAGGAACATTGGCGGTCATCTGTAGTTTTCTAGTGTGGGGGCTTTTAAGCCAAAACTTGGTGCTTTTGTTGGCCACAAGCTGAAGGCCTGGCAAGTCAGGAGTCAGGGTGTGTAAGAATGTAGGTATGGCACAGCAGGCCACTCCAAAAATCCACCAGAATGCAGGAACATCTACTAAATCCAAAATCCCCCCCCCCCCCCCCCCCCCCCCCCCCGTCCATCTCCAGCTGGACGACCCACAGACAAAACACCAGAATGCAGGGGGACAAGTGAATATCAAACTGAATACAAAATTCCCACTTACTGCGTGGTGTGTGGAAAAATTTTGCCGTCGACACCCCCCCCCAAAAAAAAAAAAAAGAAATCTCACTCCAAGGAATTTTGAAAAGTTGGCAGCCCTGAAAAATATGACAACCCTGACGTCACACTCGCTCTAAATTACATTACAACTCATTAATGGGCAAATAGCCTACAACAAATTCCGCATTTCCCTAATTTTCAAAATGTTGCTATCTTAATGCACCGCAACAAGAAATTTCATCAACCGATACATTGTAGGCTACTTCACTGATCAGAATCTACAGCATTTCAGCCTTGAAGTTCGACCAGTCAGAATCAGAGTTCGGTGATCTGTGGCGTCGCCATAGTTTCGTAAATAAACTAACAAAAAGAAGAGCGACTCACCATGGCAAGCAAAAAGCAGTCGACACTTTTGGGTTTTTTTAAAAAGAAAACCAAAAGGTAAGAATAGTTTTACTACTTGTGCTTGCAAACTGAAATAATAGGCTAGTTCTGTTATGCTGCACAGAAAGTCCGACGCCACAGTTCGCTGAACTGACTTTGGTCTGACTGTGATTCATAACTTCAAAGTGAATGGGACGTTCGTCAGCATTGTAAAGAGCTGTGTTGTGTTTAACACTTAAACGCTAAGAGATTATTTTGGCTCAGGCCATTTATGGACGTCAAGTGTTCTGCCAAATTTAAAAGTCTCAATTTTGCCATTGATGTTTACAGAAGTCAGGAGTTAAGTGATTATTATTTCTTTCCATTAAATCGTATTGTCTTGTTCAGAATGTGCAGCTGAGAATGGAGTGTATGAATCAGAAGGGATTTACGATTTGCCATGTCTAGCAGGTCACCCCAAAATGCACTAGAACGTAGGAAATTGCATCTAAAAAATCCAAAATTTTCTGGGGGAGGCCCCCCAGACCCCCCACTGGGCTAAGCCCCGGATGTTCACGTTCTTTGGCTCCGCCTCTGTTGCTCTCCTATGTATCTCGTTACTTGTGGGTAGGAAATTTAACGTATCGGTATAAATCTAAGTGTATCGGATTTTAACTAAAGCGACTAAGCGTATCGGCAGGCAGAGCAAGCGTATCGGGCCCGACACACTAAAACGCTTTGGGGAAAACCATGCTTTTAATCACTGAAGACCTTTCTAGAAGTGATTTATACTTTTTATTTACCATTTTCTAAAAACACTGTCTGTGCTCTCTTATTCTTTTTCATCAGTGAGCTATATTTTTATTAATAGGGAAATTAGTTGGCTTGCAAGAGTAGTCTAAGCTATATTGTGGATGGTGATCTAGCCTGGAAAAAAAAAATTGTGGTATAATTTCTTTTGCCAGATCGCCCACTCCTAGTTGTGGGTGGAAAAATTAAGTCTGTGGAGAACCATGTGTAAAGGTGCGAAATAAGACTCAGGAGACAGGTGGAATTTTATCAGAGTTCCAGGCTCGCGTTTATTTGCACTGCACTTCTTGGCGCACCTTCAGAAACAAAAAACTACCTGAAAAGGGACCGTCACTAGCTCATGGCATTCTCCTTGTTCATGCTCTGCTCTGTGTGTGTGTGTGTGTGTGTGTGTGTGTGTGTGTGTGTGTGTGTGTGTGTGTGTGTGAGAGAGACTCTACTAGCTAAGCTCGTTCTCTCTCATTACGATAGTGAAAGCACAAAGACGCACACAAACAGCAATCAGACACAGAGTCATCAGGTACTACCTACCGATTAAACCCACCCCCTCTGTGTCTACAGCTGATGCTCAACCACGCCCTCAGTGCCACAGTCCGTTAAAGCCAAACAAGAACAACCGCTGTTTGCCAATCACGGCAAGTGCCCTGATGTGCCCCCAACCCCATGTGTTGATGTAAATAAAACTTTAGAACAAAAATTGATCCATTTTATCCATGGACGTATACATTTGCACCGAAACTGGGTATCTGCTTGTGATGTTTCCCTTGGTAACACAGAGCCATCAAATAAAGGCTTCTAAGTCTTAAAAAAAAAACACCAAGCACCACTGCATGTGTGATCTCTCTGTATACAGGTAGTCGTCGACTTACGACTGCGTTTGGTTACGACTGACCGGTCGTAAACCGATCTGGTCGTAAGTCGGCCTATGTTAAATGAACGTAAGTATATTGTGATGTGTAATGATATTGTAATCATCTGAAAGTCTTATTTTATCAACATTTTCTTATTTCATTACCTTGGCTCATTATTTGGTTTAAGTCAAACACTGCATACTACACTGCGTACAGTACAATTCGTTTAATATGTGCAAAACAATAAAATACGAAATACAAGTGTGAAAAATAGAAAACATTTTAGTTTGAAACATACCAAAATACAAACGTAAAACATAGCAAACTACAAAGTTTAGTGACCGCTGGCATCACTGGTGCTTGGCTGTGGGTCATCTACGTCATCATCAGCTGTTGCAGCACTCGGGCTGGCGGGAGCATTTGTTCGTTTCATAAACCAGGAGCTGGGGCGGAAACTGTATGACGGAGTGCGCGAGGGAGCGCGAGAGACTGCGCATGTGCCTGGAGCTGGGGCGGAAACTGTCGTACGCTCAGCTGGGAAACACTTGCCAGTCATAACCAGATGGTTGTAAAGTTGATCGGTTGTAAGTCGCATAGGTCGTAAATCGACGACTACCTGTGTGTGTGTGTGTGTGTGTGTGTGTGTGTGTGTGTGTGTGTTCACTGCTTCAAATGGGTTAAATTCTTCAGACGGCTTCTAATTCTAAAAATCTCATCAGAAATTTTCTGTAACCATGTGATTTTTACTGGCAACAAAATACGTGAATCAACAGATTTCACTTTTATGAAGTTTAAATCTCACTTGGCTAGATAATGCAATATGCAGTATTGACACTGTTACTAGTAAACATTGCTTGTTGTCGTAGCAACGCGATTCATGCTGTTTAAAAAGATTTGTTTTTATTCGCTGAGAAAAGCTAACAAGACGATGTCATAAAAATACAAGGAAAAAATTTGATTTTGGGGGGGCACCCCCCTGAGTAGCTAGTGACAGCATTTATAGGCCGCAAACAGCCTCCTGGCAGGGTAAGAGTCTGCTGACTGTTTACGTGTGTGTGTGTGTGTGTGTGTGTGTGTGTGTGTGTGTGTTCGATTGTTCACTGCTTCAGTGACTGGGCTTATTTTTAAAGCCAAAAGCTTGACCCTCAGGCATCTTTAGGGTTGTTTACAACAGTTTTTAGAAGCGTTGTATCCACTAGCTCTCCACCTCGGTAAGTCATGTGGTGGGTAAGTGACGTCACAATTTCAGATTCTCTCTTGTAATTTGTACTTGGAGCATGATATTTGAACCTCAGAGAGAGTCAGATGTTAGCACCCAGGGACATTTTGTTTTTCTTTTAAAATAAAATCTGTACATAGTATACAGGTACAAGTAGGAACAAGTGAGCACTCGAACATGTTTTGTATGGATATTATATGTCAGTATAAGGGCCATTCTCAGAAAAAGTGACGAGTAACAGTAAAGAGATTTTAAAAAATTTTGTATACGCTAACTTTAGTTAATCCCTGTAGATATATTTCATAGACAAAAAAAGCATATTTCATGAATTCACAAAGCAAGAGATATATCATTATGAAAAAATAATGCCCACTTGTCATCTTTACTGTAACCAGTAATGTCTTTATCATTTCCCTGTAGACACAACACTGGGTAACGGTAAAGACATCTCATGGCATTTTTGGATCACCGAGTGCAGAAAAAAAGATAATCAAATTATGCATTTATTATCTCACATGCAGCATTATCTTTATCCTTTGGGAGTAATGGCGAAGACTGTTCATTTCCCTGGCATCTTGAAATTTCATGTTTACCCGATCAGTATCCTGGATTCCAACATTCATGCACCAGTGCCTTTAAATTTATTTATTTATTTTTAAATTTTCCCCCAAAATGCTGAGTTACAGCATGATTTTACTGTTTGGGTAACGGTAAAGAATGTGAAAATTGTTTGGACTACCTTCAGGTCTTTTTGTGTGTGGTGGTTTTTTCTTTTTTTGAGAAGCAGTTGGTGGTGGAAATTTTGTTGGGTCCTGGCAACCTTGTGCACGAGCTCTCCTGACCATAGAGCAAATGTTTAATTGGCCATGTTTTAATTATGTTGCTTTCGGATGCACAGCTTTTGTTTCATTATATGCTATTGATTATGAGTTGATTGGATCAAACAAAAACTGTCAAGATTAAGTTTCAATTATTGTACTTTCATAAAGTTTGAGGTTTTACTTGATTGAAAAGGGAAACATAAGGCACATATTCAGAAAATCCTCATTTGTGTTGTTTTGACTATTATATTGAGATATCATGGTATGGTGGTGTATGGAATTATAATTTTGTGCATGATTACACCCCCTCCTAATAGCGTGGTTTCTTCTGTCTGTGATTAAGAAAGAAGTAGTATTGATCCCCACTCTATCTTCCCCACTCATTTTGCATGAAATATAAGACTCAGGGATCGCATTAACGCAGAAGTTGTGCATTTTCACACACACACAAAAAAAGCATGTTCGGAATTTTAAAGCATCCTGGGATGCAGGGCTCCTACTTGAAGAATTTCTCCTGATTGCCTTGGCACACCTGTTAGATTATGTTGTTTAACAAACAAAGCAAACGTGAACAGTACGAAAAGGTCACAACATTGTGGTCACTTTCATGTGACGTCATCACAACTGCAGATTTGTTTACCCGGCCATATTGCCTGGTGAGCTTTGTGTTTGCCCAAGTGTATGCAAATGATTATAAGCCAAATTCAGTCAACAGATAAACTTGTAGAAGTTACATCTAAAAGAACAATACCAGAGACCTGTATTGCTTTTGGATGTAATAACAGATGTGGAGATGAGCCTGTGTAGCCGGCAGAGTTGACTGGTTTGGGTGGGGGGGCTTTTATTTTGACAATGCCCATTAGCGGGATCTATAAAGTCTTGTGTCCTGTGGCAAAGATTGTTTTGGTCTTATTTGGCATCTGCCACCAACAAAGGTCAGCACCTGCTCTCTTGTAGAGTTTGGAATGAGCATTGGTATTTTTCTTTAAGTTTACCAGAGGAGAGGAGTGTAGCAATTAGCTCTGGGCAATTTGCGTGGCACTTTTAAACTTACAGTGATACTGACACGAACAGGTCTCCTCAGTGTCATTTTAACACAAACTTTCAATTTTCAATGTAATCACAAGGTGTGCAGATGAAAAACTCAACAAAATAAAACATTTAAACTTCCCTCCATGAAGCGATGCCTGGAATTCCCTTCCCTTCTGCTGAGAATGGCCCAAACCAGGAATGACGTAGATCGGTGCACCCCTGCCTGGAAGGCGTCCCGATAGAACGTTTTCATGACGGAACGTGTCTTGTATGATGGGGATGAAGAGGGGGTTAGAGAGGAGGAGATGGAGAATGTAGGGTTATGGGGGGGAAGCATCATAAATAAATAAATTTGTGGGTAAATTATATGGATCTGTGATGCCTGCATGTTTCAGCTTTTGGATGTAACATGATCTGCTGGTATAAAATACATTTTTAATAATTTCAGAGAGATTATACTGACTGCACTCATCTCAATTCTCATTATTAATTGTCGCAACTGTTTCCGAAACACATTAAGAAGGCAAGAAATTGCACTGATTAACTTTTGACGAGGCACAGCTGTTAATTGAAAAGCATTCCAGGTGACCATGCCTCATGAAGCTGGTTAATGCTGTGTTCACACTTATACCGATACGAAAGTGGTATAACTGTATCGATACAAAGTATACCAGTACAGTTTAGTGCATCTGTCCACACTAGCGAGAAATGTTTGCGGTTTTCTTTCACGGTAGTTGAAATGCGCGTGCGCGAAATGTTTCCGTGGTTACCGAGTAACTTCCTTCCGAGAATATATGGCATCCGTTATTTCGAGATCTCGAGAAAACAAAACAATTATTTCATGATCTCAGCTGGATCACTGTATCTCCGTCGGTAGAGACGAAGCCGGGCCAGTCTTCTGTGGCGGTGCCGCGGACTAATTTTGAAATTATCCCTTATTAAAAGACTTGATGCAATCTCTCCCTGTGTCAACCCCTGATCAAAATATTGCCTTATTAGGTGAGCGATTATTCCAGACATTCTAATGACCAAAGTTGTGTCTATACAGAATGAGAAATAGCCCCAAAGTCAGCATATCACAAGTCTCTTGGCGTACCTGAATGAAACATTTCTCAACTGTTTACTCGAGATCATGAAATAATTTTGTTTTCTTGAGATCTTGAAATAACGGTTTTGTTTTCTCGAGATCTCGAATTAGTTGTGGTGTTTTCTCGAGATCCTGAATTAATTATGTCGTTATCTCGGGATAACAAGGTGAATAAAAAAAAAAAGGATTATACGAAGGGCCTCTCTCGGCTTCTGTATGGATGAAACAATGTGTGTGTGCTTTTTGTTGTCAATGTACAGTTTGTATTTTTGGTGGTCATTTATTCAGTCAAATCGTATAAAACGCGCGAGGCAGTTGAGAAAGAAACAAAGAAAACGAATCTCCGTTCTTCACTATTTTATTCAGCGAAGACATCGATTGAGGTGTGTGACTTTGCGCATGCGCATTATATTTGTATCGATACAGAGCCACTTCATCTGTCCACACTACGCGAAGCGCTACAGTACCGATACTGTACCGGTACAAAACCCATACATTTGTGGGTTTCGTACCGCTTTAGTTATACCGCTACAGTACCGGTATAGTTGCTAGTGTGGACAGGTGTTGCGGTACGAAAGTAGTTTCGTAGTACAAAATCCCTAGTGTGGACAGGGTATATGATGATCCCAGTAGTGTGCAAAGTGTCCTCAAGGTGAACGGTGGCTACTTTGAAAAATCTAAAATTGTGAAACGCTATTTTTTTTTTTTTAAACCAGAAAATCCCATATACATCCCATCTGTTCTTTCATAGTTTTGATGTCTTCAGTATTGTTCTACAGTGTAGAAACGAGTCAAAATACAGAAAAACCTATGAATGAGTAGGTGTGTCCAAACTTTTGACTGGCGCTGTATTTATAAATACATAGCCACAGGAATATGAACCAAGCCAAAAAGCAAGGAGGTGTGTCTACTTGCTGTCAGTTATGTTGTATGTCAGTTTGGAACATCCCCCTTCTTGCACCAGTTAGCTGTTTTAGCTTGGCCATGTGGTTTGGGAACATGGCTTTGTAGAGAACACTGTATTGACTACTTTCATATTACTTTTAATGCTTTGCACCTTGGGGGTAACCAAAATATAAACAAACTAAAACAACATGGCATCACACACTGACAATCTTTCGAATTTAAATCTCCCTAAAACCTTCAAAGAAGTGTAAAAACTAACCAAATCAAAGCTTAAAGAAATCGACAAAGCCTTTTGAATGAATGAATGAATGAACCCTTTATTGTCACTGTTACCAGTGACATTGGCCATCAACCTGTCCTTACAGAGGGGGAACAGGACAGGAAGACAGGGATAAAAGAAAAGAAACACAGTAGTAACATGAGGAAAGATGAGGAAAAAAAGAACACCCCCACACTATGCTAATGTCAGGAGTACAGTGTGGGAGCATTTAAAAACCTCCGCACAAGCACACAATAACACAAACAACACCACAAGTACACTTTAAACACGGGACTTGAGGGGGGTAATCAGGGGTGGGGGGAGGGGAGGAGGTAATCCAGCGCAAGCAAGCAGCCGTCCGCTCCTGCAGCCATGAAGGCGCTGGTCATGCACCCGCTTGTCACACTGGGGGTAAAAATGGCGACCGCGGAAAGTTAGAGGAGGAATGCGAGAGTGTCTCCCGGCAGTGACCTTCAGGGGGAAATGTTGTCTCAGCAACGGCCTGAGCCAAGGCCGGTGCTGTCTCAGGGCGCCGAATGTCGATAAGATATGAATTGTTTGGTCTTTCCAGATGCAGTCTTTGCACGTCCACACCGCTCGTCCATTCTGTCCATTCTATTCAAATTGATCTCCGAAAAACGTATTCCTTGCAAAGCTGAAAGCTGCTCCGATATAACAACCATTTTGTGGTTAAAGTTCTGAATGTCCACAGTCCGAGTGCCAACAGCTTTGCCCACCACTCCAATCATATCGGGCAGCTTTGTGGGGCTTTGAACAGCTGTCACCGTTGTCTGATTTCCTCGATATACCAGGGCAATGCCTAATCCAATCAGCAAAAGTCCTGTAATCATGGTTCCGAATAGGTAGATATCTTCAATGTCCTCCACAGAAAGAATCGCCAGGCACACGACCCGCCACTGCTCCCACGCGTCCATCATGTAACCAGCCGCAAACGTTCCGGCAGGACAGACGGGTTCCCCCGAACCCAAACTTCTCGTTGAGAAAACTGTGTCAATTTCGTTAGGAGACCCGTTTATCAATTCCATGCTTTTTTTTAGTTTAGAAAGTAATGCAGGGAGTGTCTCTTCAAAAAGTACAGCAGACGAGACAAGACACAGAAGCACAAGCAGGGAAAAAAGGAGGGAGAGGGAGAGCAGAAAATGCGACCGCCTTCCGTGGAAGCACGGAGAGGAAAAAAAAATTTTTGTGTGGACTTCGAGAAATCATTCGGTAAAAAAGCGCTTGTAAAGATCATACTGAACGCTTTGAACATCTCTACTTCGGGTGATGGTGAGTCAGCAGCCTTCTTCGTCTATCAACACGGGTGTTCCAACAATTACTTGCCTGCAGAAATTTTAAAAGATTGGCAGAAGAGCTGAGAAAGATCGACACCAATCATAGAAGAATCCACAGTGAAATCATTTTTGCTGGTTATGGCGAGAAAGCTGTAGGAAAATATAAAACGCTACGTGCATGGGGACACAAGCATGGAATTCACTCAGTCAAGTAAGTACTGTAAACAGAGCGGAACTGTCAAATATATTTTTTAAGTTTAAGCTGATTTTGATTTCCTTCACTCTGATTTTCCTGGAGCTCATACGCTACCAGATTACGACAATCTTTGGACCGTTAGAGGAAGCTGTTAGGGCTACCGGGTCAAATACTACGCTTGATCTCCCTATGTAAACACTAAAAGAGGAAGTGCATGTAAACTTACTTACACTGCATCGTTTGCACTTTGTTTTGGGAGTTGACCCTTTAATAAAATGGTCCTTTTCAGACCTTTGTCCTTGTTTTTTGGTTTTTGCACTTTTTATGACTAAACACAAAGACAGAAGGGTTGTAGGCTTTGTGATGTGGATCATCAGACTTTACTTCCGCCACTGAAGTGTGCAGAACACAGTCGTGTGTTGTCTATCAGTGTAAAATTTTGACGGCAAACTCTGTTTAACCATACTATTCGACGCTTAGCCTCTTTAGGTATTCTGTTAAACTTTAAATCAGGAAAAGTCGTTTTACCCCCATGTGAATTCAAAGAAATGACTGAGGTTATCTGACTTGGTAAAGAAATGTAGTGCTTGGTTACCCCCAAGGCGCAAAGCATTATGGGTATGCGAAAGTAGTCAATGGAGAGGCTTAGTCATTTGAATTGGGAATTTTAACCGTTTCACCGCTGCATAACTTCATACAGTGGAGTTTCTAGTTTACAATGAGACGGATTTAAAACTGATTTAGAGAGTGTGACATTCAGCTTATGTCATGAAGGCAACACAACAACTTTGGACCATGTCTGAAATTACAAGGTGACCTGGAACCCCAGAATCTCTGTGTTAGGGGTGCATCGATTAATCAACTGCGTTGACTAAAATTAGTTGCCAACTAATTTAATCATCGATTAGTTGGTGATGTCATCACATGTCTTTTTCGTGCTAACTAGGAATGCTTTGACATTACTGCTTATTGGAGAGAAGCTAACAAAAGCACGATGGCAGCTTCAAAAACAAAAGCCTCCAAAGTATGGGAGTATTTCACACTAAAAATTGTGAATTGCACAATTTTTAAAGCTGACCTTAGTTGGCATGGGAGCACATCCTTTATGTTGGAGCATGTGAAAAGGAAGCGGGTAGGCTCACGTGAAGATTCATCTCGGTTAGTTAGCTAATGTTAAACGCTGTCTTACTTCATGCTCTGAGCTGTAACATTTATTTGAAATGCAGATCCTCTTGAATTGTTAATGGAGTTGGAACAACTTGTTCTTCACAACGAAGCTGTTCACAGTCCAAATAACGTTTAAAATTTTCACCGTTGCATTGTCGTCACAATGTCATGGTGATGTTTATGGCTGGAGATAGTGTTGCTGCTGACTGCACAAGTTTGCAGATGTCAGAATTTGATATTTTTGAGCTAAATTGCAAAGAACATTCTACACCTGTTTATACGTGTGGCCAATATGAAGAATTTATGGGTTTATTTGATCTCATCAGAACCTGGCTTTTGGGGGGGGAAAGTGACCGCTCAAATAACTAACCTCTCCATTTATCGTGAAACTGGACAGATAGAGGGGAAACATTTTAAATAATATTGGCTGGCTTTTTTCGTGGTATATCAGATAGATATATTCCATTCAGCTAGCATGATACTGAACTCGTCGAAGACGAGTTCAGTATCATGCTAGCTGAATGGAATATATCTGATATACCACGAAAAAAAGCCAGCCAATATTATTATACTACATACATATACACTCTCTCTTCATATCAGCATTATTGAAGGCCAGTGCTAGCTTACCTGCAAGTTGGCGCTGTTAGCGTAGCAGTGAAGTCACCTTCCAGCTGCTGTAGCGTTCATCAGTAGCACAGGCTAATGACTGAGAAAGTAAGATTTCTGTCCCAAGACTGTTCTTCCACACACACTCACCACAGTAAGAAGGTTTTGGGTTCGAGCCCAGTGGCCACCGAGGGCCTTTTCTGTGGAGTTTGCGTGTTCTCCCTGTGTCTGCGTGGGTTTCCTCCGGGTGCTCCGGTTCAAAGACATGCAGCTAGATTAACATGGGGCAGCCATGGCCTGAGGTTGGGCTGAAGTACCCTTGAGCAAGGCACCTAAGCCCCAACTGCTCCCCAGGCACTGTAGCATAGCTGCCCACTGCTCTGGGTATGTGCGTGTGCTCATTGCTCACTTGTGTGTGCATGTGTGTGTTTTCACTGCTTCAGATGGGTTAAATGCAGAGGAGGAGTCTCACTGTGTGCTTAAATCAGTGCTTGAGTGCAGTGTTTTAGTCGAGTCACTAAACCCAGAGTCCAGTCTCGAATCCCCAGTGTTCAAGTCCAAGTCATTAAAGAAAATTTTGAGTCGAATCCGAGAACTAGGGCTGTGCGATATGGGAAAAAATGAATATCCCGATACATTTTCTCCATTTCACGATATACGATATGTATCTCGATATATTTAAATCTCCTCTAAAGGACCCCATGAAATCTAACTTTTACTCTTTACTGCTTTCACTACAATCCCTGCAGATTAAATAACATTCTTGGTTAACTTTACAGGTGGTTTTCAACAACATTTTAATTTTTCATGTTAGTGATTAATCACAACTGAATTGAAATAAGACTATTTTTATTCAACAAAGATGTCGCACAAACTGCAAAAACAATCTTGAAAATTGCAACAAAGGGGCAATACAGTACAGAGCTGCTCAGAGCTCAAATCAATAAAGTGCAAGCTCAACACTGAGAGAGACATTTAGCCTAAATAAGAAAAGTGCTCATTCATTAAATTATTTAAAAAAATAGATCTCCAAGCTGACTACTGAGAACCACTGGAACATTCACAATAGAGAGAGAGAGAGATCTGCAAAACATAATTTTTCTCTTTGCACACTTTTGAACTGAATGTTTTCTGGCTCTACCTCTCAGATGTGTATAATTCTGGCTGCTGCCTTTCGTGATGACAGTTTTTTTTTTTTTTTTGAACACTTTACAAACTGGCATTTGCTGTTCCACGTCCTCCTCGCGATATCCAAAAAACTGCCAGATGACTGACCCCTTACTAGCAGGGCTTTGAACCGGTTCAAGGAACGAAAAAGAAAACCGGGAACTTTTTCTATTTCACATGGAACAGAAACGAAACCAGAAACTTTATTATTTTTTATGTTCCGGAACAGAAACGCGTATTAAAAATAATGGTAACCGGTTAATACCGGTTTTTATTTCGTTCCTCAAAGTTTCCGTAGCCTACAAATAAAGTCATTCTTCTCCTGCGCAAGTTTCTATGACCCGCTGGGGTTCACTTCCTGTGTGACGTTCGCTGACTGAATGGAGAGAGCGGGAGGGTGGACTATCACGTCTCCACATCTTAAATAAGAGGTAAATATTGCAGTCTATCGTTATTCAAAAACGTCAATTTCAAACACGATATCAATATATTTGTCCACGTTAATGAGAGGCTCGCGAACATTAAATGACGTTAACTTCAGGCCTATCAATGCATAGGGCCTGACTAGCCTTTGGTAACACACTAAACAAATTATCTTTCATTTTTGGCACTTTTTCTGTTTGTGTAGATGGGAAGACATACTGAGAATCCAAATCGCCAACATTTGAAATAATTGTTTTGAATTATTTCTTGTCTTATTTAATGAAGGTTGTAATAGAATTAGCCTACATTTGGCTTAAGCTGGATGAGACAGAGACATAATTTTATAGCCATTTGTTAAACAGCTGACAGGGAACGTAATTAACCGTTCAGGGAACGAAATTTTTTTTGTTCTAACCGGTTTGGGAACGTCTATTTAATGGTGGAACCCAAAACCGGAAACGTTAAAATTCCGTTTCTGTTCGGAACGAACCAATAGGAAAAAAAATTCTGGTTCAAAGCCCTGCTTACTAGTTCTTTTAGGAACCAATTCGTCCGCTTCCATTTTTAATTTGTCGCTGAAATTGACACAGCTTACACGGTAGCCTGTGCAAAATCAGCGATTGCACGAACTGAGTCAGCGCTGTAAACCGGAACTAGGAAATCTTCCTGCCGGCAGTGTTGCCAGATACTGCTGACGTTTTCCAGCCCAAAATATGTTCAAAACCCGCCAAAAAACACTTAAAACCGCCCAATCTGGCAACACAACCGAAACTAGAAAATCTTCCCGGAAGTTCCTTTCAGCACCGAGATGTCGCCCGGGATTGGTTGGCGAGTGCGTGACGTTATTGTTTTCTTTACCCTTAGGCAGCCTCTCGCGTTACTGCCTGAGGGACAGGGAGAAAACCACCAGGAAAGGTTTTAAACAAACACGAAACGAACGCAAGTTGGAAGATGACCATAAAATACTCGATAGTTACGATATAATAATTTTATATATCGCACACAGAATTTTCGGCGATATATCGAGTATATTCGATATATCGCACAGCCCTACCGAGAACAAGACTCTAACCACACCATTTGACGGTGCCTGTTGCTGCCTTTATGTGAAACCGTCTCTGCTACTGTGTTGGACTAACGTTAAAGCTTGTTCGTCGCTCAGCAAGCCCGCTATCAACAGGGCAAATAACATGAGAGAAGGTTAACACTCGCTAGTTCACTGGTCAGAGTACTACGAGCCTGCTTGAGTGTACGTGTGACATATAAAGACTTATTGTTATTTTATTTCTGCTACTTTGCTGATCTTTGAGTTTTAACTTCAGGAAAAATGGACAGTGGAATTCTTATTTATGTTTTGTATCAGCAGGAAAGTTCATTAAAAGATTGAATTTTTGAATGAAGTATTCATTTTTATTGTCTTCATTGTTAGCACATGCATAAACCAACCTCAAGCTAAATTAAAAAGCTGATTGCTAAATAAGAGTTATTTGGTAATTGGGCGATGAATAATCAATTATTTGTTTCAAGAATCAATAGATTAATTGACGGTCAAAATAGTCGTTTGTTGCAGTCCTACTCCTTAAGCTTGTGGGCCTGCTGTGTAGCTTAGTGATGAACAAAGTCACCATTGTTCTGACGTATTTCAAATGGTGTGGTGTTTACAAATTGTTCATCTATCTTCATGATCCTGTAAATATAAGGGTAAAGGTACAGAGATGATCTTGTGCCATTTTATTAAGTTGGCTATGATTAACATATAAAGCAAATTTATTATTATTATTCTACATAGTTTGTGTAGGATAGTTACCCATGTTGAATCTGGGTTATAGTTGGCCCATTCAACATTTCATCAACCCAAGCAGCATTCTTACACATTTATAAAGAACCCAGTGACCTCCTGGAATCTGACTGTTCTGTGGTTCTGCTGGGGCCAGGATGAAGACTCCCAGCTTATTTGCCTGCAGAGTGCTGATGGCCATGTTCAGCCTACTCGAGGCAGGAGACAGCGGGCTTTTCTCTGACTTTTGCTGAGCAAGCAAAGATAATTGGAGCCAGATGACTGTCCTCCTAAAACAAAACCCATCTGGGGTTCTCTTTAGATAAATGCAGCGACTGTAATTGAAAGCATTGTGGCTGTCGTCTTTGATCCAAATAGAGCACAAGTTTCAAGGCATTTGGTGTTGATATGTAATTAGTTGTGTGTAGTTTGTTGATCATGCAGCTATTAGCCTCTCCTGTAATGAGAGATGTGTTGAGTTGGGGAGCACTTCCTGTTATGGACAAAGTATGTATGGCCAGGCTAAATTAGGTGTTCTAGACAAAAGGATGTGAATCGTCACCTGTTAATATCCTTTTTGCTTTCCTGTCTCTCAACAGGGCCCCATGGTTCTGCTGTGGATTTCTTAAACCTTTTCTCCATCCAAATCCCCTTATTTTTTCGAACCACCCAGTGTAGTGGCATTGTTCCCTACAGGATCATGTCTGCAGCACAGACTCAGAATGACAATGAGCAGCATTGGAGCTGCCTGGAATCTCTGGGTCTGAGTCCCAGAGAGCTGGTTCTGGCTGAGGCTTTGCAGATGGAGTACGATGCGCTGTCTCGCCTTAAACAGGACAAAGATCCTGCTAGAAGGGGAGAGTCTGAGAGTGCCAAGACCATGCCATCCAGGAATACACAATCTAGACATATTCCCAGCCCACCTGGGACAAACTTGCGCCAAGGGTTATCAGGGTCCGATCCGATTCTCAACCTCATCCAACCTGGAGTTTCCAGCCCATCGAGATCAAATGTGGATCCTCATGGCTACAACAAGGAGCCCCTCTATATACTGGAAAATCCTGGAAAGAATGATTATGAGAGGTTGACTGAAGGGCTTTCAAAGGGGTTGCCACCTCCAGATGAACCTCCTCCAGCAATTCCACCAAGGAATCCAATACCTCAACCAGACTCGTTCCACCTCTGCAGGGGTTCAGCTCCCAGAGATGTGAACCTGTTTAGCCCTGAGGTGGACCAACCCAAGCTTCCCTCTAGAGAAACCATGAACTATGACAACCTGAACGACTCCCTTATGCGGCTCAGTGGTGGTAGGCAGTCACCTAGGCATCAAAAAGTTAATGGCGACCAAACTGGGAAGCCTGTGGCTCGCAGCAAGACACTACCCCCTCAGGTGCCACCTCGCACCTACTTGCCTGGGCAAAAGAGTGTCAGAAACAACCGTAGGGTGTCAGCTGATCCGGTACGTACTACAAAGAAGTAATGTTTCTGCCAACAGTGTCAGGTTTGGTATATCATTTCAATATTCACATGATAGATTATAAATCAGATTTACTGGGTGAACTGTTTTGCTAGGCAAGAAAGAGTTAATTGTTTAATAATGTCATTTTAATAATTATAAACACAGGATTTGTAACTTCTTAGACTAATGATTAAAAAAAGATTATTTATGTAGGGAGTTACGATGCTGTGTAAAATGTAAATAAAAACAATGTGGTGATTTTGCAAATTATGGAAACCCTGTATTTCATTGAAAATAGTACAAAGTCAAGATATCAAATGTTGAAACTGAAATCTTATTGTTTTTTGAAAAAAATATGCTCGTTTTCAATTTGATACCAGTAACATGTTTCAAAAACCATTGGGACAGGGGCAGCAAAAGCCTGGAAAAGATATGTTTAAAAGCAAAAAAACCCTAATTTGGTTAAGAGAGGCTTTGCACCGTCACGTGACCCCATAGCAACGGTCATTAGGGCTCCATGACTGGGGACACGCTTGTAGTGCTTCCTTTAGCCAAGTTAGTTGTTATTGGTCGATATGGGAAGGTTTTGCTGCATTTTTGGATGTGCAAATCATTTTGAATGAAACAAAGACATCAGATTTTTTTTAATTTACCAAAAGTAATTCATCATCGGGGGGGAAAAACCTAGAGATTTCGAAACATAAAAGGGGAAAAATGGGGGGGGGGGGACATTCAGCGGACTCTGTGTCGAATGGAGGGGTCAAAGCCCCTCTGGTATGCTCACTTCATTTCCACGAAGGTAAGAATAAAAAAATATATATATCCAGTGAAGTGAACATGAGCAACAACGCAGCGGCTCTTCAAAGTCGCTTTCACCAAGGTGCATTTACATTCACGGATCCTTCAGAGCGTGTTGCGTGCATGCTTGGGACCCAGTCATTATGAGAAACACCTGATACTGATTTGAGCGCAATCAGCACGTTCTGTAAGGACACAGAGGCTTTGTGAAGTGTTATCACTGTCACGTTTGTTTCTAGACATGTTTATGACTCTGCTTTTGGTTTTGCTTGTTTTGTTTTTGTAAATATAACGCCTGCTAATAAACACTCTTCCTACACTTAGACCCATCTACCGTCACATACCTGACAATACTTCACAAAGTCTTTGTGAAAACAGCGTGCTGATTGCGCTCAAATCAGTATCAGGTGTTTCCCATAATGACTGGGTCCCAAGCGCGTGCACAACATGCTCCGAAGGACCCCTGAACGTAAATGCACCTCGTTGAAAGCGGCTCTGCAGAGCCACTGTGCTGTTACTTGTGTTCACTTCGCTGGATAAGAATAAGCACTGCGCTGCAGTTGTGAAATTATCTTCTTTTAATTCTTACCTTCATGGAAATGAAGTGAACATACCATCTCCTCTTTGTTTGAGACTGAGTCCTGCTGAATTTTTTTTTTTTCCTTCTACGTTTAGAAATCTCTAGTTTTTTCCCGTTGATGATGAATTACTTTTGGTAAATTAAAAAAATCTGATGTCTTTGTTTTGTTCAAAATGATTTGCATGTCAAAAATCGCAGCAAAACCTTCCCATACCCATCAGTAACAACTAACTCGGCTGAATGAAGCACTACAAGTATGCCCCCTGTCATGGCGCCTTAGTTACCGTTGCTATGGGGTCACATGACTGTGCAAAGCCTCTATTGGCAACAGGTCAGTAATATGACTGGGTCTAAAAAGAGCACCCCAGGGAGGCTGAGCCTCTCCGAAGTAAAGATGGGGAGGGGTTTACCACTGTGTGAAAGACTGTGAGAATTGGGACTGAGTTTGAACTTCTTGTCATGCAGGTGTCACTTCGTTCCAGGCTCAATGGTTTTGGCTATGAGCTCTTCCAGGTTTCTGAGGAGCGTGACGAGGAGGTGGCTGCCTTCTGTCATATGCTCGATGTGTGAGTTCTCCTCTATGCTTCCTTTCTTCTCCAGAAACATTGTGTTTAATCAGAAGCCTATACTTGCAAAAGAATAAAAGAAAGCAAAATGTCACCATTCGAAATAACATACTACTGTGTCAAATTCTCATAACCTATGGTTATGTAACTTTTTTTTTTTTTTTTACATGATCGGTAGTTCAGTGACATGCAGATTTGGCTGTTGCCGCAGGCAATGGCTGATTCCCATAGAAACTAGAAACGCATGTTTGCTAGCCAGTGCTTCTTGCTAAAGAGTATAAACCGCAGGTTACACACTACTTAGTACATTTGGTTTTGGCGGTAGCCCATAACCGTGTGCTCAAAAACAAATGCAAAATTAAACAAAATAAACCAGTTCATTTAAGTTGACTTTGAAGGCAGTGAAACCCAAGCTGTGATACTTTGCTTGGAACAACAAACTTAATTGCCATTTCATAAAACTGCCTTTTTATGAGTTACAGTATGATAAATTTAAAAAGCATACCAAAGACTAAATTGTAACTAGATATACCACATTTGTAGTTATATTTAAAAAAGAAAATGGTATTGTGAGATGGGGCGGCATGGTGGTGTAGTGGTTAGCACTGTCGCCTCACAGCAAGAAGGTCCGGGTTCGAGCCCAGTGGCCGACGAGGGCCTTTTTGTGTGGAGTTTGCATGTTCTCCCCGTGTCTGCATGGGTTTCCTTCGGGTGCTCCGGTTTCACCCACAGTTCAAAGACATGCAGGTTAGGTTAACTGGTGACTCTAAATTGACCGTAGGTGTGAATGTGAGTGTGAATGGTTGTCTGTGTCTATGTGTCAGCCCTGTGATGACCTGGCAACTTGTCCATGGTGTAGCCCGCCTCTCACCCATAGTCAGCTGGGATAGGCTCCAGCTTGCCTCCGGCTAGAGATAATGAGATGAGATAATTGTCGGTAGACACCGACATTTAGATCAGTGATCTAAAAAAAAAAAAATCTTTTGATTTGACACAGTGGGCATCCCCATTTAACGATCATATTAGCATTATCCAGTATGATGTGCTCTGAGTGCAGTGTTGGTGTGTGCAGGTTGCGCTCGGCTTACCCATGCACAGACCGCTCTAAAAATGCGGGGATTGTGTGGAGCCGATGTGTGGCGCAGGAGGAACTGCAGCAGGGACTCGGGGTCAGCATAAAGGTCACCGTCATTGGTGAACATATCCGTGAGCCACTCATCTTCACCTGTGACGGTAAGAGTTTTCTGATATTCAGCACGTTTCTATGTGAGCGATGCTTGTTTGGCAATTATTCGATCAGTGCATTTACATGCAGTTTAAAAAGTATCGAGTCGGTCAATAATTTAATTTATTTTTGACAAATTTGTTGGGCTTTGCTATAATTACTGAAGCCATATATATATAATTTGCATGGAATAAAACACAATGGAGTGTGCTGTTATAGGAATTGGTTTAGTCTTCCTATAACCACAGCTCTGATAGTAGTTCCAGCTGTAAATCAAATAACAGCTTTATGTCGGTGTTCTGGTTCCAATACATTATCATTCCAGTAACAGCTACGAGGCATGTAACAATTCACCATTCGGTTCAGTTTATGATATTGGGTTCATGATTAAATTTTCCCCACGATATTTTTACTGCTATAAGTTTATATTTAAAAAAAAAAAACTTTTGTTTCATTTTCTTAATAACAAACAGTAACTATGTATTCACATTTGCAGTGGTTGGAGTAAAATATAATAGCCTATTACCTAAAATATTCCTTTTTATTAACAGTGAAAAAGTAAATAACAAGTAGGCCTTTTCTTAATAAACTTTTTATGAACATACTACGGTACATGCATTTGCTTCTCTTTACTTTGTGCAGTTTATAAAGGGAGAGCTCTGATTTCTTATGAAATCTATTTGTACAGTTAATCACTCAACAGCTCTTTCCCATTTTAGTGTGTCTGTGTGTGTTTTTGACAGCGTTAGACCTGTGCTACTTCCGCCTACGGTGAAGTCAAGTCATGTATTCCCATGTGCCCACTGCTGTCTATACAACGCAGTTACAGCTAGGGAAAACTAAGATTACACAGACTGATGGCAATCAGTATTGTAGCCGAGTCATTAAACCTCGAGTCCGAATCCAGTCCCGAATGTTCAAGTCCGAGTCATTTAAAGAAAATTGAGTCGAGTCCACGATTGATCCGAGTTGAATCTGAGAACAAGACTCCAACGGCAGCATTTGACGGTGGCTGTTGAGACCTTTATGTGAAACCGTCTTTGCTACTGTGTTGGACGAACGTTACTGCTTGACTGCCCCATTTTATTTAATAGGCTACAGATAAAAAGCTTGTTCATCGCTCAGCAAGCCCCACCCACTATCAACAGGGCAAATAACATGAGAGAGGGTTAACGCTTGCTAGTTCATCGGTCAGCAAGCAAGCCCCGAGCAATGAACATAGCATGTCACTTCCTTTTCTGGGTGGAGTCTTACCAAATGGTGATTAAAGTTCGAGGTTGTCCCCGTCGTCTCCTCGATAGTTCTTCTCTTAGCAGTGCATTTTCCCCACTGCATGAGGAGTCTCTATAAGCAAAGTGGACAATCTTTGGGGCGTTTTCTCCAGGCATTTTAGCGCCAATAACGTTAGTTTGTTCCTGAACATGACGTATGAACAGGTGAATGTGCATTCTCTTGCATGAAATTAGTATAAAAATTAATGCAGATATAAATATCTTGTGCCAAATTATTATGGCATGTTGCAAAAAATAAAGAAGAAAATCCAAGTCCTCGTCTCCAATTTACGAGTCCGAATGCAATTAATGCTCAAGTCCAAATCAAGTCACGAGTCCTTAAAGTTGGTGCACGAGTCAGACTTGAGTGCTACAAGCCTGATGGCAATCATGATTCATTTTTTGTTGAATTGACTTGAATCGTCAATTTTTATTTTGATTAATCGCTGCATGACATATTGTTACATGCCTAACAGGTCCCACAACAACTTGTATGGTGAACACACCACATAAATGGATAATGGTGAAGTTTTCTGAAAGGATTTTTTTAAGCATTTCTGTAAGGAGTCTCCACTGTCAGCACTTAGTAACAGGTCTTTACACATCCAACGTGTTTTGTCTTTACGATTATTTTTTTTTCCGATAATATATTTTTTTGAACAACTACCCCATAAATGAACACACTCACATCAAAAATTAATGTTTGTGTGTGGGGGGAAAAAGATGTGTGTTTTTTTTTTTTTTTTTTTTTTCAGCAGGTTTGAGTTTTCTAATATTTTGTCCACAAAAGAAACGCTTTCAGCCAATCAGGGTGCAGGTTGTGGAAACATCACACTGCTGCAGGCATGGTGGTATCTCTCCTTCTCATTTTTGTTGCTGTTTAACAAGAGCAACAAAAATTATAGACTTTAAAGACGATGCCTGGGAGGGAAAACATAGGAGAGAAGCTCGTCAATGGAAATGGTGGCTGTACAGTCCATGGTCTGTAGCTTACCTTGTGATGTGGTGAAGCCAGCTATCAGTCTTAGCAATTCCTGAACCAAATAGTGAAACTGGTTAGGGTGCAGCCAAAATTTTCTTTTTTCCCCCTGTTTTTTGTAAAAGAATAAGCACCAGTTCATCACCACTTATCCACATCTCATCTCATCACACGATTAATTTTGTGGAATGCTCGCATATTCATGTAATCGGTGACTTTTTTTTTTTTGCACTTTTGCATTGTTTATTCGCATCACGCTGTACAGTGGTGTTTGAAAGTTTGTGAACCCTTTAGAATTTTCTATATTTCTGCATAAATGTGACCTAAAACAACATCAGATTTTCACACAAGTCCTAAAAGTAGATAAAGAGAACCCAGTTAATCAAATGAGACAAAAATATTATACTTGGTCATTTATTGATTGAGGAAAATGATCCAATATTACATATCTGTGATTGGCAAAAGTATGTGAACCTCTAGGATTAGCAGTTAATTTGAAGGTGAAATTAGAGTCAGGTGTTTTCAATCAATGGGATGACAATCAGGTGTGAGTGGGCACCCTGTTTTATTTAAAGAACAGGGATCTATCAAAGTCTGATCTTCACAACACGTTTGTGGAAGTGTATCATGGCACGAACAAAGGAGATTTCTGAGGACCTCAGAAAAAGCGTTGTTGATGCTCATCAGGCTGGAAAAGGTTACAAAACCATCTCTAAAGAGTTTGGACTCCACCAATCCACAGTCAGACAGATTGTGTACAAATGGAGGAAATTCAAGACCATTGTTACCCTCCCCAGGAGTGGTCGACCAACAAAGATCACTCCAAGAGCAAGGCGTGAACAGTCAGCGAGATCACAAAGGACCCCCTAGGGTAACTTCTAAGCAACTGAAGGCCTCTCTCACAGTGGCTAATGTTAAAGGGCATATCACGGGTAAATTCAGGAGCAAGGTCAATGTAATTCTCCTATTTTATATTAAACTTGGGTCAAATATCTGTAACATTCTGCATTTTCTGCAATTTTTTTACCTTGCGCAATACCAGAAAAATTCAGTTGAAATCCAGCCATTTGAGGCGAATTGGTCCGTCTCTGAAAAAACTTTGCATTTGAATTTCCTGGGAAACGTTGATTTTCGTGACGTCATCTGCGGGATGCCTCCCTCTGAATCCTACATCAGTGCTGGTTTGTTTATGAGAAAACGACCTGGTGGTTTTCTGCAAATTTCTTCAACGTTATCACGTAATTATTAAAATGGTTAACAGATGTATCATAGGAGGGTGTAGCAACACCAATCATGATGGGATTAGTACTCATCGTTTTCCAAAAGACCGGACAATGAGAGAGAAATGGGAGCACTTCGTCTACACAGGCTGTGCACTGAAACTGCGCAAGCTCGCGCAGCCTGCTGGCGCTTCCGCAGTTAACGTCATGAATCTGGCTCCAGACTCTCGGAGGAAACCCTTGGGATTTTTCCAGACATGTCTTATTTTATTTTTTTCTGCTGTAGACAGATGGCCTTGTGCAAAATTACCCTTCTGGATGAGTGTGTAAAGGGACATACTTTCATATTAAAAAAAAAAAAAAAAAAATTGGTCCAGAATATGCCCTTTAATGTTCATGAGGTCACCATCAGGAGAACACTGAACAACAATGGTGTGCATGACAGGGTTGCAAGGAGAAAGCCACTGCTCTCCAAAAAGAACATTGCTGCTCATCTGCAGTTTGCTAAAGATCACGTGGACAAGCCAGAAGGCTATTGCAAAAATGTTTTGTGGACGGATGAGACCAAAATAGAACTTTTTGGTTTAAATGGGAAGTGTTATGTTTGGAGAAAGGAAAACACTGCATTCCAGCATAAGAACCTTATCCCATCTGTGAAACATGGCGGTGGTAGTATCATGGTTTAGGCCTATTTTGCTGCATCTGGGCCAGGGCAGCTTGCCATCATTGATGGAACAATGAATTCTGAATTATACCAGTGAATTATAAAGGAAAATATCAGGACATCTGTCCATGAACTGAATCTCAAGAGAAGGTGGGTCATGCAGCAAGACAACGACCCTAAGCACACAAGTCGCTCTACCAAATAATGGTAAAAGCAGAATAAAGTTCATGTTTTGGAATGGCCAAGTCAAAGTCCTGACCTTAATCCAATGGAAATGTTGTGGAAGGACCTGAAGTGAGCAGTTCATGTGAGGAAACCCACCAACATCCCAGAGTTGAAGCTGTTCTGTACGGAGGAATGGGCTAAAATTCCTCCAAGCTGGTGTGCAGGACTGATCAACAGTTACCGGAAACGTTTAGTTGCAGTTATTGCTGCACAAGGGGGTCACACCAGATACTGAAAGCAAAGGTTCACATACTTTTGCCACTTACAGATATGTAATATTGGCTCATTTTCCTCAATAAATAAATGACCAAGTACAACCCCGATTCCGAAAAAGTTGGGACAAAGTACAAATTGTAAATAAAAACAGAATGCAATGATCTGGATGTTTCAAAATTCCATATTTTATTCAGAATAGAACATAGATGACATATCAAATGTTTAAACTGAGAAAATGTATCATTTAAAGAGAAAAATTAGGTGATTTTAAATTTCATGACACCACCACATCTCAAAAAAGTTGGGACAAGGCCAAGTTTACCACTGTGAGACATCCCCTTTTCTCTTTACAACAGTCTATAAACGTCAGGGGACTGAGGAGACAAGTTGCTCAAGTTTAGGGATAAGAATGTTAACCCATTCTTGTCTAATGTAGGATTCTAGTTGCTCAACTGTCTTAGGTCTTTTTTTGTCGTATCTTCCGTTTTGATGCACCAAATGTTTTCTATGGGTGAAAGATCTGGACTGCAGCCTGGCCAGTTCAGTACCCGGACCCTTCTTCTACGCAGCCATGATGCTGTAATTGATGCAGTATATGGTTTGGCATTGTCATGTTGGAAAATGCAAGGTCTTCCCTGAAAGAGATGTCGTCTGGATGGGAGCATACAGTATGTTGCTCTAGAACCTGGATATACCTTTCAGCATTGATTGTGTCTTTCCAGATGTGTAAGCTGCCCATGCCACACGCACTAATGCAACCCCATACCATCAGAGATGCAGGCTTCTGAACCGAGCGCTGATAACAACTTGGGTCGTCCTTCTCCTCTTTAGTCTAAATGACACGGCGTCCCTGATTTCCATAAAGAACTTCAAATTTTGATTCGTCTGACCACAGAACAGTTTTCCACTTTGCCACAGTCCATTTTAAATGAGCCTTGGCCCAGAGAAGACGTCTGCGCTTCTGGATCATGTTTAGATACGGCTTCTTCTTTGAACTATAGAGTTTTAGCTGGCAACGGCGGATGGCACGGTGAATTGTGTTCACAGATGATGTTCTCTGGAAATATTCCTGAGCCATTTTGAGATTTCCAATACAGAAGCATGCCTGTATGTGATGCAGTGCCGTCTAAGGGCCCAAAGATCACGGGCACCCAGTACAGTTTTCCGGCCTTGACCCTTACGCACAGAGATTCTTCCAGATTATCTGAATCTTTTGATGATATTATGCACTGTAGATGATATGTTCAAACTCTTTGCAATTTTACACTGTCAAACTCCTTTCTGATATTGCTCCACTATTTGTCGGCACAGAATGAGGGGGATTGGTGATCCTCTTCCCATCTTTACTTCTGAGAGCCGCTGCCACTCCAAGATGCTGTTTTTATACCCAGTCATGTTAATGACCTATTGCCAATTGACCTAATGAGTTGCAATTTGGTCCTCCAGCTGTTCCTTTTTTGTACCTTTAACTTTTCCAGCCTCTTATTGCCCCTGTCCCAACGTTTTTGAGATGTGTTGCTGTCATGAAATTTCAAATGAGCCAGTATTTGGCATGAAATTTCAAAATGTCTCACTTTCGACATTTGATATGTTGTCTATGTTCTATTGTGAATACAATATCAGTTTTTTAGATTTGTAAATTATTGCATTCCGTTTTTATTTACAACTTGTACTTTGTCCCAACTTTTTTGGAATTGGGGTTGTATAATATTTTTGTCTCATTTGATTAACTGGGTTCTCTATTTCTACTTTTAGCACTTGTGTGAAAATCTGATGTTGTTTTAGGTCATATTTATGCAGAAATATAGAAAATTCTAAAGGGTTCACAAACTTTCAAGCACCACTGTATGTGTGAAGACATTGATATAAAATGGTTCTTTTCAAGTTTTCATGGACAGGGAAATCCTCATGACCTACGGTAACTTTCCTAAAACAAAGGTGGGTTCCCGCCCCCTTCATAAATTGCTGTGGTACAGTATTGAGGTATTTCACCTGACGTCACAGGGTCACGTGACGCCCCGGTGTCCGCCATTTTGAACGTCAAGCTACATACTAACGCTGCAGACAGAGAGGGAGAACCGGCTTGAAAAAAAACGTGTTACAGACACCTAGAATAGATTAATTTGTCAGTAAGCACTCTATAAATAACCATGGTGTTTGCTTGTTGTGCTGTGGGCTGCCACAACAGACACGGACAACGTGCAGGACGCTCCTTTTACCGGTTTCTAGTGATGGGAATTTCGGCTCTTTTTCGGGAGCCAGCTCTTTTGGCTCTTCTTACTATAAGGAGCCGGCTCTTTCGGCTCCCAAACTCGGCTCCCACCGAAGAGCCGGCTCCTGTCGTTCACTTCAAAGAGCCGGCTCTTTGAACTGGATCGTTCGCGACCGACACATCACTACCGGTTTACTACTGACCCAGACAAGAGGGATTACAGCTGTGAAGAGACAGGATTGGGATCCAACAGAGTACTCCAGACTTTGCAGTGATCATTTAATTTCAGGTTAGTTTATCAGTTAACGCAATTTTGATAAAATATTATAGCAAAAAGTAAATGGGTCAGTGTTAGTTAACCCATCTGAGCAGTGAAACAAGGCAGTGTTAATTTGTCTAGGGTTGCACGTAGCAGACATCAGACATAAAACGCAATAACAGAGGCTAGAAAGAAACGGGACACAGAAATAAACAGGGAAATTAAGTAAAAAGAAAGAAAGAGAAGAAAAAGAAAAAAAGAGCGCGGATCTCCAAACACATGAGAAGCCTATCTTACGCACATATCACGCGGACTCCACACCTCCACACATGCATTGCGTCTGAAGTCATAACTCGTCAGGGGAAATCATGTCCACATTTGCATGTTCAAAAAAACAACCTCGCGTCAACAATGATACCACACGCAAGAAAAAAAAAACAGTCAGGCTACTCAACAACCAACCTGGCAGCAGGAGTCGTTGTCATGTAAACACAACACTTCGGATATGCAAATGCTTCCCGTTACACATGATTGCTATGTCAATAAACATCATTTTGCCAATATTTTAGAGACCCCCCAACATTTCCCAAATCATGTTTTCAAAGGATCTCATGTCTGTTTCAGGGGATCTCAGATCCCCCGAGTAACAAGACAGTGTTGTGAACATAGCCTACCTTGTACCGTTTCAAACTGCTGGGGTCATCCTTCATCAAACTGTTGACTTCTGTCGACAACCTTGGCTCCATACCAAGGCTGGGTACAGTGTTTGTGATAAAAGACAGATCCAATTTAACACGAATCACAGCTTACTTTCTTGTTAAAATGTGCAAAGGTCTCCACCATCTCATACCGCCTTGCACTGAAGGACTTAAGCGTGCCGTCCAAAATGGCTGCGTCACTTGACTTGGTTACGTGGGTGAAATACCTCAATATGAGGAATAAAACACTTTGGGACATGCTGCTATTGGAAAGTAATCAGTGTTGGGGTTGGGTGGATCCAGGAGCCCTGTGGAATAAATTATATAATATATTTCCAAGATTCATGAAGTTATGAATTTCTGAATTTGTGGGAATCACAATTAAGTTGCTACTGACTAATAAGTGAACAAGCTCTCGTCATAAATGTTTACTTTAAAGTCGATAAATTGCATGTACTATTGTCTCTCTCTTTAGGTCCAGAGCAGCTTTTTCCATGATTCCTGATTCATGTTCATGCAAAAAGTTATCAGATTAACAATTTGGGTTCTGAAAATCCTATTGGTTAAATGCAATTATGGCTTTAATTTGATTTGATATTGTAATAGGTCATTGAAGCAGCTCTGGAAAATTGGCTTAGGTGCTGGATTGGAAAACCCATCTATACACTGCCATTGTTTCTCTGCCACTGACTTGATATTTTTGTGAGGACTCGAGTCTGGAGTATTAGATCCCTCAGTCTGCCTCTCGGGGGGGGAGTGTCAGTTCAATAGGCCTTGGGTTCATGATCTATAAAACTTGTCAAACTGGGTCTTTGTTTTATGTACATAGCTTGAAGGGCTGTGAACCATTTTTTTTTCCTCTTATGCACAGGACGAGAGAATCTCATCTGATAGACTGCAAGAGCTTTCACTTCTGAAACCTCTTAATGAAATTACAGTGAACATAAAGTGTGCCAGCCATCTGTTTTGTGTTTTCAATTAAAAAAGCCAGCTTTTCATTCAACCAGCTAAAAGGAGCACACACACACACACACACACACACACACACACACACACACACACACACACACACACACACACATATATATATATGTATATATGTACTGTACAAGCGGAGAAGACAGAGAGTAGGATTACAGTAAAGAAAGCCTGTGAAAAGAAGAAAGGGGAGTGGATAGTAAAAATTTTTTTTAATTTGTGCATCGAAATGCATTTTCCAGAGCTGGCCAGATGCAAGTATCAATTATTGCTTAAAGCGTTTGGCTTAAAGTGTTGCAGGTCACATGCAATTTCCAGCTGATTCTTTGGAAATGATAAAACCTGCTTGAATCTGATGTGAAATGATGCGTTTTATATACTGGACTGATGATGCACATTTTTGGCTTGAGACCCTCTGACTTGAAAAGCTCATACAAACAAGGGCATATTTACAGAAAGACAATCATACAATAATCAGATCAGCAAGCTTAAAGCATGTTATTTCGCTGTTAAATTGATTACAGCATGTTTTGGAACAGACACGTCTCTCTGTGAACTTGGCAATCCATCCTCCGCTCCCTTCCTGTCAGCGGAGTGTATTTGCTTCATGAGTCATGCCTGTGTTTACACGTGGAAGGTGGCCTTCCTGAATAAGCAGCAGCAAATCAAGGAACCTGTACATTTCTCTTTTAGTTTGCTTATCTCAGCCTGTATATCCATGGAATAGGTTTGGCCTTGGAGTTCCATAATACAGTTATTGTATTAACTCCACATGAGGTGTAAAAAAAAAAAAAAATTGGTGGCCTTTGCCCGATCGTGTAAGAATCAATGTTCGGAAAAAGTCACTTGTAGTTCCATTATTTAAAGAAAACTGTAGGATGTGGGAAAGAGGAAATTAGAGAATTTAAAAAAAAAAAGATAGAAAAAAGTTTGTCTGTCTAATCAAAGATATATAATAAGACAGATGGTCTGTCCATTCTGTTTTTATTTTCAATGAGAGAAAATGCTCAATTTTTTCATCCCAGAATTTTTATCCCCTGCTGGCCGAAAGGCCCGAAGAGGAATGATGTCATGGCAATGTCCGTCCATCCCAGGAAGGATACTCACCTTCCGAAATCAACTCCTCCCACAAATATTGGAGGAATTTCACGAAACTTGGCAAGATTCTTTGATATATGTTGTTAATACGCATATTGCAATTTCATTCAATTCAGTCGCAGTTTACCAGAGTTATGGCCTTATCGCATAGATATAGTTGCCAGCAGGGGATATTGTGCCTTCAGAGCACTCTTGTTCCTTGAGAGATATATTCACTGGCTTGTTTCAGGTTGCTGGCTAGCGGTTCCGTCTAAATGGAGCAGATGGTTAAGTGTGTGTGTGGACTGGAAGGGCCGTACATGTGTCACCAATTGGAACCTTCGATGTCGATTAAACGGAGTCTGTACTGCAGACCAGCATAATAGTCACTTCAAGCCAATTTATTTGTGTAGCTCTTTTAACGATTGAGTCATTGTTGCAAAGCAGTTTCACAGAAAAATAAAGACTTATAATTTTATTTCTAATAAATTTATTTATCCCTAATACCGCTTTATATACTTTCTAATCCCCCAGTCATGTTTGCCAGACACAATCACCCCCCCCCCCCCCCTTTTTCCCCTTCCTTCCCCCTGTCTGTTGATATGATATTGTGCAGTATTAGAAATCGGAACAGTTGAACCTTTTTATTGAATAATCCTTTGCTGGTTTCTCAGGTTCATCCACCATTGACCTGCTAATATACCAGACCTTGTGCTACGCCCATGACGACTTGGATCTTGTCGATGTTGATGACTACCTCATAAAAGTGTGTGGCCAGGCCGAGTATCTAAACAAGTAAGAGCTACACGTGATTTGCAGAACCAGCTTTACTTTGTATATTTCCGGAACTTGCCACTGCATTTTCTTTTCTCGGTTTTGAAAAGTGAAAGAATTTTGGTAGGGTTGCACAATATATTTGTTTTTAACAGATATTGCAGCATTGTCCTTGAATATTGCTGAAGCATGCAATAAAAATGAACAGTTGACTGATCTCAGAATTTCCAGGTAGTTTCTCTGATAAAGCATGGTATCGGTTTGCTAAAAAGAAAAACCATGACTGAAACTCCACCTCTACAACTGAAAGTAAACCCCCCCCCTAAAAAAAAAATCCTGCCACTTATTTTTATTCCCCGAGCTGGAGTTTCCACATCCACCGCCTTTTTGTCACCTTCCTATAATCCATTGACTCTTGCCTATGACTTCAGTGTGCTTCCTAGCTGTTTAATTCAAAGTAGAAGCTGCCAAGAACTCCAGCCTGAGTTCTTAGTCCTTCCCACAGGTTACAGTTTCACAATCACTCTTTACACCAGAGGTATTTATATAAAAAAAAAAAAGCAATGGCATCAGACAATAGGTAAATAAAAAAGAATCTTCTATAAAACTTTTCCTGTAGCTAGTCTCTGGTTCATGAGCTTCCTTCAGCTAAATCATCATCTTTCAGCTGTTCCCCTTATGGGTCGCCACAGCGGATCGTCTGCTTCCATCTCGTCCCAATTTATGATCCGCAAATTTGATTTGGCATAGGTTTAACACCGGATGCCCTTCCTGGTGCAACCCTCCCCAGTCTGTCTGGGGTTGGGACCGGCACTAAGAATACGCTGGGTGTTTTACCACGTCTTCAGACTATCAGTGGAAACAAGAGCACCTGGAAGAAACCCAAGCAGACATGGGGAGAACATACAAACTCAACCCAGAAAGGCTCCAATCGGTCACCAGACTTGAACCCAGAACCTTCTTGCTGTGAGATAGTAGTGCTAACCACTGTGTCTAAATCAGCTAAATAATTTCCATACATGCATGTGATAAGCTGCAACAAGCCTCAACACAGGATCTACAGAGGGTGCAATGGTTAAAAGCTTCTAAATGATGATTCTTACAGTTTTTGGCTCTGGTAAAGGTATTTTTTAAAGTTCTCTGTTTGGCCTGCTGAAATCCTTTGCTGAGTTTGCATTAGAGGGTGACACAGGAGTGGATTTCACTCCTGTCTCATTCCATTCCCATAAAAATGTTCAGTCCTGTCAATGGTGAAATTGACTCCCATCCCACGGGAATCCCACAGGAATCCTGGGACCCACAGGATTCCCGAAAAAATGTCAGCCTCTGGTAATTGAACCCCATGTCCAGAAAAGTTGGGCTATTTTCTAAAATGCAATAAAAACAAAAACCTGTGATTTATTAATTCACATGAACCTTTATTTAATTGACAAAAGTACAAAGAAAAGATTTTCAATAGTTTTACTGATCAACTAATTGTATTTTATAAATATAAACAAAGTTAGAATTTGATGCCTGTAACACACTCAAAAAAAAAAAGTTGGGACAGAGGCATAATTAACCCCGCCGACAGTAGTCGGAGGGGTTATTATTTTCACCTGCGTCAGTCTGTGTGTGTGTGTATCTGTCTGTCTGTCTGTCTGTCTGTCTGTGTGTCTGCAAGATATCTCAAGAACCAATGGATCGATTTGGACCAAATTTTGTACATGTGTTGCCAATCACCCAGGAAGGAAACCATTAAATTTTGGAGGTCAAAGGTCATGGCAGAACTTCGAAATTTTCGCCCAATGTATTTTAATAGGGAAAAGGCGGGGTTTGCACTCGTTAGAGTGTCCCTGTCTAGTTACCATTGTATTACATCACCTTTCCTTTTAATAACACTTTAATTGTATAGTATTTGAGTATACTAATTGTTGCAATTTTGCATTTGGAATTTTTGTCCATTTTTGCTTGATATGAGACTTCAGCTGCTCAACAGTCTGTGGTCACCATTGTCCGATTCTCTTCTCATGATGTGCCATATATTCTCAGTAGGAGAAAGATCTGGACTGGCATTAGGCCAGTCAAGCGCGCGCACACTGTTTACAAAGCCATGTTTTTGTAGCCTGTGCAGAATGAAACCTGGCGTTGTCCTGCTAAAATAAACATGGATTTCCTGGGAAGAGACTTGATGGCAACATGTCGCTCTAAAATCCAAATATATGTCTCTGTGTCAATGGTACCTTTACATACACATGCAGCTCACCCATGCCACGGGCACGGATGTGCCCCACACCATCACAGATGCTAGCTTTTGCACCTTGATGGTTGTGTACACCTTTGGCACCGAGAACTCGACCTTTTAGTTTTCCTGAAAACGAGCTGAAACGTGGACTCATAGCACATGATTCCACTGTCTTTCAGTCCATCTGAGATGAGTTTGGGCCCAGAGGAATCAGTGGCATTGCTGCATAGAATTGATGAATGGCTTCCTCCTTGCGTAATACAGTTTCAGGTTGCATTTCTGGACTGTGTTAAGTGACGTTGGTTTACCGAAGTACTACCAAGACCATGTGGCTATATTTGTCACATTAGGATGACTGTTTCTCAGGCAGTGCCGCCTGAGGACTCGACGGTCACACACATTCAGCAGTGCTTTCCAACCTTGCCCTTTAAACACTGAGATGTCTTAGAATTCCCTGAAACTTTTCACAATATTATGGACTGTGGATTTTGAAAGACCTAAATTCTCCGCAGTCTTGCATTGAGAAATGTTGTTTTTGAGTTGACTAACAATTCGCCAATGAATTTTGGCACAAAGCAGTGAGCCACGACCCATCCTTGCTTGCAAAGACTGAGCCTTTGGTGCATGCTCCTTTTATACCCAACCATGATGCCCTCACCCGTGACCAATTAACGTGCTTATTGTGGAATCTTCCAAAATGGTGTTCCTTGAACGTCCTATAAACTTTTCAGTCTTGTTTTGCCTCTGTCCCAACTTTTTTTTTTTTTGAGTATGTTGCAGGCATCAAATTTAAACTTTGTTTATATTTCCAAAATACAATTAAGTTGGTCAATAAAACTAATGAAAGTCTTTGTACTTTTGTCAGTTAAATAAAGGTTCACGTGAATTAACAAATCGCAGATTTTTTTTATTGCATTTTGGAAAATATTCCAACTTTTTCTGGAAATGTGGTTTGTACATTCAGGCCTTACCCAGTTTAGTGTACCACCCCTGCTCTGTACTATTGTCCGTTTAAGGTGTGGGCCAGCCTTTTAATACAGTGCAGGTCATTTCCCTGTACTGTGTGTAGCAAAATAGTGTGCCCCTAGCACATAGTGAACAATACAAATGGACAAAATGCCAGATTAAAGTTTGGCACCAGGCCATGCAGAGGCCTCTTATAATGCCTTTCCTTTATCATCATGGCATCCAGGCCTTTCTCCCTTTTCCCTCTGGCTATAATGCCCACCTCACACTGGGCATAGAGGCCTGGGCATCTAGCCCAGATCTCAGTGTTTAAAAAATAAATAAATAAAATAAAAACAAAACCCACACACGAAAGTATGTGCGTTGGGTTAGTCATGAAAAGTAGTTCCCAGACAATGTAACAAGTGGCATGCTATATAGGCAGTTTCTTTCCTTGACAGGGTTTGCTGCCAGCGCTGTGGCCGGAAGAAGGGGCGATTCCAAAAGAATAGCGTCTGCTTAGTGGTTTGTGGTACAAATAGCCTTGTCATTCAACTAAGGGCAGCTAAGAAGAAGAAGAAGAAAAGACTTGCCGTGCTTATTACTGTGGCTGCATAAAACCACAGTGGGTTTCCCCCAAAATGCGACAACCTCTAACAAGCTGTGTAATGCTTAATATGTTCTTATTTGCTCTGACTGGCTGATGGGAAGATCCGTGTGGTTCAGAGCAATGCCTGACTGCAATGTGTTACACAACTTGACAGCAAAGTAAATCAACCTGTCCTAGCGCATAGCGTACAATAGCAAGCAGTATGTGTGATTATGTGCAAGAGTTGGATGTTTTTGCTAAGGGTGCAGCTGGCCGGAAATGTGTCTCGTCTTGATAACCTTGAGCTTGGGCAAAGTGGGAGGGACTTCCTGTGTGTAGCGCTGTTATTATTCCACCAGTGTTGACAGAATCAACAGTAGCCTGCTTTTCATTGAGGTTAAACAATCAATTCTGGTTTTAACTGCTGGTAATAACCAACACTGGAATGTAGACAAACTTCAGCTATTGTAAAATGTTATAGTTCAGTGGCTGTGGATAGAGGAAACGCTGTAGCTTGTGGTTTTCAAACAACACAGATAAAATCATATTTCAACTGCGTTAATTTGAATAGCAAAGCAAGTTCTCGTCAAAGCCAAAGTTTTTAGAATTTTTATGATGTGTATCTGAAGCATCTCATTTAGTTATTTGTTTATTGATGTACCTGTATTTGTTTTAATTATTTATTCATGAAGAAATTATAGTGCCTTTTAGAAATGTTCTTGCCATGAAATAGCCTTAGGTGCTGACATGGCATTAAAAAAATTTTTTCACAAGGGACACACAAAGATTCAAAGAGCTGTTTTGGTTCTCTTTCTCTGTCACTCTCAGCTCTCAGACCTTGGCTGGACTTGAATATATCCAGCAGTGCCTGAAGTTTGATTGGGATGTCCAGCTTTTCCTCACCAAGAGAAGCTCTGTTAACATGGAGTTAGCCCGCACTGTGAGTACCACAACGCAACACATTTTCTTCAGCCCTGTGTTTGCACGAGAGCCATCACAGTATTGAAAAGATGGAATAGGGAGGCAAATAAGGTGTATGGGGGGTTTGAGCATGCCTGATAGATAGACACGCTTACTGAATCCAGATAGAAACTGCTGTAATATTCTAAAAATATTCTGTAATGATTACAAATCTACAAAAAAAACAACAAACAAAAAACTTGAAACAAAGTTCTTTCACAGCTGTGTAAGAACAGAACTTGTGATGGATGAATTAAAGGAAAATTCCAGGATTCCTTAGCCTTGGCCCTATTTTCCAGTCTCTTAAGGTTCATACAGATATGTACTGGGGGGAATATTTGAAATCAGTCCAGTATTGAGTTAGAACGCAAGGCTCAACATTAACTTTTAAATCCACTTGTCTTGGGGGAAAAGTGGGGGTAAATTTCCACTTTCCCCCTATTTTGTGAATACAACTTTCATCTCATCTCATTATCTCTAGCCGCTTTATCCTGTTCTACAGGGTTGCAGGCAAGCTGGAGCCTATCCCAGCTGACTACGGGCGAAAGGCGGGGTACACCCTGGACAAGTCGCCAGGTCATCACAGGGCTGACACATAGACACAGACAACCATTCACACTCACATTCACACCTACGGTCAATTTAGAGTCACCAGTTAGCCTAACCTGCATGTCTTTGGACTGTGGGGGAAACCGGACCACCCGGAGGAAACCCACGCGGACACGGGGAGAACATACAAACTCCGCACAGAAAGGCCCTCATCGGCCACGGGGCTCGAACCCGGACCTTCTTGCTGTGAGGCGACAGCGCTAACCACTACACCACCGTGCCGCCCTGAATACAACTTTATTTATTTATTTATTTATTTATTTTTTTTTTTAGGAAAACTATAGAATAGTTGTGAATTGCAACATAAAATGAAGATCACACATTGAATTGAAGTTTGGTTATTGATTGTTTTTTTTATTATTATTATTATTATTATTATTAATAAGTTTGGTTATTGGTTACTTTTTATGTGTAACGGACAATAATAATTTTATCCAAAATAGTTTTTCCTGCCCTAGTCAATTTATTTCCATTTGAACATACATGCAGCTGTTGTAAAGTTCGGTGTGTTTGTGTAGAACTCTGTCAGACTGTAGGTTCATTACTCGATAATGTAGAAATCATAAAACAGAAATCTATAACAAAGTTTGTATGAAGAAAACAATAGGGTGCCAAGACTTTTGAACAGTACGGTGTTTGAGAATATTTATCTCTTTTTTTTTTTTTTTATCATCCACCTCTAGGTTAAAAAAACAAACAAAAAAACCCCCCGCACTGCGTCATGACAAACAGGATAATGTTTGAGTTTAAAATTATTTAGTGTATAGGTTGTGGGTGTTTTATACAGGTCTGGCAACCTGTAACTGAATCAGTGCAGTTTTTTTTTAAAATAAACCTAGAGGTGAATGATAAAACAAAAAAAAAGATATATAAATATTTTGCACAGGACTGTGTTCCTCTGATAACAGAAACAAAGCTCCAGCTCTCTCTGCTCTTAATCTGTTCTGTTCTTTCAGGATTTATTGCGCATGTCGCTCCTTGTTGAGGTTTTTTTAATTTTTATTTTTTTAATGCCCGAGTTGTTTGATTTTCTGTGAAGCCGCTTCCTTATTCGACACAGAAAACCCAGATTGGTTTCAAACACCTTTCATGAAGGAGCTAACTCGAATGTGAGCAGAAAAAAATAAAACGAGATTCTTAAGCAAACTCTTCCATACTCACTTCCGACTTTTGTTTTTGTAAAATACATTTTAAATACAATCATGAGTTTCTCTGGAGTTTTCAGGTTGAGCTCCTCTTGTCGCATTCTTTAATCACTCATTTCCTCGTTGTTCTTGAAGCATTTGCTTCTATTTGATAACATTTTTCTTGATAGCGGGGAGACGGTAATGCCTTTTATCTATTTCTCTGTTTGAACAAGCAAAAACAGCGCAAAAATTAACCATATTGAAGACAGATTAAGCCTTGCTCGTATGAAAGACGGTGTCTGTTTGACCCCAACTGTAATTGATGCGTGATGTCATGCACAAGGGGTCTATAAACAGTATGTGTACCATACTACAACAGCGGGGGTATACAAAATAACTTGCAAATCAGTAAATGAAACCAAGACTAAGAAAACAGCCAAGACGTAATGGCGGATACATAGTCAGGGACGCTTTTAGGAACTGAAATAAAAGATCAAAAAGCCTAATTTTTGTGGTGCTAGTTCGTAATATATGCTCATTCCAACTTGCCCGTCACACATGTTGGGAACATATCCCAGTTGCCCAAATGTGTGTTTCACTTGCCCCGGGCAATTGGGCAGTCCTTAATGTCAAGCCCTGGAACACTTTAATCAGCAACCACAAAATGCCTGGACAACATAATTCTATAGGGCAAACATTCGTGTCAAAGTAAAGTGCTTGTTTGCGCCACTCACAGGCTCATAATATTGTTATAAGTGTCTGACAACATGGAAAGGATCCCAACAGAGATGCATCCGTGTCTGTTTATCTCAATAACTGGAAAGAAACTGTAGAAAATGGCTGTACGCTCTATACCCTTCTTCCAGTCTCTGACACAATGCACCATTCAGCGCCTGTAGTCGGTTATCACGTGGGGGATGTTTCCTGATGTATGCAAAAGGAGATGTCACACAGAATTTGTGAAGTATACACTTTCCCTTACGGTACTTGTTCGCTATCGGTCTCATGCCGGTATTTAGCCTTAGATGGAGTTTACCACCCTCTTTGGGCTGCATTCCCAAACAACCCGACTCCGAGAAGTCCGCGTCCCCGGCGGGGCGGGGGCCGTTACCGGCCTCACACCGTCCACGGGCTGAGCCTCCATCAGAAGGACTCAGGCCCCCGGCCCGCGCCGGGAGATGCGGGCTTCCGTACGCCACATTTCCCCTGTATTTCCAAAGTAATGTAATGAAAATCATCTAATAGGAGGATGATTTTTTTTTTTTTATTGTTACTGCAGGAAGAGGATGACGAGACGCCATCCTCCCTGAACCACAGCATCTTGCTGCAGGAGAGGCCCATCAAGCAGACTGTGACAAGGTGAGGGAAGGAAGAAGGATCAATAATTTAAGGAAAAAAAAAACATGCTTATGGCTTTCAAGTGGTGCAACAGAAAAGCACTCTCCCTATATTCAAGAGGTTGTGAGTTTGAGTTCCAGTGAGGCCAGTGCCATCTGTGGCCGTCAGCCAACAGAGCCAAATTTGCCATGTATTGGCCATGCTGTCTGGGTGGGATGGCGCTCTCTAATCACAGTGACACAAGCCAATCGTGGGTATCTGTGAGCGTATACATGAGGAGGAGTGCAGATAGTGATTTCCTCTGAGAGTGCAAGCTGCCTCGTGGGTGGGAACTGAAAAATGATCAAATCTGGGTGAAAATGTAGGGGTCTAAAAGTCATCGTTGTATCTAACATCTGACTTTGGTTCTTTTTCACAGGGAGGCACTAACTTTGCTCCTGGACACCTTTCATAATGAGGCAGAATCCTTCGTATTATCAGAGGTAGGATAAGTTTGGATTCATGTCAAAACTCACTGCTGGTCTCAAATCCATGTGGATCAATTGAAGCCACTCCTGGAATGCGAATGATCTGATTCTCTATCAGCAGGTTTTTCAGTGCAAGTAGAGCTGTTCGAAATACCCATAGAACTCAAATCTGCTCAAGCCTGATTCACCAGAAGACAATCAGTTTCTTAGAACACCAGCTCTCGGCACTTTTGGACCAAATAGTTCTAGGGACTCACTGAGACAAACTACCCCCTGGGGAACCCCCCTGAGAGCTAGATACCTTCAGGGGCTTTTTTCTGTCTGCATTTGCATCACCAGTAGGAACGCTGAAGTAACGTAAGCTGTCCGACAGTTGCTATAGCGACATGACTAGTTTGTTTTCATAGAAAATTTGCATCTTATCCACCAATATTCTTGTTTTGCTGTGAAAACTGCAAACTAGTAACATTAGGATTTAAACTTGTTCACTTTTGTGTGTCGTGTTTCGGTTGCGTTTCTATAGAAATGGAACATTCCACTGTGCTGTAGAATGGGGGAGACCAGGAAATGTTATGTGCTGACAGTAAATTCTTTATTTTACATTACAAAGAGCAACTTCATGGTGGAAAATATGCTCAATAAAGCCTGGACTTCACTGTTGGTCCATTTGTCTGTGGCGTGTTTGTGTTTGGTTTTTTTTAATAATTAAAAGCTAATGTTAAGAGCTGTAGACTAATGTTTTACACAGATTTTGAAAATTGGTGGTTGCTGGTGCTGCATAATGCAGCCTGCATTGTTTCATGAGTTCAACCCATCATCTGGACCAGTCAGCTTCACTCATGGTTCCTCTGTGCTGGGAGAGTACCTACCCTGAAGCAGGAGCTAAAAAAGTCCCTCAAAATGACTTTCTAAGAACTGTAATCGTTCTCAGTTCCTGTAGTGCAGACTCTCAAAAAAGGGGGAACAACTTCTTCCAACACTTCTAAAAACTATAAAAAGTTCCTCCAATCTGAAACGGCCTTCTGATACAGTGCCGATTGCAAGCCGAAGCAGGTTTATATTGGTGTGCCCGTTTTAAAACGTTATTATTCTCTGCGTGATTACATTAAGTCAGGTTTATTTTTATAGCACTTTTAACAGTAGACATTGTCGCAAAGCAGCTTTACAGAATTTTAGTGACTTTAAACATGAGCTAATCCCTAGTCTATCCCCAATGAGCAAGCCTATGGCGATGGTGGCAACCCTCAGAAGACATGAGGAAGAAACCTCGAGAGGAACCAGACTCAAAAAGGGAACCCATCCTCATTTGGGTGATAACAGATAGCGTGATGATAACATTTTAACATGAAGTCTGTTTTGTTGAAGTTATAAACTGTTCATTGATGGAAACTTAAGTGCAAAACTGTTCATGGCAACTGCAGTCCTAAAGTTAGCAAATCAACTGTAGTCCTCAGCCATAAAAGCATTACTGTAAGTGTCCAGCACCATCTTCCAAGTGCAACTTTCGACTGTCTGTATGGGGCCGTCCTGTACAAGAGCGATGTGATGAGACTTCAACCAGACGTAGGGCATCAGGATGGATCAGGCGAGTCAGAGGAGTAGAAGAGGTCAGCATCTCGATCTCAGGATTGACATATATCGGGTGGGCAGAAAAAAGTGATACCCCTGTTTAATCAAGAATAACTCAAAAACTAGGCTATGCATACAAACTAAATTTGGTACATGTCATGAGCAGCTAGTTTTAGTCAAGTGGTGAAATTTTCAGCCAAAAATATTCATTAACACAGGAATAATGAAGAAATACAAAATTCAGGTAAAAAAAATGCAATGCCAGACGTTGACTTATTATTTACTTACCATGGCTTTAATCGAGAAGATGGTCGATATGGCCTCCATCCTCAGAATCAACCAATCGAAGTCTCTTTTTCCAGGAAGATATGGACTTTCGAATTTCAGCAACTGATATTTCATCCCACTTTTCTATTATCTTGTCCTTCAGTTCCTGTTCTGTGAACTTTTCCGTCCTTCCGGCATAAACTTTTTCGGATAACGAATCCCAAACACTGTAGTCCAGGGGTCTTCAATCCTATCCACAAAGGGCCAGTGTGGCTGCAGGCTTTCATTCCAACCAAGCAGGAGCTACACCTGATTTCACTTGTTTAATCATTTCACCCTCGTCTCCAGTCAACAATCAAGTGAGCCTCCAATTTGGCTGTAATGAAAGCCTGCAGCTACACTGGCCCTTTGCGGATAGGATTGAAGACCCCTGCTGTAGTCCACTGGATTCAAGTCAGGTGACTGTGGGGGCCACTCATCCTTTTTTATGAACATTGGAGTGTTCTGTTCTAGATATTCCTGGGTAACGCGGCTTGTATGCGAGGTGGCCCCATCCTGCTGAAAAATGTACTTGTCGTCTGGATAGAGTTGTCTGCAATCCAGCAGAAGTCCGTTTTCCAACAGCTGCATGTAAGATTGAGAGTTCACCTTCACTTTGTTCATATCGATAAAGTGGATGTTAGTTCTTCCATTCCAAGACACACCAGCCGACACCATGACTTTCTTGGTAAACCTTGAAGTTTCATGGTAGAGTCTTGTGGGAGGAATGTCATTCTTCTTTCTTCCATAAACCCTATCGTTCTGTCTATTGTGTGCAACTTCGTACGTAAAATCCTTTTCATCCTTAAACACCATCCGTCTTACATCCTTGGCTGAATACCTGTCGTTTAAATTCCGGCTGCGAGTCTTTCGCTTCTGTTTCACGTTAGTATCACGTCTTGAAACCCTGATTCTCTTGAATGGTTTCAAATTAAGTTCCTTGGTAATGGTTCTAACAGAAGTACGACTGATGTTCAAATCGGGCGCAATTTGTCTTTGAGATTTATGTGACCCTGGCTGGTCCTCCTGGGATGCGATGAGCTCCTCAACTCGGGCCTTGTTATCATCAGTTGTAGCTGTTCGAGGTCGTCCACTGCCTGGCTTCCTATCTGTGGAACCAGTTTCTTTAATTCTTTTAATCCACCTGTTAAGAGTAGCAATGCTCCACTGTTTCCTAGGGAACTCCTTTATTAGCCGCTTAGCACCCCAGCCTTTCTCTTCCACACAGGCCTTAACAACAGCTTTATCTTCACTCAAAACCATGACTTCTCTCAAGGGCTTTACAAAATCAAATGCTCCAAAACCAGGCTGTTCAGAATGTTTAGGTTATAGGGACTGCCACGCGCAGACGTTACGTCATCAGGCAGCAGACGCACTGGTAGATGCACTGGATGACACAATAAGAACGTCTGGCATTGCATTTTTTTACCTGAATTTTGTATTTCCTCATTATTCCTGCGTTAATGAATATTTTTGGCTGAAAATTTCACCACTTGACTAAAACTAGCTGCTCATGACATGTACCAAATTTAGTTTGTATGCATAGCCTAGTTTTTGAGTTATTCTTGATTAAACAGGGGTATCACTTTTTTCTGCCCACCCGATATAACTCAGAGGGACAGACAGGGTGGTGGTGGGGGGGGGGGAAGAAAACACATGTTGGGTATGCCCAATGTCACCTGATGAGTAAGAACAGTATACGTTTTGCGCTGAGTGCAAGCAGTTCATTATTGCAGTTCTACCATATACTAACAGTTAAATCACAGGGACTTGTATGGCAGACAATCTCCATAAACGGATTTATAAAAACTAATGTATAATTGTTCATATGGCGTCATATTTTATGGGAAGACATTCATGTAGCATTTTTGGAAGGAGTCTCCAGTGTCAGCACTTTCAGAGGTAAAATAAGTGGTGTGATGTTGATGCCCCCCCCCCCCCCCCCCCCCCCCAAAAAAAAATGGTTAATGGCAAAAAAAGTGGGGACCAACAGTATACAAATCAGAATATATAATGAAGGATTTGTATTATAGGTGCAAGTGGTGTGTGTTTAATGTATATACTAGTGCAGTGTTTCTCAACCACTGGGCCGCGAAGCGCCATCAGTGAGCCGCGATTTTTTTTTTTCTTCCCCCCAAGTTGAAGCTAATTTTTACTCGTAGTAGGGTACAATTGCTGGGTTGCATTTGATGTCGCATCCGCCTCATTAAGCTACGGTCACACTACAGCTCGCGATGCTTTGCGACGGGTTATCGATGAAAAATGAGGCATTTTGATGGCGATATACAGTACACGTGAGCTAAAAGTCGTAGTCACACAGTAGGTGAACGCTTGACTGTCGCGCCTTTGCACGCTTGAGTCTGGCACAGCTCGAGCGGCCGCATGCGCTCACGGAGAGCGTTGTGCATGCGCTTGGGACCCGGTCGTTATAGGAAACGCCTGACGCTGATTTGAGCGCAATAAGCACAGATACGGAAGCTGTTTTCACAGAGGCTTTGCGAAGTATTATCATCATCACGGTCACATTTGTTTCGAGCCATGTTTATAACACTGTTTAAATATGCTGATTTTATGATTCTGCTTTTGTAAAAAAAACAAAAACAAAAAAAACCCACACACACACTTGGAAGATGGCTGTGGACACTTACAGTAATGCATTTATGGCTGAGGACCGCAGTTGTCGTGAAGAGTTTTGCACTCAAGTTTCCATCACTGAACAGTTTATAACGTCAACAAAACAGACTTCATGTTAAAACTATAATGATTTTTCTGGTTACACAGTTATACTTTGTGACTCTATAAGACACTGGTTATAGAAGTGAGTTATTTATAATCACATTATCTGTCATCACCCAAATGAGGATGGGTTCCCTTTTGAGTCTGGTTCCTCTCGAGGTTTCTTCCTCATGTCTTCTGAGGGAGTTTTTCCTTGCCACCATCACCACAGGCTTGCTCATTAGTGATAAAATAGGGATAATATACCCAGCCACGTATAAAAAGTTGTACGCCTCCATGCTCTTCCAGGTTTTCATCTGTTTGACCGTATAGAATGATGTCTGCAGCACCAGGTAGTTTGAGATGTCTGGGATCTCAACGGATAGATAATTTTCCAACTCGTAGGAAAAATCCTTCTTTGTTAGCGTGTAAGGATCTATCCCATTGAGTGGTTTCTATGTCCACTTCTTTGGAGTGTACTTCTTGGTTTTAATAACTTGCTTGTTTGCTGTACACAAACATGGCAATAAGTTCTCGTGTTAATCAACCAGACTCCACTTTTGGATCATTAATCCCTTTTGACTGAGAATGCCCTGCATGCATGGTTTTATGTTGGCTTCTGGCACATCCATTTAATTTTGAATACAATACCTACAATTAAAAGCCTTTGTTTTTATTGCATTTATTTAATTCCTGGGCTCCCATCTGTAACAGGGCGTGATGTTGCATTCTGTTAATGCACTTTTTACAATAGGTTATTAGATTCTAATAGAATAGATAAGTCAAAATAATTGGGGATCTTTTTTTAATGGGCCCCGACTTGTTACAAGTATGAACAGGTGGGCCCTCAAGGCAGAAAAGGTTGAGAACCCGTATTCGTGCATCTCAAACTATTAGAATATCATGAAAAAGTTAAATATTTTACATCAGTTATTTAAGAAAGTGAAACTAAAATGTTTCAAGCATTTTTCCTTTTGAGTTTTGATAATTATGGCCTACAATGCAAATAATAAAAAAACATCTCAAAATATGAGAATATTTCATTTTGAGTTTGAGTAAAACAGTATAAATATCATGTATCTCTTGGTCTAGTTCAGTACGCGCAACCACAATTATGGGGAACACTGCTGATTTGTCAGTTGTCCAGAAGACGATTGCCGACACCCTACACAAGGAAGGGTAAGCCACAGAAGGTCACTGCTGAAAAGGCTGGTTGGAAAAGGTGGAAAAGCAACAGGGATGACCGCAGCCTTGAGAGGATTGTCAAAGTCAGTTCAAGAACTTGGGCAAGCTTCACAAGGAGTGGACTGAGGCTGGTGTCAGTCCGTCAAGAGCCACCATGCACAGACGTTTTCAGGAAAAGGGTTACAACTGTCACAATCCTAATATCAAGCCACTCCTGAACCAGAGACAATGTCAGAAGCATCATACCTGGGCTAAAAAGAGAAAGAACTGGACTGTTTATCCATGGTCCAAAGTCCTCTTTTCAGATGAAAGTAAATTTTGCATTTAATTTGGAAATCAAGGTCCTAGAGTCTGGAGGAAGAGTGGAGAAGCACAGAATCCAAGGTGTTTGAAGTTCAGTGTGAAGTTTCCGCAGTCTGTGATGATTCAGAATGCCATGTCACCTGCTGGCGTTGGTCCACTGCATTTTATCAAGTCCAAAGTCAATGCACCATCTACCAGGAGATATTTAGAGCACTTCATGCTTCCATCTGCTGACAAGTTTTATGGAGATGCCGATTTCATTTTCCAGCAGGATTTAGCACCTGCCCACAGTACCAAAACTACTACCAAATAGTTTGCTGACCATGATATTACTGTGCTTGCTTGGCCAGCCAACTTGCCTGACCTGAACCCCGTAGAGAATCTATGGGGTATTGTCAAGAGGAAGATGAGAAACACCTGACCCAAAAATACAGATGAGCTGAAGGCAACTATCAAAGCAACCTGGGCTTCAATAACACCTCAGCAGTGCCACAGGCTGATCGCCTCCATGTCATGCCGCACTGATGCAGTAATTTGTGGTAAAGGAGCCCCAACCAAGTATTTAGTGTATAAATTAACATACTTTTCAGAAGTTGGACATTTCTGTATTGTAAAGCCTTTTTTTGATTGATCCTAGGAAGTATTCTAATAATTTGAGATAGCGGAGTTCTGATTTTCATGAGCTATAAGCCATAATCATCAAAATTAAAACAAAAAAGGCTTTAAAGTATTTCACTTTACATGTAATGAATATCGAGTATATGAAAGTTTACCTTTTTGAATGAAATTAAAAAAAAAGAACTTTTTCACGATATTCGAATTGAGATGCGGTAGTACATGATGAATATCAGTTGTTGAGTTTTGCTTGCACCTCAACACTAATAATATAAAACTTCAGCTGATGCATCTCTCTCGTGCTGTCCCGTCCCCCCCCCCCCCCCCCCCCCTTCTCTCCAGGCTGACCTGCAGTTGCATGTGGAGCGCTTGGTTCAGTCCGTCAAGGCTCTCTGCAGCTCACTTGCTGCCGTGGAAACACCGGACATCACCTCAGCCCTGAATCAGCTGCCTGCTTGTCCGTGCAGACTGCAGCCTAGAGTGCAGAAGGTGAACGCACAAACTCTCTCTCTCTCTCTCTCTCTCTCTCTCTCTCTCTCTATATATATATATATATATATATATATATATATATATATATATATATATATATATATACATACATTTGAAAACAGTGATGTATTGGTCTGCTGAGCTGCATGCTGCTGTACTGGCACCGTATTTCTGTTGGAGGCTCTGTTATAAACAACCATGCTGGTGTTGGCACAGCATGCGAACAAAGTGTACACGCAACGTCGCCTTTCAGACCGTTAACCTGTAAAGCCAAAGCACTAATGCTGCAGAAATTTCCCCCAATGCAGTTCTCATCTGCTTTCTGACTGTCTGTGTATTTCTGTTTCACAGGATGCAAGTGTGCTGGCAAAGAGAGAAAACCGAGGTACAAACCCCATCATCCCCAGTAGTCCATGTGTCATACTTCTGCTGTGACCTGCTTTTAGGGAGTATATTATTGTAGCCATTATGTTCTATTCACGACTTAAAAATGAACATCTCAATGATCCAGGTCATCTTTTTTGAGATTATTAGAAATAGGTTTTATGCAGGGCGGCATGGTGGTGTAGTGGTTAGCGCTGTCGCCTCACAGCAAGAAGGTCTGGGTTCGAGCCCCGTGGCCGGCGAGGGCCTTTCTGTGCGGAGTTTGCATGTTCTCCCCGTGTCCGCGTGGGTTTCCTCTGGGTGCTCCGGTTTCCCCCACAGTCCAAAGACATGCAGGTTAGGTTAACTGGTGACTCTAAATTGACCGTAGGTGTGAATGTGAGTGTGAATGGTTGTCTGTGTCTATGTGTCAGCCCTGTGATGACCTGGCGACTTGTCCAGGGTGTACCCCGCCTTTCGCCCGTAGTCAGCTGGGATAGGCTCCAGCTTGCCTGCGACCCTGTAGAACAGGATAAAGCGGCTAGAGATAATGAGATGAGGTTTAATGCAACACTCAGTATATATTGCACGTTCATTAGCAATATAAACATTACTTCTGGAAATACAGTATAGTATTATATATACTTAGGGAGTCTTGACTGCAGAATTGGGTGTAATGTGACCTGAAAGTCATGACTTTGTTTTATAATACAGGGTTACACAAAACATAAAACTTCTTGCTTTCTAAATGTGTCAGTCCACCAGATTTTCATACCAGATGCTCAGATGATGGATTTTGAGTTAGACCTGCTGCATTACACTACCAAGCCTCCATATGCAGGAAATACAAACCAAAGTGAAATTGGCCCAAGGGAAGTTACTGTAAATCTGACATGAAATCATGTGCACGCAACCCAAGATGGTCCATTTTCCAGGCACTGACTACAGATGATACAGAACCTTGTGAATCCATCAGGAGACAATCTCGACTGTCGATTATTGGCGAATTTCCCAGATTTGTTGAGCAACAAACCGCAAAACGCTGCTCGGAAGGTCAAGAAAACACGTGGTGAACTCTTAGCGCCGCCAAGCGAATGTTGCGCGAAAACTGCGCTGACATGATCAACGCATTTTTACTACAAATCAAAATGTCATTCGCTGATTTTTACAACGGAAGAAAGATCTACGTTTGCCTCAGTCATGGATGATATTAAAAGCGGTAAATGTATCTCGTAGGGGCGCTACTGAGGTGATTATTCATTGATGGTTACTGGATCAGCCAGCGAAAATGGTGAAAAATATCGTGCACTTTTCCATGCCGTTTCTACGCATTCTATAAACAGCACATCTGGTACAAAAATCCCGTGGCGTGACACGCATGGAATGAAGATTTAGTATGTGGTTAACTTTTATTCCCCGTTGGCTGAAAGGCCCGAAGGGGGGATTATGTCGTGGCGATTTCCGTCTGTCCGTCCATCCCGGGAAGGGTGCTCACCTTTTGAAATCAACTCCTCTCATGATTTTTGGAGGAATTTCATGAAACTTGGCCGGATTCTTTGTTATATGTCGGTAGTACACACATTGTCATTTTGTTCCATTCGGTTACATTTTAAGAGTGACAGCCCTTGATTAACAAAATTTATCATTTGCCAGTTTCATGAGTGTGTTTTCCTTCTGAAATCAACTCCTCTCACAATTTGTGGAGGAATTTCACAAAACTTGGCAAAAGGCCTTGTTCTGTGACTGTAATACGCATATTGCGATTAAATTTCGTTGGGAAAATTTTACCAGTTTTGACCCTTGGTTAAATAACTTGTACTTTTGACAATTTCATGAGGGTGTACGTTCTTCTGAAATCAACTCCTCTCACAATTTGTGGAGGAATTTCACCAAACTTGGCAAAAGGGTTCGTTATATAACAGTTATACGCATATTGAAATTTCATTTGATTTGGGCAAATTTTACCAGAGTTATGCCCTTGATTATTAACAAACTTGTACTTTGGCGATTTCATCAAGGTGTGCTTGCTTTCTGAAATCAACTTCCCTCACAATTTTTGGAGGAATGTCATGCAATCAGGCAAAAAGTTTTTATCCCCCGCTGGCCGAAAGGCCCGAAGGGGGATTATGTCGTGGCGATGTCTGGCCGTCCGTCCCGGGAAGGGTACTCACCTTCTGAAATCAACTCCTCTCACAATCTTTGGAAGAATTTCACGAAACTTGGCAGGATTCTTTGGTATATGTCGGTAATATGCATATTGCAATTTTATTCAATTCAGTCGCATTTTACCAGAGTTATGGCATAGTTTCCAGTGGGGGATATTGTACTCTCGGAGCACTCTAGTCAATAAATACCTGGAAAATGTTTGATTTTTCTGTTGGAAGGGCACCAAGTAACATTTTAGTAAAATAAAACCAAAGCATTTCATTGGTTTATCCTTTTGAAACTAATTTGGGTTTCCTGTGTTGAAGGAGACGTGCTAGAAAGTTAGCGGTTTGCGACTTGCTTGCGTAGGAGAAGCTACAGGCCACAGGAAATCCCTGACATTTCGACATTTCTAATTTGTTCCCACACTGAAAAAAGTAAATACATGTTCGGTCAGATTTAAAAGCACATAGTTTACATACAAATATTAAGTTTTTCATTGAAACATGCTTATTTGTTTATGCTAAATTGATTTGCATAAGTTTATACGGTAATTACTTGTTTCAATTATGTAGAGTGAATGTGGTCAGTTCATGTAGTATTAAACGTCATCAAGATGCCTCATGAAATCTCATGAGGATGTTGGCTCCGCTGTAAAGAAATACCGTAGTATAAAAATTAACTTGATTTAAAAAAAAAAAAAAAAAGTGTCGTATGAAGTGTAGCACACAGGAAAATATCGCCAGTAATCCAGGTTAGCGCTTCAGTTTGGGTGAGCGTGCAGTCTCCAGGTTAACCTAGGGCTTTGAAATTACGTGTTCAAAAACACATTGTGTAAATGTAACTTGATTCGGTCAAATGGAACTGATATATGCATTAACAAACTAACTCAAACGTTTATAATAATCAGGCCCGAGTGTTATTCAGCAACTTAGAAATTCCACTTAGGAATCTAGCTATTGCCTTTTATTTAAACTCTGCTTAGTATGGACGCCGTTTGGCCTTTATGGCGATTAAACGTCCATGTATTATACCGTAAAAGTCTGTTTCAACACTGATCGTTAAATATACTTTTTGTATTCTTACTATTAATGATCCGATAAAATGAACATGAGGGTTAAAGGGAGAATTGTGTATGTGTGAGAGGCGATTTGTTGTCAGTGTGTGTTCGTGTGGAAAGACCTCCTGCTGGAAGGACGTCTGTCTGCTTCTTTACTGGGATAAACAGGAAGGATGCATGTCTGGCGTCAGGATGCACACTGTTCACCTTCCCCTTCTGTGCTTTACTCCATAAACATGTGCTCGACTTCCGTTAGATCAAATCAGTCTTTATTTGTCCCAATAAATATGCACTGTAGGACCATTAAATAGACAATTATTAGGTGTAATCGATGAAAGTTAGAACAGCAGTGAATATAGGACTTATTTAATAAATGTGCTATTATTCCTTTAAATAAATTATTAAATAAATAGCTTTATAAATGGTCTGCATGTGGGCACAGTGGGTGTTGCTGTCTCGCAGCTGAGTTCGATCCTGAGCCTAGGTTGTTTGTTGTTTGGATGGAGTTCTTTCACTGTTCTCGGTTTTATTCCCCCACTGGATTGGCTGCTTGAAACTTCCCCGAGGTTTGAATGTGGGTGTGCATGCTGCCCTGCAATGTACTGGCAATCCATCCAGGGTGTAGTAGTAGTTGTAATAATGTGCAAAATGTACAGTTGTTGGCCAAGGTTGTGTACCTTAGGAAAATTTGCAACCCCCTTTTCTGAAGGTGGAAAGAATATCCACTACTTATTAAACTTTTTATAGACTCCGCGAATCTATTTTGTATCTTGTGAAAAGCTTATACACATTATTTCAGTCCTATTTGTTTTAACTTTGACCCTTCATTAGAGGCATGTTGTGTAATATTTATCTTGCTACAGAAGTGCAGGGAGAAGTGCACACAAACGTTTTTGTGTGTAAAGATTATTTCCACGAAGTGTATGCATGCTGCCTATACATGCTGATTTAATGAAGACAGCTTTTTATCCAGGAAGTCAAGATATGTAGGGGTGTGCGTGTTGTGCCTGCAACTAGCTCAAGATGTAGATGCACATCAGTGTGTTTACACGGAAGTCTTTGACGTCTAGTCCTGCTTCTGTTCCCTTTCCAGAGAAAATAGTTGAAAGGTTGACGGCTGCCATCTTGGATCTGGTGGAGCTCTATTGCAGCACGTTCAATGCCAACTTCCACACGGCTCCACACAGCAGCCGGCCCACAGCGCCAATCCAGGAGGCGGGCATGGTTACCAACGTATTGTCCTTCAACATTTATGCCGCCCACCGCGTCCCTATCACCTGGGCCGCCAGGTAACACAAACACATGCTCGCATTCCTTAGCATTCGTAAAGCCGAGGAAATCACGTCATGAACTCGACTGGCTCTTTTATTTCAAAATTATGCCTTTCGTTTGCTTTAATGAACAATAGTTTGATTTCCTCAAGTGTCAGATTGCATTTCTGTTTGTTTTCATACAGTCCTTTTAAGTTCTGTTTGACTCAATAGCGATTTGAATAAAATCAAACTTCTAGTTTTTCTTCAAAAATCTTCATTGCTATTTCAGTAAAATCAGGTTGAGAAAGGAGTAGGGTGCGCTTGTGTTAGTCGGGAAGGAATTTTTGTCTTGTTAACTTCCGTATAAACAACGGTAACACACGTGAGTCATTTTTAAGATGACAGTCCGCTAACAACAGCTGTGTTGTTTATAATACAAACGCAAGGTTAAAATTAGGACACACACTAAGGATGTACGGTCTTCCTGGAAAAGTCCTGCTCGATGAATTGCAAGTGGGAACCCTGACCATGAATCTTTTATTTATATAAAGCAAAAGAAGCAGGTGGAGAAGAAAACTAACAAGGAATGCTGGAGATAAATGCAAACACTACTCTGATACACTCACACACACGCAAGATGTTCTGGGTTACACTGCCCTGGTGTAATCCACTGGGATTACATGGTATTGTGAGGTGTAGAGGGATCCCCTGAAAAAGACAGAGCCCTTTCTGCTTCCTCTGGGCCTCCTGGTGTGTGTGTGTGTGTGTGTGTGTGTGTGTGTGTGTGTGTGTGTGTGTGTGTGTGTGTGTACATACAGAGTGCTAAGTGCAAAGCACACACACATACCGAATATGCATCATCAGTGGTGCTGGGAAACGAATACTACCCATTGCCATGATCTTTCACCCGCCCCCAGAATAGTTCAGCCCGGTCTTCTCCCCCACCCCCCCACATATGAATAGTCTCTTCCGCCCATTGCCCATGATGGACCAGTGTCCTTTGTCTTGCTCTGAAACCAATGCTGTTTGCATATGGAGCTGCCACAAAGGATGCCGCATGGGAACTTACCATGACCTTTGACCTCTTTGGAGGCAGGGTTGAGGGCAAGCCAGGGTGCTAAGCACCTGTGCAGCGGTGACGCATGCCATCTGGTGACGGGGCAGAGGAAAGGGTGGACAGGAAGTTGTGAATTAACCGAACATTTACGTAGCATCCTTCTTGCTCCTGCACAGCAGTGTACATCTATCTAGCTGCTGTTTATTTCAGGCATCTGGCATTCCAACGAGCTAGCGAATGTTATTCTTTCTATTTTGAACTGCCTCTTGTGAATCCTTTCCCTTTTAAAGACTTTTCCAGGACAAGTTTTGAATCAAGGCTGCAGGAGAGACAGCGGTAATCTGGGATTACACAAAGGGGACTGACTTTGTTTAGACTTTGGCTGCTCCATGCTATGTTCACATGTGCTATGCTGGTTGTAGGAAAATTGGAAATTCAGTGTTTTGTGATGAAACAGTGATTGAAAGCTATTCTTTTGCTGGCACTAAGCAGCACACATAACCCGTACAGTCTGGATTTTCTTTCAAAACATTATTTAAAAAAATTCTCAGCTGTTTCCTGAAGCAGAGATTCTGAGACATGGAATGACTGAAAAAGTGGTGACTTTATTTGAAGTATACAGTGCACTATACAAGTGCTTAAGAATCAAATGCATTTAATTTTTATTTATATTAATCCCACACACCTTGGATTTGATCTCCGTTTTAGTCTGCCAGGCTTCGGACTTGATAAATATCACTAAAACCTATACTTTAAGGGAAATAAATTTCTGTAAATGCTTGCCTGCGACCCTGTAGAACAGGATAAAGTGGCTAGAGATAATGAGATGAGATGAGATGAAATGTCTTGGGTAATGAACAAATAGACATGTCACCATGCACAGGCAGCTGATACAAGGGTAGGCAGTAAATAAACAAAAAATAAAGTGGCAGCTTGATGGAGTAGGCGATACAAAAGAGATATTGATTTATCATACGAAAGAAGGCTGACCTTTGAGAAGAGAAAGTCATGGTTCCACCACTGATGAAAGCATCGGGATCAAGTAAGTGAGAACGATAAGCATTTGGCATATCATTGTCGGAGAGACGTGAAAAATGGAAGATTGCTTTTGCTTTTTTTTTTTTTTTTTTTTATTATCCCTTGCTGGCCGAAACACCCGAAGGGGGATTATGTCATGGCGATGTCTGTCTGTCTGTCTGTCTGTCCGTCCGTCCCAGGAAAGGGTGGCCACCTTCTGAAATCAACTCCTCTCGCAATTTTTGGACGAATTTCTCGAAGCTTGGCAAAAGGCCTTGTTCTCTGACTGACTGTAATACGCATATTGCGATTTAATTTCGTTTGTGAAAATTTAACCAGAGTTTTGACCCTTGATTTAAATAACTTGTACTTTGACAATTTAATTAGAGTTTATGTTCTTCTGAAATCAACTCCTCTCACAATTTGTGGAGGAATTTTACCAAACTTGGCAAAAGGCTTTGTTATATGACAGTTATACGCATATTGAAATTTTGTTTAATTTGGGCAAATTTTACCAAAATTTTCCCCTTGATTATTAACAAACTTTTTGGCAATTTCATCAAGGTGTGCTTACTTTCTGAAATCAACTTCCCTCATAATTTTTGGAGGAATTTCATGTAATTTGGCAAAAAAAGTTTTAAATCCCCCACTGGCCGAAACGCCCGAAAGGGGGATTATGTCATGGCGGTGTCTGTCGGTCCGTCCCAGGAAGGGTACTCTCCTTCTGAAATCAAATCTTCGGACAATTTTTGGAGGAATTTCACAAAACTTGGCAGGAATCTTTGTTATATGTCAGTAATACACACATTGCAATTTTGTTCAATTCAGTTGCATTTCACCAGAGTTATAGCATAGTTGGCAACGGGGGATATTGTGCTCTCGGAGCACGCTTGTTTTTCTTAAGCGGGGGAAATATTTTGCACAGTAGGTTGTCCTCTTCATCACAAGATGTTTTTTCGAGGTTAGCCTTGAAAGCTGTGAATATTAATTGAAATAAGAATCACTTATTCTTTAATATAAACACTTGTAGGCCCTACTTAGAAATACAAAGGCCTCCAGTGCACAGAGAGGGAATATTAGAAATATTCTTTTATTACTTTTTTATTTTGATAGAGAATAGTAAATGCGAATGACATTCAATGCTAATTTATGCATATTTTATAATTAACATTGATCTCTCCTTTGTGATGTATAAATGAGAGTTAAGATCAGTTATATTGCACAAATAAAGCCATTTGGTGAAATTTTGTAGAAGAGTGTACCGATTTAATGTTTTTTTTTTTTTTACCTAATTAGTGTGATTAATGCTAATTAAATGCTAATTTGCATAATTGGTTTTGACTGATTTTTTTTTTTTTTTCAAATTTTGTATTCAGTATACAACCATCTATGTGCCTGCCAATTTCCATGTAAATATCTTGAAAAATAAAACCGTTATTAAAAAAAAATGAGGCCCATTTTGGAGCATGTGATCCTCGTACATAATATTACGGCAGTATTCTAAAAATTAAGCTGTTTCTTCAGTCTTTGATTTGTAATATCTCAAGAACGGATAAACCTATTTTAATTCTGTAAAAAAAATATGTTGTTCAGCATTCAATTCTGAACTCAGTGAGAGCAGTTTCAAGCAATTTGGATTGAATTTGAATTTTCACCTTATATGCCTATTATAAAAAAGAATAAAAGACATCAGTACACGCTGTTCTTGGAAAATCATCTACTTCAGGTTGGTAATGACCCAACAAGTCTGCCATTGATTATTTTCCTATTAACACATCCTGTTGTGTTTTTATTCCTTATGAACTGTAGGTTTATAGTGTATATGATGTGATTAGCTAGAGAAAAGAGACCGTTGAGAGACCATTCTGCCAGTGTTTAGCTTTGACTATTGCTTTGCTTGGATGTCGCTTATAGACATGCACTTGTTAACTTGGGCGAACTTGATGCAACCAAGCCGTTTGATTTGTAGCTGAACAAGGGAATATTCTTGCTCAGGATTTTGATTCATGCCACCACTGTATATCGATGATTGATTAGAGATGCTTTAAAGATCACCATCAATTTGGAGAATTAAAGGATAACTGAAGGCCATTTTTTTTTTTATCATCAAAATTCAATTTCTCATTTTATTAAATATAGGAATGCATTTTTGATCGCTATTTTGTCGCTGCTATAGCAAGTTATGAGTGTCTGAAATATGCTATATAATATATCAGTCCATATGTCAAAGCAATGGCTGTAAATGAGATTCGTTGAGACCTGTGCGAGACATTGTAGGACGGAAGTAAAACGTACAGCGGAAATCAAAGCGACCAACATCGTCTTTCGAATGCTGATGTCATCAAGCCGGAAGTTTTGTTGGTTTTGATAGCAATCAGGAAAGTTTGAAAAAAAATAGGCAGTAATCGTCATTTAAACTTATTTTTGTGCAATATTTTGTTTGGAAAACAGTTTTCAAAATGGCGGCACTGACACCTGGCTGACACTTGACGTTTCGAAGTCTTGCACAAGTCTCGTGAAGATCGCGCAGATAAGCGACGCCTGCCGTGGACCAAACGAACTAAATTCAACATGGCTAAAAACCGAATAGGCCGTTAAGTATAATATTTAATTGCCAATACGAGTTACGATATAAGGTTACTAAAACCGAAAACGTAATTGAATAACACGTTAATTAAGAAATAAAGCAAGTTTAAAAATGACTTCAGTTCTCCTTTTAATTTTTAACTGGAATCGTTTTGCGAACAGATATACACTTGGCAAAATATTTCTTGCTGACTTGCTCCCTTTGTCTTGCTCTTGTTCACAGTTATGAAGGGTTCTTTCTGTCGTGTTCTCTCACCCATGGGGGAGACGAACTATGTGCCCCCCAACACACAAGCAAACAGTCAGTCAGCAAATATCTCTTCCATCTGGTGGTTTGGGACCAAAGGTGAGTGCCAAATGAAGCTCTCACAGCTATGGTTTTCTCTGCATAGTCCGCACTGTACTGCCTCAAACAACATTCCGGTAGAAATCTTTTCAATGTTGTGCTTGTAACCTGAAATAGGAGCTAGTGCAGCATCCTGTAGCGCTTTTTTTTTTCGCCCCCATTTCTGTATCTAATGCATTGTCTGGGGATGGTGTGGGAGGAATATACTTTTGTTTACTTTCCTGGCAAGCATAACACGCATTTTGGTCTACAGACGTCATTTTAAATATGCATAAGCTACTTTTATAATGAAAGCAGTTGCCTTATAAAATGGTAACTCTTCCCCATTAGCCGTATTAGTACGTTTTGATGTGCATGACTTGAGGCCGTAGTTGGCACCAGGTGTTGATCTTGAACCTTAGTCAGCTCCTTTGAGAGCTTTCTCGATAAACAAAAGTGCATCACACTGTACCGTAATATATCCTATATAGTAAGCACAGACATTGTTGACCATTTGAACTTGATGATAGTTTTTAAAGCGTACTGGTAAATGGTTAATGTTTCAGCCAGTTTAGTTTGTTCTGATATTCTCACTTGTTGGAAGCAGACCTAGAATACATATTCCTCATCTTCCCAATAAGAAGCTGTGTTTCATTAGGCCTCGGAGAGCACAGTTACACTAGCAACAGTAGCCAATTACACACCAGCTGTACTGCTTTAATATGAAGTACATACAGGGGCATCCCTTTCATTTCAGAGGGACTTCTATAACTATTTTAGGACCTTCTGTGTGTAATGAATGAACAGTTATCACCCACTCAGCTTCAAGCAGCTGCTGTTCTAGGTGCACTAAATGAGATACCATAATGCTGATTGATCCTTTTTCCCCTTTCCTCTCTTCTTCTCGTTTTACACTGTAGGATTTGCTTCCCAGTGCAGATCAACCAGCTGCCACGGGAGTCTCAGCTGACAGTGACTCTGTACGCGACTCCACTACCACCCCCTGGAGGAGCAGAGGACAAGAGCAAGCAGAAAGCCCGCAACATGGAGGCCCTGGGCTGGGTCACAATGCCGCTATTTAATTTCCGACAGTGAGTGCCTCAAGAAATTATTTTGTAGAAGCGATATTCGTATAAGACAGCAGGGTAATGCAGTACCTCACAGCTCCAAGGTCCATGGTTTGATACTAAGCTTGGGTTACTCACTCACTTTGTGGAGGTTTTCTAGACTGTGTTCCTGCCTCATGCCCAGTGTTCCTGGGGTAAACTTCAGATCTACAGTACCAATCAAAAGTTGTGACACACCTACTCTTTCATAGGTTTTTCTGTATTTTGGTTATTTTCTACATTGTTGAACAATACTGAAGACATTAAAACTATGAAATAACATATGGAACATCTATGGAATTATGTGAGGAAACCAAAAAAGTGTTTAAAAAAAAGTTTCTTATTTTTGATTCTTCAAAGTAGCCACCATTTGCCTTGATGACGCTTTGCACACTATTGGCTTTTTCTTAACCGGCTTCATGAGGTAGTCACCTGGAATGCTTTTCAATTAATAGGTGCCTCGTCAAAAGTTAATTCGTCAAATGTCTTGCCTTCTTAACGCGTTTGAGATCAAAGAGTAAATAGTGAATAATAAAAATACAGTAAATAGCTCTATTCCACAACTGTAGTAATCCATATTATGTCAAGAATTGCTCACTTAAAGGGGAACTGAAGTCACTTGCTTTATTTCTTAATTAACGTGTTATTCAATTACGTTTTCGATTTTAGTAACCTTATATCGTGACTCGTACTGGCAACTAATTGCAATTAAATATTATACTTATCGGCCTATTCGGTTTTTAGCCATGTTGAATTTAGTTCGTTTGGTCCACGGCAGGCGTCGCTTATCCGCGCGACTTGTGTGAGACTCCAAAACGTCAAGTGTCAGCGCCACCATTTTGAAAACTGTTTTCCAAACGAAATGTTGCACAAAAATTAGTTTAAATGACGATTACTGCCTACTTTTTTAAAACTTTCCTGATTGCTATCAAAACAAACAAAATTTCCGGCTTGATTACATCAGCATTCGAAAGAGGGCGCGCGCGTCTTTTGACAACGTTGGCAGATGTCGGTCACTTTGATTTCCGCTGTACGTTTTACTTCCGTCCTACGATGTCTCGCACAGATCTCAACGAATCTTGTTTATGGCCATTGCTTTGACATATGGACTGATGTACAGTATTACATAGCATCAGGGCTTTATATTAGCACCCGCCCACCCGCCAAATGTGGGTAAAATTTGACTTTGGCGAGTAATGACTTTAGTCCCACTAGCCACTTTGGCGGGTGGTTTATTCTGTGGTATGACAATATATTTTAATTGTAGTTTTCTCTGAAGGCATCTGATATAATAAACGCATTGCAATGTAATATTACGCGCCTACAACTCCCATGAGCACCTGTATAAACATTCTATAAACATTGTTGAGAACGTTCGTTAACGTCTCAGATAAAATCAGTGATACGGTCACCTGCGGTTAATGAACGAAGCAACGAAGTTGCTGACGACTGACAAGTGCACTATGTGGCGGTATATCACTGGAGTTTCAAACCCTGCTGCTCAGGAAAAAAGGGGCAGAGATGAGCAGGGCCATAGGCAGCATTTTAAAATCACAGAGGTCCGTGATGCTGAAAGCGCGTGCCGAAAAATGTTCTACATATTTAAATGAGAGGGGTGAATTACATGCCACACAAGAGATCTATTCCTGAAATTACTTTTAATGGTGTTTGAACTGAATATCATAAGTTTTGAAAAAAAAAATCATGTATGTGGCAAGAGTAAGAATAATTTAAGCTTGTTTAATGGTTTGATCTGGCCCAAGCAATGAGGACGGTGCGCTGATGGTTACCATGGAAACCCCGTGTCTCCTGCACTGCGTTCCTCCCCCGAGTCGTGTGCTCATTCGCTTTTGTGTTCTTGGTCTCAGAGCCACGCGCACCAAACAGACACAGAAGACAGAATCAACGTTTAACATAATTAACAATGCACTTTTTACAGAGAAGTTTTAATGTTATTCTTTATTTTTTTATCCAGTTGAATATTTAGCATACAAAATGTATTTTCAGCTCTTAAAAATGACCAAGGTCCGGACCTCTGGGGCCTCATAGCTGGCTACGACCATGGAGATGAACAAGATGCTAATAGGAAGATGAGACAGTTCAATGACAAATGGAAGTTCGGGTGAGATTGTCTAGTTCATAGCAAAACCGAAAATACCCTGTACTGCAAAGACTGTAGAAAGTCTGGCAAAGACAGGCACCAGTAATTTTAAACTCGAAACTATAAAGGACCAAGAAAAGTCAAATGCACACATCGGTACTATAACATCAAAACCGGTGAAGACGGCTGGTTCACTACAGGACAGCATTGCTTTCAAGTCCCTGGCTGTCATGAAGTCGGCTTAGCTGGAGAGGATGGAGCTGCTGTTTAGAAACGTTTAGGCGATTGCAAAGAAGTTGATCCCGCCCCAGTTATCAACTTTAGGCATGCTGGAAGCCTTAGGTCACGAAGACCATTTTTCATTGACCATTCAGACTCCTCTGATGATGAATGTAATGAGGACATTTAATGTCTCTCTCTACATATGTTCTCTCACACACACACACACACACACACACACACAATTAATAGATAATACATAATACTTGATAATATTTGATGTTTTGATATGCAAGTGTTTTTCAATGATAAATGTTTTGAATCGGACTTTTAATATTAGAATCAGTTCAGTTGTACTGAATGTTATTTTTCATATTATACAATATTTCATATTGTAAGGGGCTTGAATTTGAGTTCAATAAACAGAATACTCTGTTTATATTTTTGTCTGAATTGGTTGCATGTTTTCATATAGGGAACTACCTTAACAGCACCGAATACTTGAGTGCTACTCTAGAGATACATTATACGCTGCCATTCATAATTAAGTCTAGATCTTACGAACTTTAACGTATCATGGTGAAGAAAAAACTACGATTTCCTGGCAACAAAATTGTGGCTAGTGAAAAGGCTGAATGGCTAGTGACTCGGGAAAACCACTAGCCACAGTGGCCGGTGAGCAAAAAAGTTAATGTAAAGCCCTGCATAGCATATTTCAAACAGTCATAACTTGCTATAGCGGTGACAAAATAGCTATCAAAATTGGATTCCTTTTATTTAATAAAATGAGACAAATAGAATTTTGATGATAAAAAAAAAATTTGCCTTCAGTTCCCCTTTAAGTAAAGAGAAACGACATCCATCATTATTTGAAGACCTGAAGTGTCTTTTAATTAATAAAGGGGAAAAAAACCCACTGAATTAGAAGGTGTGTCCAAACTTGTGACTGATCCTGTATATCAGTTTATCTGTGCATGTTTTTTGACATTGGATGGCTATATGCTTTCTCAGTGTCAGAAAAGATCAAAGATCCACTGGTGCAAAACTGTGCACTGCTGCACTGTAAGAGTTTAAAAGGGTAAATGTACAAGAACCGTGCTCATTTTGCATAACATTTCCTCTGTGCTCAAAAGCAACCTGCAGCACGAAAGAAAAACATGTCTTTGTGGTCAGAAAGTAGATTCGCTTTTGACTCAGCACTATCACACTGTACATAAGCGGGTAAATTTTGCTGAACCAAGGCTTGTGTGGGAGTGAGCAAGTGCGAAAAAAGTTTGTAGAAGAGTGAGAGCAAAGCCAAGTGACTGCAGCAGCTGCAGATCAATCTGAGGAATGTATGAAACGGCAGGGATTGTCTTTCCCTTAGCCAAGTCGAGTTAATCCAAGATTAGGGCAAGGCCTTATTGTAGAAATCCTAGGCACTGATGGGCATTATCAGATTAACTTTGGTTAGCAGAGGCATCTGTATCTTTCCTAAAGTGGAAAAAGCACGGGTGGACAAGTCATATATTCATCCGCTATGCAACCGGGTTATTGTGTTTGCACCCTCGACAAAAAGGCAGCAAGATGTTGGCCAGTTCTTTAGCGATGAGATCCGGTGTCCTTATCTCTCAGCGCACACCCAAAACATCATTCTAACATTTTTCAACTTTATTCTCCCTGGTTATATACGGTATATTTAATGGTCAGGTGACTGCATGTGGATTGTGCTAGGAGGAGAATTATGTGACGGCTTTGTGATTGGTTTAGTCAGTTTAAACATACCTTTCATACCTCGTTCTGAAAAGATTTTCTTTCATTCATACTTTCTAATTCATCCACCTAGTACAATTTTTTATTTTTTCCACTGTCAACCAACTCGCACCTTGACTGATGTGTGTAGTGCAGCAGGTGATGGGCCACAGAAGAACAGGCTGTAGTTACAGCACATACCAAATGAAAGCTTTATTTTTCTGATTGACTTTAAAAATGACTTTAGTTCTCCTTTAAACTTGCTTTATTTCTTAATTAACGTGTTATTCAATTACATTTTCGGTTTTAGTAACCTTATATCGTGACTCGTATTGGCAATTAAATATTCTACTTATCGGCCTATTCGGTTTTTAGCCATGCTGAATGTAGTTCGTTTGGTCCACGGCAGGCGTCGCTTATCCGCGCGATCTTCACGAGACTTGTGCGGGACTTCGAAACGTCAAGTGTCAGCCAGGTGTCAGTGCCGCCATTTTGAAAACTGTTTTCCAAACAAAATATTGTACAAAAACGAGTTTAAATGATGATTACTGCCTACTTTTTTCAAACTTTCCTGATTGCTATCAAAACCAACAAAACTTCCGGCTTGATTACATCAGCATTCGAAAGAGGGCGCACGCGTCTTTTGACAACGTTGGCAGATGTCGGTCACTTTGATTTCCGCTGTACGTTTTACTTCCGTCCTACGATGTCTCGCACAGGTCTCGACGAATCTCGTTTACGGCCATTGCTTTGACATATGGACTGATGTATTACAGAGCATATTTCAAACACTCATAACTTGATATATTGGTGACAAAATAGCTATCAAAAACGCATTCCTATATTTAATAAAATGTGAGCAATAGAATTTTGATGATAAATTTGCCTTCAGTTCTCCTTTAATGAGTAAGATTTTCTCCTTTTCTGTCATTCAGCTATGAATAATAAAAAATAAAATGAAATTGAATAGCCTGAGCATAAAATCTGTTTGTCCCAGGAGCCTGGAATTTATCTACCCTGTTTGTGGTTTTTCATGCCAGTTCTAGTTTTTCCTATTTAAAAAAAAAAAAGTGTGACGTTTTAAGAGTCCGCTCCATCAGACTCCACTATTTGGTAGCAGGTGAATGTTGCTGAGTAATGAAGAATTACCACAACTGTGTAGTCATGATGTAAAAATTAAAATAAAAAAAGACTAGAAAGATAGCAAAACATCAGTGTTTTGGCTGATGTGTGTAGTGCAGCAGGTGGTGGGTTTCAGAATAAGTAGCATGTGCTGTACTTATAACATTGAGGTTTGTCGCACTGCCGTGAAACACACAAACTTAAGTCAATAGGCAATAGTTTTATTTTTGCTTGTTTTTTTTTTCCTCTGGTTGTTGGATAAAAGGAAAAATACTGGTGACAACTCCATTAGCAGTCTACCGAACCCATTTGTTCACTATGCAAGTGGTAGTCCAGCGTTCTGTGCTCGATACGGTGTTCTGAGTGATGTTGCCCGGTGGCGTCACAGCGGCTGTGCAGTTAAAAGTGATGAGTTTTATAACACACGCCTGTGTTTGGAATGGGTTTCACACGCAACAAAATGCCTCAAGCACACTAAACTCTTCATGTAAACAGTCTCCAATCGAGAAAACAGTCAGTAACTCATCACACCTGTAATACATTCGTATACCGTCTTCGGAAGACTGTTTATCCGCAGAAGCGTAAACAGCTCTTCCAGTGAAACCTACCAAGCAGAAATATTTCCCTCTTGCCGTAGTTTCGTCTTCTGATTCACTGCTGACCGCCATTATGGATATACGGTATAATTACTGCATAAATGTTTATTCTGCACTGGCAGAAATGTGAACATCTCCTCCTGTATTTTCCAGATTCATTCAAATAGCATCATTCTCAAGAAACGTACTTTCTTTCAGTGCGGTAACACTTGGAACATACTCAAAGCAGACAAACACGCACACTGTGTGTAATAACATTACTGCAAAGCCCCAGTCGTCATTGTATATCCAGAAGCGGATGCTGGGCTGGTGGGATTGAGCTGTGTGTTTTTCCTGTGTTGCAGCATTTTGACATGTGGCAGGAAGCTGTTGGGTCTTTGGCCGTCAACCCCAGGAAGCAGAAACACCCGGTCCAGCACTCCCAACTTCAGCCAGCCGGATAGTGTCATCCTGCAGGTTAGTATGTGATACATTCAAACACTTCTGCATATACCTCGATCTTCATGCTCCTCTATTTTCAGTGTTATCAATGTGTTCATCTACTTCACTGGACTTTTTTTTTTTTCTCCTCCCCTCCATGTACAATGCAGAATCGCTTCCCTTTCTGCCCACACCTGCTGATTTCTTTTCTTTTTTCCTGTAAGAGTCCACTTCTTCTATTGTTGTGCCAAAATAGCATTATTATTATTATTATTATTATTATTATTCCCTGATAAAAATAGCATTAAAATAACATCATACTAAAAAGCGTGTGCTGGTAGCTTCTGAACGAGACCAAACAAGATTTTAACTTTAAGTCAGAGGGTGCTTTCTGGGTGTCTTGACAGAAATGTGCTGTTTGTGCTACATTCATTTCCAACCAGCAACATAGTGCTCACGTCAACACATCACACACAACCACGTCATATACACTGACCTCAGTGAAGAAGTGTTTCATTAACTGTCCCTTCTCTTCACATGGCTGCACTCACAAAGACTATTGTATTTAACTCTTATTTACAGTGGTAGTAGTAGAAGAAGTTTTTGCAATTAAAGAAGTTTTTGCAATTAAACAGTGAACCAAAATGCAACAGGCCAAGATGATCACTATTTTGTATGAGGGCACACTTCATTAGAATCTTTTGTTGCGATTTATAAAACATTTACTACCTAAAATACTAGAAATCAAATCAAAAGCTACCTCAGAATCCGAAACCGGGCTTCACAATTCAAACTGCCATAAAATCTTTGACTCGTGATAAACAGCGGCTGTTACAAAAAATAATTAAATTGCAGTAGTAAAGCAGCAGCTACAATTATCGACACCTTGACGATCTTTTGGCCATTGCAAAAGTAGAAAAGACTTTCAATACGTAAACTGTGCATGAATAGTTGCTCAAACTTCCACTGGGGGGAAAAAAAAAGTTGATTCCCAATTACTTGGCGTATCGGATCACGTGACGCCGTTCCACAATTATCGACACCTTTGTCCACAATTATCGACATCCAGATGATTTATGAAAAAATAATCGATATGTGGTATTAAGTTAACAAAACCTAGTTTTTATTTAAAATGTGTTTTACATAGACTTGTATTTAGTACAAAATATATTTTATATAAATATATCAGTCAGTGCTTATGCAAATGTGGAAGTAATTCTAATGCTTGTAAACAAATGAACTGATGATGTTTAACCTGTGTCAGAAAATCTTTTTGTTCAACTTTCTACCCACTTTCTAAGTGTTTTCGTAGATCACATTTTGTTAATCATTCGTTGTTTGTATTAATTTCTAGTTTTGTAGTTTACCAATAAATGTCAAAAGGCAATTGGCATTGTAACCACATGAACATCCAGGTCAAAGGTCGCATGTCATTCCTTGAACCAAAATATAAAATGTCTGCTGATATTGTAATATATGCGGTAGATATTTACAACAAACTGCAAAAAAAAAAAATTTCCGAATGGAATTGAAAAACCTGAATATTTCTAGTATGTAATTTTTTATATGCTAGGAATTTAATCCTGGTCTAATTCTATTTATTGCAGTAGGATTCCAAATACTCTACAACCCCGATTCCAAAAAAGTTGGGACAAAGTACAAATTGTAAATAAAAACAGAATGCAATGATGTGGAAGTTTCAAAATTCCATATTTTATTCAGAATAGAACATAGATGACATATCAAATGTTTAAACTGAGAAAATGTATCATTTAAAGAGAAAAATTAGGTGATTTTAAATTTCATGACAACAACACATCTCAAAAAAGTTGGGACAAGGCCATGTTTACCACTGTGAGACATCCCCTTTTCTCTTTACAACAGTCTGTAAACGTCTGGGGACTGAGGAGACAAGTTGCTCAAGTTTAGGGATAGGAATGTTAACCCATTCTTGTCTAATGTAGGATTCTAGTTGCTCAACTGTCTTAGGTCTTTTTTGTCGTATCTTCCGTTTTATGATGCGCCAAATGTTTTCTATGGGTGAAAGATCTGGACTGCAGGCTGGCCAGTTCAGTACCCGGACCCTTCTTCTACGCAGCCATGATGCTATAATTGATGCAGTATGTGGTTTGGCATTGTCATGTTGGAAAATGCAAGGTCTTCCCTGAAAGAGATGTCGTCTGGATGGGAGCACATGTTGCTCTAGAACCTGGATATACCTTTCAGCATTGATGGTGTCTTTCCAGATGTGTAAGCTGCCCATGCCACACGCACTAATGCAACCCCATACCATCAGAGATGCAGGCTTCTGAACTGAGCGCTGATAACAACTTGGGTCGTCCTTCTCCTCTTTAGTCCGAATGACACGGTGTCCCTGATTTCCATAAAGAACTTCAAATTTTGATTCGTCTGACCACAGAACAGTTTTCCACTTTGCCACAGTCCATTTTAAATGAGCCTTGGCCCAGAGAAGACGTCTGTGCTTCTGGATCACGTTTAGATACGGCTGCTTCTTCGAACTATAGAGTTTTAGCTGGCGACGGCGGATGGCACGGTGAATTGTGTTCACAGATAATGTTCTCTGGAAATATTCCTGAGCCCATTTTGTGATTTCCAATACAGAAGCATGCCTGTATGTGATGCAGTGCCGTCTAAGGGCCTGAAGATCATGGGCACCCAGTATGGTTTTCCGGCCTTGACCCTTAGGCACAGAGATTCTTCCAGATTCTCTGAATCTTTTGATGATATTATGCACTGTAGATGATGATATGTTCAAACTCTTTGCAATTTTACACTGTCGAACTCCTTTCTGATATTGCTCCACCATTTGTCGGCACAGAATTAGGGGGATTGGTGATCCTCTTCCCATCTTTACTTCTGAGAGCCAGTCATACTTTTTATCCCCAGTCATGTTAATGACCTATTGCCAATTGACCTAATGAGTTGCAATTTGGTCCTCCAGCTGTTCCTTTTTTGTACCTTTAACTTTTCCAGCCTCTTATTGCCCCTGTCCCAACTTTTTTGAGATGTGTTGCTGTCATGAAATTTCAAATGAGCCAATATTTGGCATGAAATTTCAAAATGTCTCACTTTCGGCATTTGATATGTTGTCTATGTTCTATTGTGAATACAATATCAGTTTTTGAGATTTGTAAATTATTGCATTCTGTTTTTATTTACAATTTGTACTTTGTCCCAACTTTTTTGGAATCGGGGTTGTATAAACATTCCATTCTGTTATGAATCAGAAAAAAAATATTATATCATAAATTACAGCACTTTTATTTTTTTTAAAGTACTTCATCTACTTCAACAACGTTACACAAAGATCGATCCATAACGGTTGTAAACGTCACTTAATTCCATAGGGTGTCGATAATGGTGGACACCGGTGAAAGTGATCACTATTATCGACACCTCACGTGACTTCTCAAACGCGCGTTTAGATACAAAATGGCGACTGTCAAATGAGAGTAAGAAACAAAGAATTGGTATTGGTGAATTTGAGAAATTAAAACATGTCCATGATCTTTCCACCATGATTACCTGCAGTGAATGATTGATAACGTCCGGGTTTTCCTCAAATTGCTGATCGTGCCAAAAAAAAAAATTGACATCTCAGGTAGCAACCTGCGTCATCAGATGACGAGATCAAAGGGTGAGCGGGGTCTTCCAGTTGATTAGTTAACCAATAATAACTGTTGTAACTGAGACTCACCTTTTGTAATTGTTTTTATTGGTAAATCTGAAAAGGTGTCGATAATTAATTGTAGCTGCCGCTCTAGTATTTTGTCTTAGCTAGCTGATATTCTGCGGAAGCTCAGCAGCGAAGCATTAACTAACTGATTGATTGAACGTACAAATAACAGCACATAGTCAGTGTGAGTGAAATCTCACTGCTACTGATTTCTGATTGTTCTCTCTCTTTAAAAAAAAAAATACATGATATAAGAGAAGTTTGGTGGTTGTTTACAGTGTCAAAAAGTGATGCATTTGGTCCACATAGGCCTTGGTTTAACTTGGTTACAGTCTATGCAGAGCTCTAGCAGAGGTTTGGTTCAGAAGGGGTGTGTCCTGCTGCAGAGTGGAAGAAGACTGAAAGTAGGTCAGTTCACTCGGAGAGAAAGAGAGAGAGAGCACACGGGGGAAATAGGCCAGAAAAAAATGAACAACTTTTATATCTCATACTGCAGGACATCCCCTACACACACACACACACACACACACACACACGCGTGCGCGTGCACACGCACGCAATCATTGACTACATAAACTGTCACACACACACACACACACACACACACACACACACACACGCGGGCTTGACACCTTATAATTAATTGGAGCATGACGTTTTTGCAGTGCACTTAGAAAATGGCACTTCTCCTTTCCTCTGCAGTTCTTCCCCTTGAACTGTGGTCCTACCTTGCCAGAGTCCAGCACGGTCGGGTTATTTCCCTGCTCTCACACACCCAACTGAACTCATTTTGATTTCGAGCCAAGAAATCACCAAACCCTTCTGGGCTTGTGCTGACGTGCGGCAAAGTCAAATGAGCTCATGATAATGCTTTGAAATTTCCATCAGTTGCGTAGAAAGGCACAATGGTGACTTAGACTGAATTCTCAGAACTGCTCCAGAGGTGTGCCAGCTGTGCTTTGTGCCTGGTGGCTGCAGCTTTGTCTGAGGGCACTGGGTTGTGCAACGGAGACTAATGGAGTGGTCTTTGGATCGACTACAGCGTTCCAGCCCTATTCCAACCTTTGGTTTGTCCCTTCTGAAAGGCAGCAGCGAGGTTTTCTTCCCTCAACCTGACTGGCACTGCTGCACATCTGGGCCTGATTTAAGTCTCAAAAGTATTCTCATCCCATTATTCACATTCTTCTCCCGCCACCATCAAACCAGCAGCATAACGTTTTCAGTTGATCACAAGTTTTTTTTTTTTAATAAATGATATTCTGTTTGTTTTTGTCCTTCCTTCCTCTTTTCTTTACTCATGTGGCTTGGCTGCATCTGTGTTTCTCTCTCGTTCCAGTACACATGCACTCAGTATCGCTTGGCCACGTATGTATGTGAAAGAGTGATAGCAGTGAATCTTTCAGTGTTTGACTTGGCGTGGTTAAGGTGGAAGCTCCCACTGGTAGAGGGGCCATACTGTATCAGGAGCTTCTGTTACTGCCCAGCACAGCTGTTGACACAGCTGCCAAGACTTACAGTGAGCTCTAGCAACTGATAACGGCCATAAACTCTGGTGCTACATTCTCATTAAAAACAACCCTGAGATTGACATTAGTTTAAGCTGATCTGTGAGAATGTTTAGAGTAACAAAACTAGAATCAAAATGAAAATAATAATAATAAAAAACTAAAAATAAAATAATAATAACGGTGGCACGGTGGTGTAGTGGTCAGCGCTGTCGCCTCACAGCAAGAAGGTCCGGGTTCGAGCCTCGTGGCCGGCGAGGGCCTTTCTGTGTGGAGTTTGCATGTTCTCCCCGTGTCCGCGTGGGTTTCCTCCGGGTGCTCCGGTTTCCCCCACAGTCCAAAGACATGCAGGTTAGGTTAACTGGTGACTCTAAATTGACCGTAGGTGTGAATGTGAGTGTGAATGGTTGTCTGTGTCTATGTGTCGGCCCTGTGATGGCCTGGCGACTTGTCCAGGGTGTACCCCGCCTTTCGCCCGTAGTCAGCTGGGATAGGCTCCAGCTTGCCTGCGACCCTGTAGAACAGGATAAAGCGGCTAGAGATAATGAGATTATTATTATTATTATTATTATTATTATTTTAGGAGAGATTGAGTTAAAGTGTAACGGTACTGGTCATGCTTACAACATTAATCGTGCTTTATGTATTACTTATAGACAAAAGACACACATTCGGTCAAAAAAACACCATAAAAGCACTTTTGTGGACAATTTTATTCCGTGAATTACCCGCGGGGGCAGAACCAACGGGGAGCAGCCATTGCCAGCCGGAAGTGACGTACAGTCATTGATTCCAGGTTATTGGGTGCGAGTAAACAAGCAGTGCTCTGTGGGTCGAGATTTGAGGTGAAAAGAGGCGTTAAAGAAGCAAAATATGGCTAGCAACTTTGATGAAATGGGTGTTAATGGTTATCTATTCAAGCCAGAGAGGGAGCGTGTGAGGACAGCTAGTCATCACATTCTAGTGATTCGGAGGAGGAAACTGCCACAAGCAATGTGTGTGACAGTAGATCCAAAACGGTTACCACTCCATGGTGTCGATGTGGGCAGTGCTCCATCATGAGAACAGACATGGAGTCCTACTGTTGTCAAGAACGTGAACTTGTTGCAGACCGCTTTGACGGCTGCATCACGTCCACCCTGAATCTGCAACATTTTGCCAACTCTGACTTTGTGTCATCAGTTGGTTTAGGGATACAAAAGAAATGTTTCCCGGGATTTCTGCGCTTGTTGTTTGTGCAGCCGTAAGCTTTACACTTTGCCATTGTCCCAGGGACGCAACCCAGCACTGACCGATAATGTTATCTTAGACTGGTGTTTGCAACATGGGGTCACTGTGCTGTCACTACCAGTGCTGGAACAGCCTGTGAAGGAGGCAACATGTCGCTGACCATGCCTGACTGACGGAGCAGTGACTTAAAACTTGCGCATACTTGACAAGAGCTTATGACGAACGTGACATGACGGAACCACTGGTATCATACAGTGGTGCTTGAAAGTTTGTGAACCCTTTAGAATTTTCTACATTTCTGCATAAATATGACCTAAAACATCAAATTTTCACACAAGTCCTAAAAGTAGATAAAGAGAACCCAGTTAAACAAATGAGACAAAAATATTATACTTGGTCATTTATTTATTGAGGAAAATGATCCAATATTACATATTTGTGAGTGGCAAAAGTACGTGAACCTCTAGGATTAGCAGTTAATTTGAAGGTGAAGTTAGTGTCAGGTGTTTTCAATCAATGGGACGACAATCAGGTGTGAGTGGGCACCCTGTTTTATTTAAAGAACAGGGATCTATCAAAGTCTAATCTTCACAACACACATTTGTGGAAGTGTATCATGGCACAAACAAAGGAGATTTCTGAGGACCTCAGAAAAAGCGTTGTTGATGCTCATCAGGCTAGAAAAGGTAACAAAACCATCTCTAATGAGTTTGGACTCCACCAATCCAAAGTCAGACAGATTGTGTACAAATGGAGGAAATTCAAGACCATCGTTACCCTCCCCAGGAGTGGTCGACCAACAAAGATCACTCCAAGAGCAAGGTGTGTAATAGTCGGCGAGGTCACAAAGGACCCCAGGGTAACTTCTAAGCAACTGAAGGCCTCTCTCAGGCCAAGTTTACATTAGACCGTATCTGTCTCATTTTCTTCGCGGATGCACTGTCCGTTTACATTAAAACGCCGGGAAACGCCGGGAAACGGGAATCCGCCAGGGTCCACGTATTCAATCCAGATCGTGTCTGGTCCGGTGCTGTGTAAACATTGAGAATACGCAGATACGCGGATATGCTGTGCTGAGCTCTAGCTGGCGTCGTCATTGGACAACGTCACTGTAACATCCACCTTCCTGATTTGCTGGCGTTGGTCATGTGACGCGACTGCTGAAAAACGGCGCGGACTTCCGCCTTGTATCACCTTTCATTAAAGAGTATAAAAGTATGAAAATACTGCAAATACTGATGCAAATACTGCCCATTGTGTAGTTATGATTGTCTTTAGGCTTGCCATCCTTCCACTTGCAAGTGGTAAGTGACGCGCATGCCCGATATGCACTAGGATCACACACACAGCGGCTCAGTCCCGAATCACTGCTCGTGCACTTCACTCGCGCGCTCTGTGAGCTGCGCAGGGCCGGAGTGCGCACCCTCCAGAGGGCACTCGCTGTTCAGGGTGGAGTGATTTGGAGCGCAGGATGCCTGCGGAGCCGAGCGTATCCGTGTATTGGTGTTGCTGTGTGCACGCTAATCGTTTTAAAAACGTTAATCTGATGATCCGCTGATACGGTCTAATGTAAACCCCACCTCACATTTGGCTAATGTTAATGCTCATGAGTCCACCATCAGGAGAACACTGAACAACAATAGTGTGCATGGCAGGTGTAGGTGCAATTGGTAATTAAGTGATCAGTCTCATTAAATCAGTCTCATTAATTGATACCATTAATTTTGGTGCTTAATAATAAATTACCAAACAGCTAAATTATAGTATATTCCAAATTATTATGATCACTTACCATATTACATAACTCATATGCACCTTGGAATTCTTTTGAGATTTGGGCGGTTTCAAAAGTATTGGAACAACAAATTAAACACACAGTTTCAATAATAATTGAATTTATTATAACAAATATAAAAATGAATAATAACAGTTGAAATCTTCAGCAAACAGTGAGATGTGTGTGTGTGAGAGGCCTTATGACCACGTGTTTCTAAGTACAGCAAGAGAGTTAGCTTTGGTTGCTAGCTAAGGTGTGTTTGTGTGTGTGCTACGTGGCCTCACAAAGAGTTAGCCTGTGTGTGTGGCCTGAACAAAAAGTTAGCATGGATTGCTAGCTAAGGTGTGTTTGTGTGTGGCCACGTGTTCTAAACAAAGGTTAGCCTAGCTTGCTAACAAGACAAAAGAATTAGCCGTATGTGGCTAGCTAAGGCCCAAGGATCCTACCTCGTGGAGTTTAAACAAAAGGTGTGTATGTGACTGTGGGGGAGGACCACCACGTGTTCCCTTGAGACAATACCCTTAGCCCTGGAGGCTAATGGGACAAAAGAATTATCCGTAGGCTAATTTCACTAGCTTACAGTATAACAGTACTAAATCCACTGAAATCTTGATGCGGTCAAGATGCGTGTAATAATGAAATTAAAGTGTTAGCCAGGAATAGAGAGAGAGCATGCAAAGCCTATCTATTAAACAATTGAGAGATTGAAACAAAATAGAACAATCAATTCAACACCGAGTGTCTACAGTGTACACAATTAAACCGTTCCTGAGTTTAAATTCACACTGCTTCATAAAAGAAAATTCCTAAGACTAGCTTTTATGCCCAAATGCCAATCTTACTTCAGTATCTCGCCTCTACGCGAGATTATGAGATGATGTTCCGAGACTTTTGGAGTTTCACCGTTGTGGAGACCTCCATGAAGCACAGAGAACTTCTTGGTCCGACGCGTGGTCGCTCGTGATGAAAAGAAAGTCTCTGATCAGACAATGTGCACAGAGAATTAATTAGAAGGATCCGGTCGCTTCTAACCTTAAATTAACTGCTTGGGCTGCAGTTGTACGTACTTATAATGAATAAAACCGGTTGTAACTCGACTGAGTTAAAAATCGCGCGATTCTAGAATCAACCGTGGCCAAAGGTGAAAGAAAAGCGCGAAACTCTGATTCTTGAGGAAAAGAAAAGACGTCTTTATCTGGTTTTCTGGTGCAGGGTATCTCTTTGTGTCTGGACGCTTGAAATCCGAGACGAGAGAGAGATGGAAGCGTTGTTCCATTACTTATGCCTTCCTGGAGGATGTGACGTTGGTGATCCCGCCCAGGCGTGACGTAGGCCAATGCGGAAGTTGGCTGATGTAGTTTCTTAAAGGGACTGTACCTCCACAGGGTTTCAAGGAGAAAGCCACTGCTCTCCAAAAAGAACACTGCTGCTCGTCAGCAGTTTGCTAAAGATCATGTGAACAAGCCAGAAGGCTATTGCAAAAATGTTTTGTGGACGGATGAGACCAAAATAGAACTTTTTGGTTTAAATGAGAAGCATTTTGTTTGGAGAAAGGAAAACACTGCATTCCAGCATAAGAACCTTATCCCATCTGTGAAACATGGTGGTGGTAGTATCATGGTTTGGACCTGTTTTGCTGCATCTGGACCAGGGCGGCTTGCCATCATTGATGGAACAGTGAATTCTGAATTATAGCAGTGAATTCTAAAGGAAAATGTCAGGACATCTGTCCATGAACTGAATCTCAAGAGAAGGTGGATCATGCAGCAAGACAACGACCCTACGTACACAAGTCGTTCTGCCAAAGAATGGTTAAAGAAGAATAAAGTTAATGTTTTGGAATGGCCAAGTCAAAGTCCTGACCTTAATCCAATGGAAATGTTGTGGAAGGACCTGAAGCGAGCAGTTCATGTGAGGAAACCCACCAACATCCCAGAATTGAAGCTGTTCTGTACGGAGGAATGGGCTAAAATTCCTCCAAGCCGGTGTGCAGGACTGATCAACAGTTACCGGAAACATTTAGTTGCAGTCATTGCTGCACAAGGGGGTCACACCAGATTCTGAAAGCAAAGGTTCACATACTTTTGCCACTCACAGATATGTAATATTGGATCATTTTCCTCAGTAAATAAATGACCAAGTATAATATTTTTGTTTCATTTGTTTAACTGGGTTCTCTTTATCTACTTTTAGGACTTGTGTGAAAATCTGATGATGTTTTAGGTCATGTTTACTGTATGCAGAAATATAGAAAATTCTAAAGGGTTCACAAACTTTCACGCACCACTGTACGTGATCTTTTGAAATTGCTAGTAATTAATATTCACTACAGGTACACTGTGTGTGTGAGGGACTTTTTTTTTTTAATCCCACTCTCATCTGCCTCTGAAGGAATGTTAGCCAATCCTACCTCTTCACACAGTTATTATTATTATTATTATTATTATTATTATTATTATTGTTGTTGTTGTTGTTGTTCTTGTTGTTTGCTCCTGCCCATGATCTTTTCTAACGAATATAATTGTTTCCCAAAATATAAACAGATTTACAAACTAAACTACTCTGACCAGGATCAAGTATTTTATTAAAGATTGGAAAAGCATGCACTAAATGGGTTATGCAGCACTGTATGCTCAGTACACACCCATATTAATGACCATTTCTTTGCTTCACTAGTTTCAAATCGGGCCGCTCCTTCCCGCTGACATTACAGAAACACCCACCTCTCCATTTGTACATCTCTACATTAAGTGCAATGTTCTGTTTAAGGAGAAGAATCTAACCAGTTTTCTGCAAGATCTCCAGATTTCTGGGAAAGGAAGTGAGGAGGAGACCACACAGCAAGTATTTAATTAATTAAAAATTTTTTCTGGAAATCTTCAGGGTTTAGTTTGTCAGTGTCGATCTCGTCAACAAAAATGCTCACTATCACATGTCATTAAGTCAAAAAAAGAATCCACACTATGTTTAAAATGATAGCTAAAAATATGAGTAAATGAAAATAACACTTCTGGGGTGTTGTTGACGCACTAAAAGCTAGCTTTGTGGTCTCCTCCCAACTTCCTTTTCCTGTGTCACAAGTCATATGACTTGATGTTGAGCTATACCCAGTCCGTGGCAAGCAAAATTCTAAAGTATGACTTGGTACAGAGTACCGTTCAAAAGTTTGGACACAATGACTCATTCTTAGGTTTTTCTGTATTTTGACTCGTTTCTACATTGTAGAACAATACCGAAGACATCAAAACTATGAAGTAACAGATGGAACATATCTGGAATTATGTGGTAAACAAAAAAAAAAGTGTTAAAATGTTTCATATTTTAGATTCTTCAAAGTAACCAGCGTTTACCTTGATGACACTTTGCACACTATTGGCATTATCTTAACCAGCTTCATGAGGTAGTCACCTGGAATGCTTTTCAATTAACAGGCGTGCCTCGTCAAAAGTTAATTAGTGGAATTTCTTGCTGCCTTAATGTGTTTGAGATCAAATTGTAAATAATAAAAATACATTAAAGTGCTAGTCTTACAAAAATGACGACATAAAATCCCCGGTTTTCTGTGTGTGATATGCTCAGATAGGTTGTAAAGTTCACCAATAAATAAAAAAAATTGGTTCGAAAAAAGTTTTTTGCATCGGAGTTCTGTTCCAAAAAATATCACTAAAAGCTTGTCTGCCATTAGATCGCAGCGATTTATAGGTCATCGGCGCTGCATGTGTGATGTCATATGCGCGCATTGCCTTCTTTTGTGTCCACACGGACTTGGAGGCGGTGGCAGGAAGTTTTGGACGGGGGCGTGACGTGTCACGCGCCAAAGGCGCACCAAATCTAGGGGAAATCTAAATTTCCCCCTGGGAAATTTTGGAATTTTTAACCGTCTAAAACGCTATTTCCTGCATTTTTGAGAGGCAATTTTTGGTGGAGTAAAGCTAAGTTTAATGTCTCTATTAGAGTACATTTCGGTCACGTGTTTTTTTTTTTTTCCTATGCGAAACAGAACCAATGATACTATAACGTAATTGTGTCTACTTGGTATCGTTGAGAGGATAACACCTTCTTACCATGGGTTTGGTCAGGGCAGCAAGCAAATTCATGTAGATCTAGAGCAGCATTGGGGTGTCGTGGCTCAGGTGGATAAGGCGCCATACCATAAATCCGGGGACCCGGGTTCGATTCCGGCCCGAGGTCATTTCCCGATCCCTCCCTGTCTCTCTCTCCCACTCATTTCCTGTCTCTACACTGTCCTATCCAATAATAAAGGTGAAAAAAGCCCAAAAAAAATCTTAAAAAAAAAAAAGATCTAGAGCAGCATCAAGTTTTTGGGCGCCCAAAACTACTTGTACACCTCGTGAACGCTATCTAGCCGTCCAGACAGGACACGAGTTATCAGTCAGATACAAACGTAGCAACACTGTCATAGCCTTGCTGTCACAGGGTTCACGCTTTGGCGCGAGTACCCAAGGAGACCAGACATGGCTAGACAGTTGCCACAGCAACGGATTAATTAGTCCACAGAATATTCATAAATCAGCTTGTCTACTAAAAGTGATGGGTTTTGCAGTTCTGCATAAGCCAAATAAGGCAAATCCCAAAAAGCAAAGGCAATCGGTGACATCAGGGCCAGGCGAATTTGCATCGGTTTTGGTGCGAATGGGTGCTACCAACCTACAGTACAAAGGGATGCCGCCGGGATGAAGGGACGCAGCGGGATTTAATAAGGGAAAACAAAGGAGCGCAGCGGGCTGTTTATTCACACTACTCTTTCCTCTTCTTCCTTGTAAATAGTCAAAGGACTCCCATTGTAACTTGGGGGGGGGCACAGTCCTCCGAAACATAATTTGGGGGGGGGTTGCCTCCCGCCGCTGCCGCTGCCACTGTATTCTCTGCAATTTTAGATTAGATTAGATAACTTTATTTGTACCCAAAGGTAGATTTGGTGTGCAGCCAAGTGATCTCCACTCATACAAAACATTTAAAACAAAGGACACACTTAACATACAAGCATTTGAAATATTACAGAAATGTTTAAAAACAGTAAATGTTAGACAGTACCAAAGTAGCGCATCCTAGAGTGACATGGTGTCACATTGTGTAAAAAAAAAAAAAACAGTGATGTACCAGCCATGATAGATTGATGAATATGTAATAAAATGAGACTGATAAGATCCTTAAATATATAAACAAATTAAAAATTAATTATAAAACAAATAAAATAAATTGTGGTATTACAGCCCATGTTTAGAAGTTATATTATTAATCTCTCTAATAGCAGAGGGGACAAAACTTCCTCTGAAACGCTTTGTCTACCTTTGTCAGGTAGGTTGTATCTGTAACCAGATGGAAGGAGCTGAAATTCCTTATACAGTGGGTGAGAGCTATCTTCCAAGATGGAACCAGCTATCCTCTGCAACTGTCTGGTGTACAGGGTCTCAGGACTAAGTTGTGGCTCTCCAATCAGCCTGCCAGACCACTTAACTATTTTTGAAAAAGGGAATTCTTGTTTTTAAAAGACAGGTTGTTGAACCAGCACGCTAAGCAGAAAGATAAGAGAGATTCAGTAAAAGAGGGTAAGCAAGGTTCGATCAATGTGAAAGTAAGACAGTTTCCTCCGACAATGCAGACGCTGGTTGGCCTTTTTAAAAACAGCTTCACAGTTTACCTCAAATGTGAGCTTGTTGTCAATAATGGTGCCAAGGTATTTTGCCATGCAATGGCGTGCATTTCAAAATACTAATTCTTTTGAAAAAGACGACGAAAGCTGCAAGGGGATGGTACACAAGTGTCATAATTTTTATCATTTTAATAATTGTATTTTAGATGCCTATAATAGGGAATATTGAGTGCTGTTTTATGCCCCGGTCCCACAACACCGATAATTAATTATAACCATGACTATATACCTATGCCTGAATTTAGTTCCAGTCTGGAGCAGTCACACCGCAACTATAATCTCGACTATCAGTTGGTTTTTACAGGAAAATATAGCAGTTGTATGCTGTATGTGTGCACACCGTGCACTTGGCAGCACACAATGGCTGACAGTGACAGCAAGGAAGAGCTGCTTTTGATGCTCATTTTACACAGAAGGCAAAACCGAAAGAAGAAGAGAAGGAGAATCTGGGTGCATGAAATCCTGCAGCACATAAATGACTGCTAATCTCAGACTCTTGGCACTCTCACATGTAACAGACCCACTCGGACAGTCGGTGGCATGACACGCACAGCTATACGCTGTACATACATAAGACACATGTTGTGTGTTTTGCTTTGAGAGTGCGAATAAATGAACCTTTCACACAAACCGGTAGCCTAAACTATGGCTGACAGATTTTATCTTGTTTACGGTGGACGTTCCCACCACGAAAGAGAAACCAAAAGAGCGAAAGTGATCATCATGCCGTTACCTTGTGAATATTCTTTTATGAATGCGTAAGTGGGCGCTCAGCACTCTGACTCAGGTACGAGAAAGGTGACAAGTTTTATGTTTCATCTAATTTAGGTAATATTAAAAAAATATAATGCTATTTGGCAGTGAGCACATCGGAAAGTATATCAGACATGAGACTTTGCGCTGCAAAATCTTTTTTACATGATCCACAGGTAGTATTTGCGGCATAGCGTGTACGGCTGCGCGCTCTAAAATCTCGTTTTCAGATCTCGGTTTTAATCTCGCACAGCCACACACAATACACACACTTTGCCACACACATTTACCAGTCATACCCGTTCTACTGCCGATGATCTTCCATACGTCTTCCTTTTTAGCTGTATCTTTGTACAGCTTGTGCTTTTTGTCATAAAGCATGGGATTTTTTGACGGTTCTATAATCAGCTTCTTCTCCATTAATGCAACAAGGATGTACAAAGATGCCCGGGAAAAATAGCACGTGCTCAGACAACGTCATGTGTAAACAATTACCTGATTGGCCAGATGTTTTATCAGATCAGGTTCAGGTCTGGAAAAATTGCTCCAGAAGCAATCTCACCGATACTGATAAACCCAGGCCTGGGCTATAGGTATCGTTATCGGTCTGGTGTGACTACCAACCAGACCGATTTATTTATAGTTATCAGTATTGTGGGACCGGGCCTTTAGGCACACCAGATCCATTACATTCTTAGGAATGCAATGGATTTGAAGTCAGGTTAAATAAAGGAAATTTAAAAAAGCAGAAATAAAACCTGTATATGTACCTTCTGAAACAGTTATTGCAGAATCAGCCATAGTTTTAATTGTATTCACGCAGTTGCTGTGATTGACTTGTATTTGTGTTTCCTTTTCTTTTACTTTTCATTGCAGCCTTTTAATTTTGGACCGCAGGGCTTTCTTATCTGATTTCAGAGTTACAGTTATCACGCTGTAAATTAGAGGAAAGAGGTGGATTTGATGGCAATGGCTATCTTGGAAAGTCTGGAGTGAGAGTTGCAAAAGTACTTGAATGAGAGAGTGGAGTTGTAAAAATCTTTTACAGTTGCAGAGATATGGTGATTTTTAGTAAAACTCAATAACGATAATTGTGCGCTGACACCCCACCTCCTCCTCCTCCTCCTCTATGTAACATAGCACAAAATAGAAAGGGTCTACATGGTTACATGGTCCTAATAGGCCATCTGCAGGAATTAGTCACGTGCCAATTTTCCCCATAGCAACAAGCCCGTGGTGGGCAAGCTACCTTGACATTCCCTGACAACCATAAGAGTTTGACTGGCGATGCGAAGCAACCCATTTCTGTAATAGCTGTTTTTACCTTTTCTACTGTCTTTTTTGACCTGAATTTTCATGTGTACTTGGAAAATGTTTGTAGTTTTAACTTCTGTCGTAAGTAAAAGCGAATCATTGGCCGTAAAAGAAAGTTTTTTGGACTCAAGTTGGTCGCCGCCGAAAGAGATCCGTGTGCGAAATGGCGGATATGTCTGCATTTATACAGGTAGTCGTCGACTTACGACTGTGTTTGGTTACGACTGACCGGTCATAAACCGATCTGGTCGTAAGTCGGCCTATGTTAAATGAACGTAAGTATATTGTGATGTGTAATGATATTGTAATCATCTTAAAGTCTTATTTTATCAACATTTTTCTTATTTCATTACCTTGGCTCATTATTTGGTTTAAGTCAAACACTGCATACTACACTGCGTACAGTACAATTCGTTTAATATGTGCAAAACAAAAAATACAAAATACAGGTGTGAAAAATAGAAAACATTTTAGTTTGAAACATACCAAAATACAAATGTAAAACATAGCAAAATACAAAACTTAGTGACCGCTGGCATCACTGGTGCGTGGCTGTGGGTCGTCTACGTCATCATCAGCTGTTGCAGCGCTCGGGCTGGCGGGAGCATTTGTTCGTTTCATAAACCTGGAGCTGGGGCGGAAACTGTATGACGGAGTGCGCGAGGGAGTGCGAGAGAGAGACTGCGCATGTGCCTGGAGCTGGGGCGGAAACTGTTGTACGCGGCGAGAGGCGCTGCCGGGAGCTGGGGCGGAAACTGTCGTACGCTCAGCTGGGAAACACTTGCCAGTCATAACCAGACGGTCGTAAAGTCGATCGGTCGTAATTTGACGACTACCTGTATATCTGTATTTATTTTCAAGAATCTTCACACATTAAGCGAATGATAAAGGTAGAAAAGGGGAAATTATAAGTTATAAACATACCTGAGAAATCCGCCATTTCGCACGTGAATTTCTTTCGGCGGCGACCAACTTGAGTCCAAAAAATTCTCTTTTACGGCCAATGATTCGCTTTAACTTATGACAGAAGTTAAAACCACAAACTTTTTCCAAGTACACACAAAAATTCGGGTCAAAAAAAGACAGTAGAAAAGGTAAAAACAGCTATTATAGAAATGGGTTGCTTCGCATCGCCAGTCAAACTCTTATGGTTGTCAGGGAATGTCAAGTTAGCTTGCCCACCATGGGCTTGTTGCTGTGGGGAAAATTGACACGTGACCAATTCCTGCAAATGGCCTATTGGTACTGTTAGAACCAGAAAAGGTTGTAGTTTTATGAGCAACTTTAGTTTTCGAGGTGAACTCTAACAAATTCCTGGCTGCTGCCTGCTCGCTGCACGTAATGCATATGGAACAACGCGTCACCCGCTTCTGCTGGCTCCAGCGCTGAAAGTGCCTAACACAAGTTTGACACTTGCTGTGCGGTGAGCTCTTTGGGATGGCGCTTCCGACTTTTGTTTCCAGATCGTAGGAATTGTTCCATGTCCCCGACGTCGCTCAAATCCTTCTATGTGAATCTGCCTGACAAATTTATCTTTTTCAAAATGTACGTCGCTTCCTTTGAATTAACAATAACTTACCAGGAACTCATTCGTGTAATGGTGGACTAAGAGCCAAACTTTACCGGCTAAATAGAGCATGTTCCCGGTCTCATATTTGAATACAATTTCGACAGTAAACTATTTAACATGTCCAGTTTTATAAGGTATAATTTCCAGGGGTGGTGTCATTTTCATAAGACTAGCACTTTAAATAGCCCTATTCCACAACTTTAGTAATCCATATTATATCAAAAACTGCTCGACTAAGTAAAGAGAAACAACAGTCCATCATTACTTTAAGACATGAAGTGTCTAATAACAGTCCAGATAAAAAAAAAACATTGAATTAGAAGGTGTATCCAAATTTTTGACTGGTACTGTACGGTATCTTTATTTTTATGTTGTGAAATAATTTTATATCGGTTTACTGATTTATAAAACGTGTCTCCTTATGTCTCTCTTCAATGCAAACAATATGAATCTTCCTAACCTCCATCCCCTCCCCCCTTTCACTTATGCAGGTGGACTTCCCAACATCCTCGTTTGAGGTGAGTTTTAGCACCCCTCCACCTGCCGAGTTCAGTCCTCAGTACGAGTTCTCCCGACTGGAGCAGAGCAGCCAGAGACAGCTCCAGGAAATTCTCAACAAGAAGTCTCTCTTCTGGTGAGAACCACACCTGTAATAAAACAATGAGCGTAACGTCACAAATGGAAGGGGAGAGAATCATTCCAAGTTTTTTGCTAGCTCTGCACTAAACAATTTTGCAGACAGAAGCAAGGAGCTGGAGCATTTTGCTTACGCTCTATGGCTTCTCGTAAGTCATTTGGACAAGAGTCTGTTTCTGTAGTTTGGTCTTTTTAGATTCAACCAATTTCATTTCCTGGATCGTGTTCAGTGTATCAGAGTACTGAGGTTTATTCAGTTGTGAAATGCTTGTTACATTATATCACATTAATGGCATTTAGTAGACGCAGAGCAGCCTGGGGAGCAGGTGCCTTGCTCAAGGGCACTTCAACCATTCTTGCTGGTCTCGGGAATCAAACCAGCAACCTTTTGGTCCCAAAGCTGCTTCTCTAACCATTAGGCCATGACTTCTCCCATGGCTTGTTCAGTGTAGAATGTGGAAAGCGATATTAACTGGTTTATTAAACCCAGCCTGTCAAGATTTATCATAATTCTGGCAATTCCAAGCATTTCATTCCATTCATATTTTACCGATATGGTGCCTCGGCTTCCCACATTCCCAAAACCAAGTTGGCAAACCATTCCCAGCCTGTCGGCATATTCTCACCAGCGCAGAAGAACATGGCAAGGACTTCATTAGCGACATTTGATGATATTTTAATCTTTAAAACCTTTTCCATATCTTCTTTTCTTTTTCCCCCCAAGTGTAAATATCCCCCCCCCCCCGTACATTCAGCTTCAAACAGTTGATGTGGATATCCTCCCAGCTGACTCCTCTTCCTCTGTACTCCTTTGTCTGTTACTCCATCTCTATTTTTCTTTCTCTCTCTCTCTCTCTCTCTCTCTCTCTCTCTCTCTTTTTTTTTTCCTATTCCACCCCTTTTCTATCTGGCTTTCTGTCCCTCGTTTTGCCACGTAGGTCTTCTACTGAGATACTTGGATACTCTGTTAACTATTTACTGGAGTGTGAGGTTTACAGGCGTGTTAACCTGGAAATATTAAGTCATATATCGGTCAGACCAAAGGTCGAGGGATTGAGCTAGGTGTGTGTTCTCTTATCAGCCGCTGCTGCGAGATACAGATATGTTTTGGTTCAGTTTTGCAGTATGCCTGGTGATGGTTGTTTCTGGTAGTTACTGTGTGTTTTCACTTATAGTCCTGTTGAAACAGCGCCATGCATGGCCACCCTGAAATTAGCTAATGAATTACACACACAACATAGCTTCAAACTGTGTGTTTTAGTCACAGCAGTGTTGCACCTACTGTGGACTGAGGACATGAAATCCTGGTTTTTAAAACCTTTTCTTTGAGCTAGATCAGATCCATAACCTCCAAAATGTTTTGGATACGTTTTTTCTGTTAAATCCTGTATAATTGTCACGTTTAACCAAAAACGGACAATTTATTATCCTTTTTCCTTTCTAATATTTAGCTTAGTCCTCACTGCTTGTTCTGTCTTAAGTGAACTCTGGGAAATGCAGTCATGAAGGGTATGGGATTGGTCATTTACACTATTCTGGCACAAATCCAGAGGCTGAAGGAGTGGCATGGCGTTTCCTAATGGATCGGGCTGAGCACACATGAATGGTAATATGATTCAAGGGTCTTGCCCTGCAGCTGGTATCCCAGGAGAGAGTCGCTCCCAAAATATGGACTTTTAAGGCAGCAGGGAAGGGCATTGGGTTGGTGAGAGCTCTTGCTGAGGAATAGTTTACTCGCCATCATCACCGCACAAGTACTCATGAACTTAAAAGAAAAAACAAAACAAAACAATCCTTCACAGACTTTCTCAGTCTGTCGTGTCACTAAATGGATACAAAGCTGTGAAACCTGCCATTATTCAGAAGCTTTTATCCACAGTAATTGCATATTAAGGTAGCTAGCTGGCAAACTTGGCTAACGTTAGTTATGAGTAATAGTTCTCGTTGTTGTTGTGGTAGATTTTGACTTGTTTATCTACTCAGATATTGAAATCCAGCTCATGTATATCCATAACAAGCACAAGCTAGTTTACTAGCAGTTACCTAGCTGGCCAGCTATCAGGGATAGCCTGAGGACTTGGACATTTATGAACGTACATTCATTCATTCATTCATTCATTCATTCATTATTTATTACTCAGGGCGGCATGGTGGTCTAGTGCTTGGCACTGTCGCCTCACAGCAAGAAGGTTCTGGGTTTGAGCCCAATGGCCGACAAAGGCCTTTCTGTGTGGAGTTTGCATGTTCTCCCCATGTCTGCGTGGGTTTCATCCGGGTGCTCCTATTTCCCCGACAGTCCAAAGACATGCAGGTTAGGCTAATTGGTGGCTCTAAATTGACCGTAGGTGTGAATGTGAGTGTGAATGGTTGTTTGTCTCTGTGTCAGCCTTGCGACGATCTGGCAACTTGTCCAGGGTGTACCCCGCCTCTCGCCCATAGTCAGCTGGGATAGGCTCCAGCTTGCCCGTGACCCTGTACAGGATAAGCGGTTACGGATAATGGATGGATGTTTCTGCAGCTTCATTGTAAACCTGCATCTCCACTGTACACTATCTCATAATCAGGTATCGAAGCTAGCAAAGGTCAGTTCTTTCCCCGTGTTCTGCTCAGATGCTTGTTTTAACTTAATTCTTGGGGGAAAAAGAATGAATTGCTTTATTTGGAGCAGGGCTTCTCAAACCTTCATGGTCAAAACAGTCTTCAAGAAGTCCACATGCCAGTTTTTATTCACCAGGATTTCTAAAAAGTAAACTTTGTGGAAATAAATAAAAACAAAAGTGTACCATCATGCATAATCTAGAACCCTTTACTGGTATCTGATTTGATTATTTCTATGGTAAGTAATAAGTTTATAAATAAAAACTGAACCATATTCAGGGAAAAAAAACCAAAATAACCCACAACACTTTTCATCAGTTCCTGAATTTTTGAACAGCCTGGACTGCAGTGTTTTCCACGCTTAAAGTATCACACAAAGGATAGCGATTTTCTTTTAAATAGTAAGGTCATGGCTTTGAGAAGTGATACTGAAAAATACATGAGTTGCCTTTATATTTTTGCTCAGCCACACCCATCACTACTTTACATTGTCAAAAGTAGTTCAGTGATGCTGCAGAACAAGTAATGATGGTTGCGTTGGCACATTTCGAGGACATTGCCAATAGTAGACTATGAAGGGACCGTGTTTTTATGGACCACAAGGAATTTTTAGCTCACGATGACTCGCCGTTGAGCCGTTTTGAGTTCCCACGGGACGTTCTCTTGGAATTGTGTTCTGAATTCGAGTGAGTGTTGGAGAGACCATCATAGAGAAACCATGTGACAATCGTAGCTCTATTTATATGCGTATGAGATCATGAACAAAAAATAGCCACGTTTGTGGAGGAGATGTTTGTGTGTATGTGGAGAGGGCAGAGGATAGTATAAATTTATATGAATGATGAATCTGAAACTTTGGGTGTGCTGCAGGTGCGTTTCCAGTTTTTTGCCGTGAACCTCTTCAGAGTTTTACAGTGTCTTACAAAAGTATTCATCCCCCTTGGTGTTTGTCCTGTTTTGTCGCATTACAAGCTGAAATTAAAATGGATTTTTGGAGGGTTAGCACCATTTAATTTATACAACATGCCTACCACTTTAAAGATGAAAATTGTTTTTTTGTGACACAAACAAGATGAGAAAACAGGATTCTGGAGTGTGCATAGGTATTCACCCCCAAAGTCAATACTTTGTAGAGCCACCTTTTGCTGCAATTACAGCTGCAAGTCTCTTGGGGTATGTCTCTATTAGCTTAGCACATTTAGCCACTGGGATTTTTGCCCATTCCTCAAGTCAAAACTGCTCCAACTCCTTCAAGTTAGATGGGTTGCATTGGTGTACAGCAATCTTCAAGTTATGCCACAGATTCTCAATTGGATTGAGGTCTGGGCTTTGATTAGGCCATTCCAAGACATTTAAATTTTTCCCTTTAAATCACTCCAGTGTAGCTTTAGCAGTATGTTTAGGGTCATTGTCCTGCTGGAGCATGAACCTTCATCCCATTCTGAAACCTCTGGCTGACTCAAACAGGTTTTCCTCCAGAATTGCCCTGTATTTAGTGCCATCCATCTTTCCTTCAGTCCTGACCAGCTTTCCTGTCCCTGCAGATGAAAAACATCCCCACAGCCTGATGCTGCCACCACCATGCTTCACTGTAGGGATGGTGTTCTCAGGGTGTTGGGTTTGCGCCACACATGGCATTTTCCATGATGGCCAAAAAGTTCAATTTTTGTCTCATTTGATCAGAGAATCTTCTTCCATGTTTTTAGGGAGTCTGCCACATGCTGTTGGGCAAACTCCAAACAGGTTTTCTTCAGCAATGGCTTTTTTTTTTTCTGGCCACTCTTCCATAAAACCCTGCTCTGTGGGGTGTACGACTTCAAGTGGTCCTATGGACAGATACTCCCATCTCCGCTGTGGATCTTTGCAGCTCCTTCAGTGTTATCTTTGGTGTCTTTGTTTCATCTCTGATTAATGCCCTCCTTGCCCGGTCTGTGAGTTTTGGTGGGCAGCCTTCTCTTGTCAGGTTTGTAGTGGTGCCATATCCTTTCCATTTTGTTATAATGGATTTAATGGTTCTCCCTGGGATATTCAAAGTTTGGGATATTTTTTATAACCCAACCTTGATCTATACTTCTTCACAACTTTGTCTCTGACCTGTTTGGAGTGCTCCTTGGTTTTCATGTTGCTTTCTTAGTCATGTTGCAGAGTCAGGGTCCTTCCAGAACAGGTTGATTTATGCAGACATTATGTGACCGATCATGTGACACTTTGATTTGGATCTTAATCAAATAATTATGTGACTTATGAAGTGAATGGTTGGACCAGCTCTTATTTTGTGTCGTAATAAAACAACAATGTGCACCTTTAAAGTGGTCGGCATGTTGTGTAAATCAAATGGTGCTAACTCTCCAAAAATCCATTTTAATTCCAGCTTGTAATGCGACAAAACAGCACAAACACCAAGGGGGATGAATACTTTTGCAAGACACTGTATATCTTAGAGTGCAATCACACATCATGTGGCTTTCAGATTTTTTTAATTTACTGATATATCTTGCACAGAAAGTAGACTAAATATAAATATTGATGAGCAAACAGTAAATTTCTGTTGTCGGTCTTGTTTTCTTCTTACTTCAGTTTCTGTTTCTTTTTAACTTCTCTTTCTTGTCGTTTTAACTATTTACACAGTGAAGCAACAACTGGAAGAACATCCAAGCGTGAAAGATAAATAAGAATTCAGAAATGAACGTAAGCTCCCCACTAAATAGTGGTCAGCTATTTGTGCTGAAAACAAATTCCTCCTTCAGATGAACAGCACACCCAGTACAGGATGCATTATCTATGAGACTCTGAGAACGTAGAGTAAGCAGAGAGAAAGTGATGATGATGATGATGATGACTCTATGAGGCACATCCTGTATCACATGACGAACATGAATATGTATATCTTCATAATATACGGCTTTAAGTGTAGAAATCCTGAGTCGTGGGTTTGGAGATGAGAGGTTGCAGGTGGTTGGATTCATACCATAAACTTTCAGTGTGTATCTGCAGTCTGTGTGTGTGACAGGAATTACTGACTTGTGTTGAAAAATCTTGTTTCAAATGTCTCCTTACAAGCCAACGCAAGCCAACGTTGCGTGTCTTGAACGTCTCACTTTTCTCGCGTCAGATAAAACCGTTAGATAGATTATTCTGCTCTGCCTCTCTCTCTCTCGCTCACTTTTAAAATTCTGCATACCTTAACAGTATGTGTGTACTGGTAACGTTGTACAAGTTGACTGGTTGGCATTAAATAAGGTATACATTAAAGACTGCACGTCGTCACCTCTCTCTCTGCGTTTTGACAGGTTGACTCCGGAGCACAGGCGTCTGCTGTGGGAAAAGCGTTACTTCTGCCACGCTGAGAGTAGCCACTTGCCACTGATCCTCGCCAGTGCCCCCAGCTGGGAGTGGGCATGTCTGCCTGACATCTACGTCCTCCTGCGCCAGTGGGCATGTACCAACCACCTGGATGCATTGGGACTGCTGCACGCCACGTAGGAGCTCCATTTCCTGCTCATTGTTCGCATCCGGTCAAGCCCACATGACCAACTCTAATGCATCCCATTATACACTGATGCTTTATTATTCAGTATCCGATTTCCTCAAATCCTCATCTGATACCTTTCTTTCTGTGTGCTGTGTTCATTATTTTTAGATTTTTCCCCCCCTTTTTCTATTTCTGTGTGTCTGACTGGCTGTCTTGCCAAGTGGAATAAAGTATTTAAAAAGAATTCATTTTCCTTTAGGATGCATATAGATACTCCTCCAGCAGCTGTTCTTTAAGATTTTTCTGGCCTGTTGGACTGAGGCCGAAGTAAAACTTTGTGACACAAATGTGTTTTCTGTGTGTGTTTAGGTTTCCAGATCAGGAGTGCAGACGCACAGCTGTCCAGTGGATGGAGTCCATCTCTGACCCTGAGCTCCTGGACTTTCTCCCACAGCTGGTGCAGGTATAACATGGACTTGCTGTTCTCTCGCTCTCTCTCTCTCTCTCACACACACACACACACACACACACACACACACACACACACACACACACGTCTTCCTTGTTCTGTATGTGATCTATTATAGCTGTTGATGCCAGTCTTTTTCAGCTTTTTTTTTTTTCCCCCCTTAATCAGGCGCTGAAGTATGAGTGTTACCTGGACAGTCCCCTGGTGCGCTTCCTGTTGCGCAGAGCCATCGGAGACGTCCGTGTCGCTCACTGCCTTTTCTGGTGTGTCCACTTTCTGTTTTGCACGCGATTTTAAGATACCGTGAAATCAGATATTGTATACACACACACACGCACACACTGGTCAGTATCATATCGCCAGTCTTGGTCGACATGAATAAACTCTATTGAAACAAAAAACATATTGAGTTGCCTCTAGCACAGTACATATGGTGTTGAGTCTACATCTGAGATTCATAACAACACCTTTCAGTGTATTCGCCCAGTTAGCTGTAGCGCCATCTGCTGTACACATCCTTAAGGTCTGTCTCACTGGCGCGTGATGATTCAACTGCTGTAGATACACTATATTGTGTATGAAAAGGCTACAAAGGGTGCTACAGTGTATTGTATTGTATAGGTGTTGAACGGGATCTTTTTGTTGTCGACTGTAGACTGTTCATGTGTATTGTATCACATAGTTATCCACAGTAGTGTCAGTTTATGGATGTTAAATTGCCCCTAGGTGTGAATGGGTGTGTGAACGGTTGTGTGAACGAGTGTGTGAATATTTGTGCATGGTATAGTGGTAATCGGTGTCTCATCCAGTGTTACTGCATCACACCTAGTGTTCCCAGGATAGGCTTGAGATCCAGCATGACTCTGAGCCTGATAGTTATGTGTTACATATTGCAATGTTCTCCCCAGGATTAAAATAAAGCCCTAACTTTTGGGTGGCCACAGGCCACCCTGCATGGCCCATAGGGTGGAGAGTATGATGGGGGGGTTTCCCCCCTCTCACTGAGGGAGTCTGGGGGGGGCCGCCCCTGGAAAATTTACAAATAATAACACTTCAGATATTGTTTTAACAATAATAAGCATCACTGTGTTAATGATAGAGTGCAAATAGCTCTGTAACTACTGTAGATGTGGTTGCTGAGACATGGAGGGCCGGGAATACAATCTAGCCCACAGTTCAGGTAGGAGTCCTTTGAGAGTAAATGCTTTAGCTTTTGCAACATTCTTGTTTCCAAAAGCTGATATCAGGAAAGTCTTTACACAAAAGTTTTCTTGCTTTTGCAGTTTTTTTTAACTGTTCTTCCGTGTTGGGACTCTTCGGGGCTAATGCTCACTCATCAATGTCTGTAGCGGGTATAGGGTTTCACACATCAGATGGTGCTAACCTTTGACGTGCTAGTGAGCAGGCTGCCCTCTTCCATGCTCATGACCTGCAAGCAGGTGCACCACAGAGTGGACTCAAGAGAGACGCATATCACTGTGGCAGCTGCATGCAGCAGTCAGAATATGTAGGACCAGAGGGCTGACCTTGGCTAAACTGGTCCGAGCATATTGCCCATTGGGGTGACCCTCATCTGCCCTTAAGGCGACATGCTCAGCACCTTGTCTACATGGCCGTTGAGGTGCTGATTTGCCTTCTTACGCCCTTTGCCGTTGGAGATTCTATTCTCTCATCCGCCGAAGCGTGTAGACATCCCCTTCGCTACTTCCTCATAGCTGGGGCATGATTGATGGGTGCCAGGGCATGTCCACGCACCGGTGGGCCTGCACACTGCATCTCTGGGGCTCATGCTGCTCCGAGAGCCCCTGCAACTTAGCCTGGAGCCGTAAGGTATCCAGTTACTGTGCGTTGTCACGAAAAGACATTGCAGGAGTCTTGATGATGGAGAGGCTGTATACTGGCAAAGGTAGGCTTACGCACTCAGCTCCCTGATTCGCCAATTGGCTAGCCAGTGGCAGCAGTTGAAAGCAGAAATGTTAAGCACTACTGCACTAGACACATCACGTCACCCTGTGGCTACCGCCACCAACACACGCTAACACTTGGCCACAAATCTGCACGGTCACTCCAGTCGTTTCAAGGAATTTTGTACGGATCTTAACCGTTAATGAACTAATGTCTGCGTATATCTATCCTTTGCTTCTTTCTGACTAGGATTATCCAAGTAATCCGGTAGTAGAGCTTTTTTAGCTGTAGATTTATTCGAGCAACAGATGCCGGACATCTTCACTTGGCTTCAGTATGTGAACAGTGTGTAAACAAAGTTTGCTTGTCCCCCAGACATAAGGCAGCGACGGTTACTATGGTAAATGTGACCTCATTGCAAGGGTGCTCACCCGTGCACTGAAGCGTCATGGTACCAGTGCAGCAGCAAAGTGATTGAGGGCGTTTGTTGTGATTGGGGATTTCCCAGGGGTATTTTCGGTCTGCCCGAGTGCATCATGGTAACAAACCGGCCCAAAATGCAGATTTTCCTTCAAAATATGCCCCAAACATCACAAGGTAGAAATCCGGTGTGATTTTTCAGCAAGGGTCGGAGCAAAAAAATAGCGTGTTGGCAAATTTAAAGTGTGTTGGCATGAAATTAAAGCGTGTCGGCCCTGACATGCAAAAGCACTCTGGGGAGAACACTGATATTGTGCACAATATAGATTGTTATAGTTGTGTAGTGTGTTGTACAGTGCCATGCAATGTAATGCAGATTAGCCTCATAATACTGACTTGTACTGCACAGGTTGCTAAAGGATACTCTGCAGGACTCGCAGTTCAGCGTACGCTATCAGCACCTGCTAGCCGCGTTGCTCTGCTGCTCAGGCCGAGGCCTCCGTGAAGAGTTTGACCGCCAGTGCTGGCTCATCAGCATCCTGGCGAAAGTCGCACAGCGTGTCCGAGATGCCTCGCCGTCATCGAGACAGGTCAGAACCTCCTCCTTGTTTTCATCATGTTTATCAAGCTGTATCGCCTGTACTGGTCATTGAACCCTGAGCAGATGTAAAACTGTTCAAGTTGTTGACTCTAAAATGGGATTGGTAAGTGTTGTTCCTGTGGGTTTGGCTCTAGGCGCTCCTGAGAGAGGGACTGGACGAGGTCAAGAAGTTCTTCTCCATAAACAGCAGCTGCCGCCTTCCCCTTAACCCTGGCCTGCTAGTTAAGGGCATTAACATACAGGTACATAGTCCAGTCACAACTTTTCATGACTTATTTAGTTGCACTGCTGATGCAGTATTTGGATCGATCCTTCAAGATGACATGTCCCTTTTCCACAAGTTGAGACAATTCCCTGAGGTCTTGATGAAATGTCTGTGACTACTACAAGGATAAAGCACCACAGCTCCCTTCCCACCCTGTCCAAACAGGCCTGTTCAAAACGGCCGATTTGAGTGCCTGTTCCTTTAAATGATGAAGAGCCACTGCTCCCCCCACCAGCCAATCAGGTAGCGCCTTCCTCATGAATATTGATTTTGCAAAGGCAGTTCCCAAGCCATGAGTGGAGATGCTCAGATGAGGGGGCGGCGTAATTCTAATGAGCTCCTCTTGTGACATAGAAAGAGTGAACGGTTTGTTGATGCACATGTTTTCTGAAACAGGCAGCCTGGAAGAAACTGACTTGGGTGTCTTATTTCAGAGTTTGTGGGTTGGTAGGCACTCTAGATCCCCAAATGTACGTGCACAAGCACTGAAAAAGTCAGTTTTACATAATGTGTCCGCTATGAGTGTGCAAGTAAACGTGCTGCTATTTTTTAACTCTTCAATATTGGTGACAGCAATAATTTTCATAATGGGAAGTTGTTAAATGGTAAGTAAAACATGACCGGGCATACATTTAGGAAAATATTATTTTAGTTGGGCGGCACAGTGGTGTAGTGGTTAGCGCTATCACCTCACAGCAAGAAGGTCCGGGTTCGAGCCCTGTGGCCGGCGAGGGCCTTTCTGTGCGGAGTTTGCATGTTCTCCCCGTGTCCGTGTGGGTTTCCTCCGGGTGCTCCAGTTTCCCCCACAGTCCAAAGACATGCAGGTTAGGTTAACTGGTGACTCTAAATTGACCGTAGGTGTGAATGTGAGTGTGAATGGTTGTCTGTGTCTATGTGTCAGCCCTGTGATGACCTGGCGACTTGTCCAGGTTGTACCCCGCCTTTCGCCCGTAGTCAGCTGGGATAGGCTCCAGCTTGCCTGCGACCCTGTAGAACAGGATAAAGCGGCTAGAGATAATGTGATGAGATTATTTTAGTTCCAAAATGGTGTAGATATTTTACTGAATATTTTGCCAAAACTAAATGCTGCTGATAAACAAAGAAAACAGGTGTTTTATGTTTCTCTGTGTTGTCCAGCAACCCTTCAGGGCTCGACATCAAGAAAACTGAATATCTTCTCCCTCTCTCTCCCCTCCTACTCACATTTTCTCTCTTTTTCCACCTCTTCTTCATTCCCTCCAGTCTTGCTCCTATTTCAACTCCAACGCTGTGCCACTCAAGCTCTCGTTCCAGAACTTGGACCCTCTGGGAGACCATATCAACGTCATCTTTAAGGTGTTTACTCATTTGCTAAATCTGTTAGCGCTGCTGCAGGTGCGAGAATTGTATCTGATGGTTTAAATGTATTTAGTCAGGAGATGACCTGCGGCAGGACATGCTCACCCTGCAGATCATCCGCATCATGAACAAAATCTGGATCCAGGAGGGCTTGGACATGAGGATGGTCATCTTCCGTTGCTTCTCCACCGGTCGGAGCCGAGGTATGTATCTGTGACATGAAGTCTGATTTTGTTCTTCAGCGCACGTGTGCTTTAGTTTTCAGATCAAACAGGATGTTGCACAACCAGTAGAGTAGTCTAGGCTTTGGCTGAACAGTTTGTGAGGTCTGTCTAAATGTTTTTTCCTTAATCCTAGGCATGGTGGAGATGATCCCGAATGCTGAGACCTTGAGAAAGATCCAAGTAGAGCATGGGGTCACTGGGTCCTTCAAGGACCGCCCACTGGCTGACTGGCTGCAGAAACACAACCCCACTGAGGACGAGTATGAGAAAGTGAGCAGCCAGAGTTTTCATCCTTGTACGAATTTACATTTACGGCATTTAGCAGATTCCCTGATACAGTGACTTACAGAAGTGCTGTGTAGTCTCTGCAGATACACATCCTCATGCTAGTTCAAAAAAATAAAAATCGCTTAAGGTCCAAGAACGCTATTAAGAAACCCCTCTTGGGGAGGAATTATTAAAATAACAGAAATATTAACAGCAAAAAAACCCCACCATCTTTTTATAGCAGGTGCTGTTTGTTTAGATATATTCGCTATACTTATGCAGTCACAGTTTTTAAATTTTTATTTGCAAATGACACCTCCATCCCGCACACGCGCGATATTATGGGCTATTTAGTGTCTTGTAATTTTGATTAAATTTAAGTTTTAGATGTAAAGAAAGTTGGTGCGGTGGTGTAGTGGTTAGCGCTGTCGCCTCACAGCAAGAAGGTCCGGGTTCGAGCCCCGTGGCCGGCGAGGGCCTTTCTGTGCGGAGTTTGCATGTTCTCCCCGTGTCCGCGTGGGTTTCCTCCGGGTGCTCTGGTTTCCCCCGCAGTCCAAAGACATGCAGGTTCGGTTAACTGGTGACTCTAAATTGACCGTAGGTGTGAATGGTTGTCTGTGTCTATGTGTCAGCCCTGTGATGACCTGGCGACTTGTCCAGGGTGTACCCCGCCTTTCGCCCGTAGTCAGCTGGGATAGGCTCCAGCTTGCCTGCGACCCTGTAGAAGGATAAAGCGGCTAGAGATAATGAGATGAATGAATGAGAGGAGAGAAAGTTGGTGAATTCAAGTACCTGGGGTCAACTGTGCAGGAAAATGGGGGCTGCGATAGTGAGGTGAGAAAGAGAGTGCAGGCAGGGTGGAGCAGTTGGAAAAGGATTTCAGGAGTCATTTGTGATAGGAAAGTCCCAGCAAAAGTGAAAGGTAAGATGTATAAGACGGTAGTGAGACCAGCCGTGATGTATGGATTGGAGACCGTACCCTTAACGAAGAGACAGGAGGCAAAGTCGGAGGTGGTGGAGTTGAGGATGTTAAGGTTTGCGATGGGAGGTTGGACAGGATAAGGAACGAGCACATCAGAGGGACAGCACATGTGGAGAGCTTGGGAATTAAGCCAAGAGAGACGAGACTGAGATGGTATGGGCACATCCTGAGAAGAGATGCAGAGCATGTCGGAAGAAGAATGTTGAGGATGGAGCTGCCAGGCACACGAAAACGAGGAAGGCCAAAGAGGAGATGCATGGATGTGGTGAGAGAGGACATGAAAGTGGCAGATGTGGTAGAGAAGGATGCGGAAGACAGGGAGCAATGGAGACGAAAGATCCGCTGTGGCGACCCCTAATCGGGAGCAGCCAGAAGAAGAAGATGATGATTTAGTGTCATATAATTTTGATTAAATTTAAGTTTTAAGTTGCATTTAAATTTCAGGTTACAATACTACATATTGTGAAGAAGAAACCAAGCCAAGAAGCCTTTATTTGTCACACATGCACTTAAGCACACAGTGAAATTTAACCTCTGATCACACACACAAGTGAGCAATCAGCGCACACACATATACCCAGAGCAGTGGGCAGCTATGCTACAGCGCCCGGGGAGCAGTTGTGGGTTAGGTGCCTTGCTCAAGGGCACGTCAGCCCAACCTCAGGCCCTGTATTAATCTAACCGCATGTCTTTGAACTGTGAGAAAGCTCGAACCCAGAACCTTCTTGCTGTGAGGCGACAGTGCTGATCACTACACCACCGTGCCATGGAAAAGTTTAGGGGGTCAAATACTTATGCAAGGCATTGTAAGTAATCAATCCATTGACTCAGCTTTTTGGGAAAATTCATTCCACTGCCTAGGTGCCAGGACAGAGAAGAGTTTTGATGCATGGTGGAAGCCATGGCCTAATGGTTAGAGAAGCAGCTTTGAGACCAAAAGGTCGCCGGTTTGATTCCCTGGACCAGCAGGAATGGCTGAAGTGCCCTTGAGCAAGGCAGCTAACCCCCCCCAACTGCTCCCCAGGCTGCTCTAGTTATGTTGTACATTGCTCTGGATAAGAGCATCTGCTAAGTGCCTGTAATGTAATGTTTTCCTTGTATCTTGAGAGCTCAAAGGCAACGTCCTGCAGAGCGGAGTGTGATCAGTGCAAGTGAAATAATGAATGACACAAATCATTAACGCACATTTGGTGTAAATATGATGCACGGGTTTTTTTTGCGACTAAAGGTTTACTACAATTACTCAACAGATCGTTTCTCACGACATGAGCTGTACAGAGCTGCTGAGCAGATTTACAATATTGCTGTTAAAAGCAGAACAGGTTTCACATTTGATTTAAACTATTTCACGTAGAAACGTTCAAGTCCAGCGCAGATCCGCGAGTGTTCAATCTGTCTTTACACCAGTAACGCAGTCGTTATTTTTCTGCAGGCAGTAGAGAACTTCATCTACTCCTGTGCTGGCTGCTGCGTGGCCACCTACATCCTGGGCATCTGCGACCGCCACAACGACAACATCATGCTGAAGAGCAGTGGCCACATGTTCCACATTGACTTCGGCAAATTCCTGGGCCACGCGCAGATGTTTGGGAACATCAAAAGGTGAGACAAGGAATGGGGAGGGGAAACCTCTGTCTGTGTACCCCAGTTTACAGAGTTCTGACAAACTCTACGTTTACAGCCATCAACATGAATTTACTTTTCTCTATGAGTTGCATTTCCATGTTCCATGTTGTGTCGTTCAGGGACCGGGCTCCTTTCGTTTTTACGTCTGACATGGCATACGTGATTAACGGGGGTGACAAGCCTTCGAGTCGCTTTCATGACTTTGTGGATTTGTGTTGTGAGGCATACAACCTCATCAGGAAACACGCACATCTGTTCCTCAACCTGCTGGGCCTGGTGAGCGAAAAATCAGATCATCAGCGTTCTTCCATCTGCACTTGACTAGCTCAGTTTGTGCCGCTGGGGTTTGACACGAATTTTCTTTACTTTCCCTAAAGTGACTTGCATTTCTTGTAAAGTGCATGCTTTCATGTATGTTCTCTCCATGATTAAATCTGCTTGTGTCTGTGTGTCTACAGATGTTGTCCTGTGGCATTCCTGAGCTGTCAGATCTAGAGGATTTAAAGTATGTTTATGATGCCCTGAGGCCACATGAGTCTGAGACGGATGCCACCATGTACTTCACCAGGTTAGAAAACCGAAAATACTCAGGAGTGGCATTTCCTTCTGTAGTTAGACCAGGGCTATCAAACCTACAGCCAAAGGGCCAGGACCAGCTCGATGAATATATTAAATGAATTTAGTGTACATGTTCTAAATTAGGGCAGCACGGTGGTGTAGTGGTTAGCGCTGTCGCCTCACAGCAAGAAGGTCCGGGTTCGAGCCCTGTGGCCAGCGAGGGCCTTTCTGTGCGGAGTTTGGATGTTCTCCCCGTGTCCGCGTGGGTTTCCTCCGGGTGCTCCGGTTTCCCCCACAGTCCAAAGACATGCAGGTTAGGTTAACTGGTGGCTCTAAATTGACCGTAGGTGTGAATGTGAGTGTGAATGGTTGTCTTTGTCTATGTGTCAGCCCTGTGATGACCTGGCGACTTGTCCAGGGTGTACCCCGCCTTTCGCCCGTAGTCAGCTGGGATAGGCTCCAGCTTGCCTGCGACCCTGTAGAACAGGATAAAGCGGCTAGAGATAATGAGATGAGATGTTCTAAATTAAAATAGTCTTCCAGATGGTGATTGATTTGAAAGATTAAAAAAAAAACCTGGTTATTCCACTAGGGGGCAAAATAGAGCAATAAACATGTCACCCACTGACATGCAGTGCTAATGACATGGAATGTTCCTTTGGCAAGATTTAAAAAAAAAAAAGGATGCCATAGCAATGTCTCTCTTAAGAATTAGTTTGGGTGTTTCACAGCAACAGTGACAACTTTTTCTTTTTAATGGATACTTTTGTGTACACACAATCCCAATTAATTCCATTTCAGTTCCAAAATGTGAATATATATATATATAATATATTTGGTAATGAATTAGTCTGTTCATGTGTTGGGTAGGTGATATATGTTCAGTCTATTTGTGCATTCAAAACACACCTTTCAGATAAATACAGATGAATTGACATATTTAAAGGCAGAGTAGGCAATTCTTTTTCAGAGACGATTTTATGTATTCTTTTTACATCCTGATAGCAATGAATAAATCAAATTCTCCGATAATAAAAAGAAAAAAAAATCTGCCATCTGTGGCAGTCACAGGGCAGTAAAAAAAATCCCGTTCAATCGTTCATTCAGTCCCAAAGAAATGATTGGATGCAGGGCTCGACATTTAACTTGTTAATCCAGTCAGACAAGCAGTAAGATGGTTCACTTGTCCTGACCATAACCTTTTTATTACTATGTATTTACGAGTTCAGTGAAAGGAAAGTGATTAACAAAGTTTAACAAAAAGCAGGTATAGTTAAGATAATCATGATGCTTTAATGATTTATAATTTTTCAGTAAAACTATAAAACAATAAACAAAAACTGTCCAATGCCCCATTATAGAGCATATGTCGTTATAACCCATGACCTGATCTGCAGGTGTACGAGCTGGGATTGTCGTCTTTTTTGCTTTCTTTCGACGGAATGAAACCGAAAGAAAACAAGTTGGACATGAGAAGGGTGACAGAATCACGTTATGAATAAAAACAAACTGCGAGTTCGGTACTGTTGTTGTAAAGTTCCCGCAAAATATTTTCCGACATTTGTGATGGTTAATGTGAACCATGCAAAAGAAAAACACAAGGAGTGTCCTGAATGAATGAGATAAAGATTCACCACAGAAAAGTATTTTATTGAGGTATTTGATCGCCATTTCTCTAATTTTCGATTAATTCAAAGTCTAATAATCTATAATTGGATATTACGACGTGGTTATTTTCACACACGCACCCGCTGTACTCGGCTTCCCCGGAATTTCGTAAACAATAACTAACACGGCCGGATCACTGAGGGGATTGAACTAGTTTTGTTGAAACTTTACTGATGTGACTCTTGAATAATTACTATAAAAATGGTGATTTTCAACAAATATTCAGTTCATTCTGTTAGACAGGCAGATTTGATTTGTCCGGACCAAACATTTGGTTGTCCCGGACAGTCGGACTACTGTTAAAGTTGAGCCCTGGGATGACCTACCTGTCTGTACCTACCTCTACCTGTAATTCATAACTCCAACTTCACCAGTGGGAACTTCAGACCAGCACACAGCTAAAGCAAGAAGTCAAATCAGAGTGAACATGGGTATATGACTTTTCAACAATGGCAACAGCTGAGGGAGTTATGTTTGTGGTGTGGTATTTTTTGTTTTTTTTTTTTTGTGTGTGTGTGGGGGGGTGTTAGTTCGATATGACAATGATGTGGTGCGCTCCTCTCCCCACGTGCTCTCTCATGGACTTGTCCTTCAGCAGTATAGTCAGTATTTTTGGAGGAATGGCTTTGGAAGGAATAGATGAGATTTTTCAGTTAGATATTTTCAAAATCTAGCTTACTCTTGCTGGTTTCTCCAAAATCACGGACTATGCCTTTAAGAGGTGATGATGTGTTATTATTCAACTCAATGACCTGTTAAAAAAAACAAAAAAAACCATGGACGGCGTGGCTCCGTGCCTTTCTGTTCAATAAAAATGAAACCAAAATTCCTTTGCCGTGTTGTCAAGTTTGGATCCGGAGCCTGCACAGTAGAGATGAGAATTGAAGTCAGGCACACCCATCCATTTGGTAGGCCTTCTCCCAACACCAAGGCCCAGTGCATTACAGAGGACATCAGTCACTTCATTCCCAAGTGTCTTCTATGCCTTCTTAAAATATAGTAGAATAAGATTTAAAAAACTAATTTCTGGGTATGACCTGGCGACTTGTCCAGGGTGTACCCCGCCTTTCGCCCGTAGTCGGCTGGGATAGGCTCCAGCTTGCCTGCAACCCTGTGGAACAGGATAAAGCGGCTAGAGATAATGAGATGAGATGAATTTCTGGGTGAAAATAAAAAATTTGCAGATATCAGAATAGGGGAAACTAACTGTTTGAATTAGACACTGGAGATGGAAAGACAGTTTAGACGAGGAAAAGTGACATGAAATAGAGGCCTCATCATTGAAACACATGGTGGATGGGCGGTGCTACATGTTATACTGCAGCCAGCCAGCAGGGGTGCTAGACTTGTGGTTGCGTCCCTGTCCACATTTTCTATAGTCATTGATTCTACTAAACACTGAAACTACTTTTTGGTGTACTCCACTTGATATTGGACTGAGTGTAATGTAACCTGTTTTGAAATCTGAGTCACAGTCTTCACGAGTCCTGGCATGTCGTCATAACAACTGCGTAACATTTCACCAAAAGCTTCATCATTGTCACATTGTTGTCTTAAATACGTTTTCAGGAACTATGACTGAATAGCATTTAGGATTTGATTTGTCTTACTGAATTGTACAGATAATTGTTCATTCGCAGTCGTCTACGTTTTTTTTTTTATACGAGTGGAAATACGCTACTCGTGTTTTTCATATGAACTACATCCAGGACATTGAGTGATTATATATATATATATATATATATATATATATATATATATATATATATATATATATATGTATGTATGTATGTATGTATGTATGTATATGTGTGTCACTCGTGAGGATATCAGTGAATTGTTTTGATAAATTTGGGGACTTTTTATTTGAGAATGTGTCTCATCTCATTATCTCTAGCCGCTTTATCCTTCTACAGGGTCGCAGGCAGGCTGGAGCCTATCCCAGCTGACTATGGGCAAAAGGCGGGGTACACCCTGGACAAGTCGCCAGGTCATCACAGGGCTTGAGAACGTGTCTATGTAACAAAAAGAAAATCACACGTTGGCTTGAAGATATGAAGATTACCTTCTCGTGTTGAAAAATTCACATTTTTCATACGAAATACATCACAGATCTGAGTGACGTATTTAAATAATATTGGCTGGCTTTTTTTCATGGTATATTAGATATATTCCATTCAGCTAGCATGATATTGAATGAGTCGAAGACGAGTTCAGTATACGCGAGCTGAATGGAATATATCAGATATACCACGAAAAAAGCCAGCCAATATTATTATTGTTGTTGTTGTTGTTATACGTACATACACACTCTTCATATCAGCATTCTCAAAGGCCAACGCTAGCTTACCCGTGAGTTGGCATTGTCAGCGCGGCAGTGCAATCACCTTCCAGCCAGTGTAACATTCATGAGTAGTGCTGGCGAAGGCCAACACTAGCTTAGCTGCAAGTTAGCGCTGTCAGTGCAGCAGTGAAGTCACCTACAGCTGGTGTAGCATTCATCTGTAGTGTTAGTGAATGCTAATAAAGCAGTGCTATTGAGAGCAAGTAGCACAGGCTAATGACCGAAAAACTACAATCTCTGTCTCCAGACTCCTCTTCCATGCTCGCTCGCCACAGTATCTTTCACTCATACTTAAGTATTCATTTCTCTATGTAATTTACTTAGTTACGTTCAAAATCAACATTGACAACTACACACAACGGAGCGACCTGGCAGCCAAAATTCTCTCAAAATCTTCTGCTTTTAACAACGCAAACCTGGCGGCCATGTTTGTTTACAAACTGTCAGTCACTTTCTAGAACGGAAGTTTTACGTCTCCGATGTGTTTCTTTTTCAGTTTTTCGATGTCCGTTGGCATGTTTTTCTCTTGTAAATATGTGAGAAGAATATCCAATGAAGTTTTGGTAGCCTTTCAGGTGTTCAGCGTGTGTTTTAGTGCTTAATTATAGCATAGCTAATCCTAGAAGTAACACTGGATTAGCCTCGTCTTTTCTCTTTCCCAGCGGACAAAGAAATGGCTTTGCGCATACGCAGCAGAAAAGTTGTGTCGTTGGATATTCGCATGAGCTCCGATGTGTGATGTCATGTTGCTCATTCTCCATTGGGGAGAGTGGTGTAATACATGGAGGATAAGCAATATGATAATATTGCATGCTGTCAAACCAAATGAATGAAACCCACTTGAAGGGAATAGAATACATGTTTTTATTCCATGGAAAAAGTGTCCTGTATGTGTAATAATTTATGATATTTCACTCCAATGACATCACTCCCAGTGTTTTCCTGCTGACTGGACACGCATTCTCAAAATGGCAGACTGGTTCAGAATTAAAATTCTTTTGATTTAACTTGCATGTTTTTTAATGGATGTGTCCATATTAAGGGTAGCGTTGCGGGGTAGGGTCACGATACAGATACAATACTTATCGCGATACGGTGGTCCCGATATGATGCGTATCGTGATGCACTGTATATTATCTGACATTTTGGTAAAGTGTAATTCAAGAGACAAAAACAAGAAAAGTATGGTTGAAAAATGCTAATTTCTTTTATTAGCTGGTTTGACAGAGACAAATTACATGTTCTTTTTAAAGAACAGCAGAATGTCCACTTTTTTTTGAGAAACCCCAAATATCTCCAAACTGGAGATGTGTACCCAATTGGAGCATTTGCTATGGGCATTTTATCCTCCTTCACTTTTCTCACAAATATGATAGGATTTGTGAAATACAGCATGTCAAATAACTTCTGATTAACTAGCCACGAGCGAGTTACCACCACACTACCTTAAAAACATAAAGCAGAAATGATACATGGCACCGGCTTCGAAACGAAATCTTGCATGTTCACGTCCGCTTCCAACAGATCCCCGTTTAAGCGAGCGTGATTTTGCGAGATCGAGAACGGCGGCCCCCATTGCAAGACACTTCAGAGCTGAACAGAAGTAAAAATTGTGAGTTTCTTCAACGAAAATCGTTTTAAAACAAAAATGAATGAAATGACCAGTTAGGATGAGGTATCGCAATATTTGTGGACATCACGATACGCGAATCGTGGCTGCAGAAATTGTGATATATCGATGCATCGGTGAATTGTGCCAGCCTTAGTCCATATGATATAAAGAACTTTACACAGTGGCGTGAAGATGTGAAGTTTATCTTCTCGTGTTGAAAATGTTTTCACTCCTTCGCTTTGCTCATTCGTGAATATGTTCACCGCTTGGAGATAAACTTACACACACACACACGTGTGTGTGTATGTATGTTAGCGTGACCAGACGTCCCGGTTTGACCGGGACAGTCCTGATTTTGAGTTGCGTGTCCCCAGTCCTGACAAAGGTCCGTTGGGACGCTGAAATGTCCCGGTTTACACCAAACACTAACAAACTGTCCCGGTTACAGCGATCATGTATAGCCAACGAGATGTCAATAAAGCTTCTAGCAATTCAGCATCAATGTGCGTGTGTACTCAGTCAACCTTACAATGTATCTATTTGTACAATGTTACAATATAGAGGCCGCGTTATAACGGTTTTTGCGCTAGCGGCTGTCAACTACTACGCGACAATGCCGAACGGATGAGCGCTGGGCGGAGATGTTCGCGCACTTCAAGAGTAGGGAGATTCCTTACAGCAATGTCAGCCAGCTTTGCCAGTTTGCCATGTGCCTACCTGGCACCAATGCTCCAGTTGAGCGAATATTTTCACTCATGCACAACACCTGGACTGACGAGAGGAATCCCATGACCGTACCTACTCTCAAAGCCTTGCTCATTACCCGGGCCAATTTTGACGATACTTACTTGCAGTTTCACAGCAGGCTCTCGGGCAATAAAGCGCTACTGGAGCAAATTCACTCATCATGTAAATATACTGTATGCAATAAAATGGCATCTTCTTTAGGGTGGGTTGGGTGGCTGTGTTTCTGAAACATTTTTTTGTTGCCTTTCATCTGTTTCATGTGTCTTTAATCTGTATCACAGATTGTCTTGACTTGTTTGATGCTGTTGTCAACTCAGGGTTCACGTTTTCAAAATAGTTAATAGCCGACACTGGTTAAGATTAAACAGCAGCATTTTGGGTAAAGGTTCGGAGGTGACAACGATTAGGCTCATGCGCTCGTTCCTGTTACAATGCATAGCCTATTGTTTAAAAAAAACAAAGTTCATTGCATAAAATGTTGATGTTAATATGCAAGCAATGCATTTTCTTGGCGTTTTCACAAAGGTGAAATAAATCAGTTGAAATTTAGGCTATTGGCCTATTCCCTATCATCACATCTGTTGTCTGATTTTCTTACTTTAACTGAATTGTGATAGAAGTACATGTAGATAACAAGAAAATACTTGATTATTCTCTGAAATGTTTATAAAAGTGAGCTTCTACAAAATGCTAAAAGCACCTGTCTGAGCCGGCGCATGTTTACATCAAAACACGTGTGTGCACGAGTATCACGGTCACGCGCAAAGTGTCCCGGTTTTAGACTCGGGAAATCTGGTCACCCAGATTTGTGTTTGTATTCAACATAATTATGCAGGTGACACAAGCCTGCACGCATTACATTTGCATGCTGCTTTTGAAGTTTGAAATGATTTTTAAAAAATCAGCTGTGTATTTATACAAAAACAATTATCCGCTTCAGGCTCAGTGAACATCGGTGAATAATATACTCGACTTATATTCTCTCCGTTATTATTCACCGATATTCATGTCACCTTCGGCGAATAATTGAGATCTCTCACACTTGGTACACTAACCCTGGCGAACAGTTTATGTTACATGAACTGGATAAAGTTATCCATGAGAACAGCTGATAATAGATTATCATCTATGAATACAAATGTTACCGGAAAATACCTTGCACTTGTAAACACATTTCTTTGCCAATTTTTGTGTGACGTTGTTTCGACCAGACAGCTTATCAGGACAAAGTATTTTGACAACATCAAAATACTTTACAGCTGTTTGTTTTAGTGTTAACTGACAGGTTTTCAAGCAAGTCAGTACCAAAGGGCTTTCTACTGTACACTATAAGTGTATTTTTATTGAATTTATATAACATTTTAGGAATATTGGTTTCAGTATGGGCCAAGCCTGGATCTAAAGACTTATTCACTAATGTATTAAACAATGTTACAGTACAAAACCAATATACTTTCCTGCAGCTAATCCATATTTTATTTTGCAAAAGCTATACATTCTGTGTGTTGTCTTTATAATGACTAGTTAAGGCCCATAATCCTTTGGCCTGTTGCTCTTGGTATGAAGAGAATATAACCCTTAAAATGTCTGGTATGAGAACATTTGTAACATGACTCAAAAACCAGACAGGAGAGATGTCTGTCTGCTCAGATTACGTGACTGTAAATCAGGAGGAAAAACAAAGGCACGTCTCCAGTTGAGTGGTGTTTCATTTTTAAACTGAGAAGGAACATCCGAGACCCAACTTTTTTGCAAAATGTGCTGAGCAATGTGCCAAAGCTCTCTTAAATTTCCACGAACCAGGACATTTTTTTTTTTTTTGAAGAAGAAATTTGGGGAAAATTTACTTTTCCCCTCAACGATCTGCAGTTTGAATCTCAAATGGCATTGCCTACATATACGGTGCATTGCATAGGATGCACAAGACAATATTTATCCCCTAGATCGAGCGCGTACAGTGGGGAAAATAAGTATTTGATACACTGCCGATTTTGCAAGTTTTCCCACTTACAAAGAATGGAGAGGTCTGTAACTTTTATCGTAGCTACAATGCAACTGTGAGAGACAATCTAAAAAAAAATCCAGAAAAATCACATTGTATGATTTTTAAATAATTAATTTGCATTTTATTGCATGAAATACAAGTATTTGATACAATAGAAAAAGAGAACTTAATATTTGGTACAGAAACCTTTGTTTACAATTACAGAGGTCAGATGTTTCCTGTAGTTCTTGACCAGGTTTGCACACACTGCAGCAGAGATTTTGGCCCACTCCTTCATACAGATCTTCTCCAGATCTTTCAGGTTTCGGGGCTGTCGCTGGGCAACATGGAGTTTCAGCTCCCTCCAAAGATTTTTATTGGGTTCAGGTCTGGAGACTGGCTCGGCCACTCCAGGACCTTGAAATGCTTCTTACGGAGCCACTCCTTAGTTGCCCTGGCTGTGTGTTTCAGGTCATTGTCACGCTGGAAGACCCAGCCACGACCCATCTTCAATGCTCTTACTGAGGGAAGGAGGTTGTTGCCCAAAATCTCGCGATACATGGCCCCATCTATCCTCCTCTCAATACGGTGCAGTCGTCCTGTCCCCTTTGCAGAAAAGCACTCCCAAAGTATGATGTTTCCACCCCCATGCAATACCTCTCCTGCTGATCCCTTTTTTTCTTCCCCCCTTCCCCATATCTTATTCTTTTTATATTTGTATATGTAAATAATTTAATGTAATTTATCTATAAGTTTTTTTTTTCTCTATTTTATATTCTCTATTTATCCTGTAATGATGCTGCTGGAATCTTAATTTCCCTGAGGGAACCCTCCCAAAGGGATCAATAAAGTCTAATCTAATCTAATGCTTCACGGTTGGGATGGTGTTCTTGGGGTTGTACGCATCCTTCTTCTTCCTCCAAACACGGCGAGTGGAGTTTATACCAAAAAGCTCTATTTTGGTCTCATCTGACCACATGACGACCTCCCATGCCTCCTCTGGATCATCCAGATGGTCATTGGCAAACTTCAGACGGGCCTGGACATGTGCTGGCTTGAGCAGGGGGACCTTGCGCGCACTGCAGGATTTTAATCCATGACGGCGTAGTGTGTTACTAATGGTAATGTTTGAGACTGTGGTCCCAGCTCTCTTCAGGTCATTGACTAGGTCCTCCCATGTAGTTCTGGGCTGCTCCCTCACCTTTCTCATGATCATTGATACCCCACAAGGCGAGATCTTGCATGGAGCCCCAGACCGAGGGAGATTGACAGTCATCTTGAGTTTCTTCCATTTTCTAATAATTGCGCCAACAGTTGTTGCCTTCTCACCAAGTTGCTTGCCTATTGTCCTGTAGCCCATCCCAGCCTTGTGCAGGTCTACAATTTTGTCCCTGGTGTCCTTAGACAGCTCTTTGGTCTTGCCCATGGTGGAGAGGTTGGAGTCTGATTGAGTGTGTGGACAGGGGTCTTTTATACAGGTAACGAGTTCAAACAGGTACATTTAATGCAGATAATGAGTGGAGAATAGGAGGGCTTCTTAAAGAAAAACTAACAGGTCTGTGAGAGCCAGAATTCTTGCTGGTTGGTAGGTGATCAAATACTTATTTCATGCAATAAAATGAAAATTAATTATTTAAAAATCATACAATGTGATTTTCTGGAGGTTTTTTTTTTTTAGATTCTGTGTCTCACAGTTGAAGTGTACCTAAGATTAAAAATTACAGACCTCTCTATTCTTTGTAAGTGGGAAAACTTGCAAAATCGGCAGTGTATCAAATACTTATTTTCCCCATTGTATGTCATGAAGAGGAATCCACATGAGACTGAACCTAACTGTGGAATAAAAATACATTCCTTTGTGTAGATGAGGTGAAGTTGGCAGATCTAATATTCCAGTAAACACTGGATGCTTGTCTACGAGCCGCATGTAGAGCTTCATGATGTTATGGATTTTCTTTTGCACAATAGTTTTCACTTTAAGGAGAGACATAATCGGGTGGTGTAGTGGTTAGCACCGTCGCCTCTCAGCAAGAAGGTTCTGGGTTCGGACCCAGTAGCCGACGGGCCTGTCTGTGTGGAGTTTGCATGTTCTTCCTGTGTCTGTGTGGGTTTCCTCCGGGTGCTCCGGTTTCCCCCACAGTCCAAAGACATGTAGGTTAGGTTAACTGGTGACTCTAAATTGACCGTAGGTGTGAACGTGAGTGTGAATGATTGTTTGTTTGTCTCTGTGTCAGCCCTGCAATGACCTGGCAACTTGTCCAGGGTGTACCCTGCCTCTCGCCCATAGTCAGCTGGGATAGGCTCCAGCCTGCCTGCAACCCTGTAGGACAGGATAAGTGGCGACAGATAATGGATGGAGAGAAATAACACCATTATTGTTAACTTTTTTGATAAACCTGAAAAACTACCAAAAATCTTCACTGTCTTTGTTTTGCTGCACATCCACCTAGAGACACATTGTAATTCTAACTTTAGTCTTCATTTATTTATCTCCTATCACCATCATGATATCCAAATTTGTCAACTTTATTCTTTTCTCCATATAACACAATCTTAGAGTAAACTGTCTCCTCCACTGACATTGCTGTGCGTGCAGTACTGCTTTCAGACTTTGACAGCCTTTTATTATCACTATGCAAATATGCAGTCTATCCAGATAGCAGCTTCTAGAATGAGCGCAGGGGTTGTAATGTACGCTAAAATTAAAAAATCAAGACGCACTGAAAATTGCAGTTTGTCATATAACTGATTATTGGCACGTGTTCTGGTCCTGGCTTCAACCTGAAGTGTGATGCTTGAAAGTTTGTGAACCCTTTAGAATTTTCTATATTTCTGCATAAATATGACCTAAAACATCAGATTTTCACACAAGTCCTAAAAGTAGATAAAGAGAACCCAGTTAAACAAACGAGACACAAATATTATACTTGGTCATTTATGTATTCAGGAAAATGATCCAATATTACATATCTGTGAGTGGCAAAAGTATGTGAACCTTTGCTTTCAGTATCTGGTGTGACCCCCTTGTGCAGCAATAACTGCAACTAAACATTTCCGGTAACTGTTGATCAGTCCTGCACACCAGCTTGGAGGAATTTTAGCCCATTCCTCCGTACAGAACAGCTTCAACTCTGGGATGTTGGTGGGTTTCCGCACATGAACTGCTCGCTTCAAGTCCTTCCACAACATTTTGATTGGATTAAGGTCAGGACTTTGACTCGGCCATTCCAAAACATTAACTTTATTCTTCTTTAGCCATTCTTTGGTAGAATGACTTGTGTGCTTAGGGTCGTTGTCTTGCTGCATGACCCACCTTCTCTTGAGATTCAGTTCATGGACAGATGTCCTGATGTTTTCCTTTAGAATTCACTGGTATAATTCAGAATTCATTGTTCCATCGATGGCAAGCCGTCCTGGCCTAGATGCAGCAAAACAGGCCCAAACCATGATACGACCACCACCATGTTTCACAGATGGGATAAGGTTCTTATGCTGGAATGCAGTGTTTTCCTTTCTCCAAACATAACGCTTCTCATTTAAACCAAAAAGTTTTATTTTGTTCTCATCCATCCGCAAAAACATTTTTGCAATAGCCTTCTGGCTTGTTCATGTGATCTTTAGCAAACTGCAGACGAGCAGCAATGTTCTTTTTGGAGAGCAGTGGCTTTCTCCTTCCAACCCTGTCATGCACACCATTGTTGTTCAGTGTTCTCCTGATGATGGACTCATGAACATTAGCCAGTGTGAGAGAGGCCTTCAGTTGCTTAGAAGTTACCCTGGGGTCCTTTGTGACCTCGCCGACTATTACACGCCTTGCTCTTGGAGTGATCTTTGTTGGTCGACCACTCCTGGGGAGGGTAATAATGGTCTTGAATTTCCTCCATTTGTACACAATCTGTCTGACTGTGGATTGGTGGAGTCCAAACTCTTTAGAGATGGTTTTGCAACCTTTTCTAGCCTGATGAACATCAACAATGTTTTTTCTGAGGTCTTCAGAAATCTCCTTTGTTCGTGCCATGATGCATGTCCACGAACGTGTTGTGAAGATCAGACTTTGATAGATCCCTGTTCTTTAAATAAAACAGGGTGCCCACTCACACCTGATTTGTCATCCCGTTGATTGATTGAAAACACCTGACTCTAATTTCACCTTCAAATTAACTGCTAATCCTAGAGGTTCACATACTTTTGCCAATCACACACGTAATATTGGATCATTTTCCTCAATAAATAAACGACCAAGTATAATATTTTTGTCTCATTTGTTTAACTGGGTTCTCTTTATCTAATTTTAGGACTTGTGTGAAAATCTGATGATGTTTTAGGTCATGTTTACGCAGAAATATAGAAAATTCTAAAGGGTTCACAAACTTTCAAGCACCACTGTAGGTATTAAGTGGACTTCAAGAAATACAACATGCATCCATACAATAGAGTTCTGAATGTAATTCCTTGAATCTAGTTAACACAGTTCTCATCTTGCCAGGTTGATAGAGTCCAGTCTGGGCAGTGTGGCCACCAAACTCAACTTCTTCATCCACAACCTTGCCCAGATGAAGTTCGCCTCATCCGAGGAGCGACCCGTTTTGTCCTTTGCACCGCGAGTCTACACACTGAAAAGCGATGGCCTCATTCGCAGCCTATTTGTGTGCCGCCACATTAAAACCTACAGCCCCAACAAGGGTTATGTACGTCCCCCATAACACAGCTCTGATATCATGATGAAACATGAACCACACACACACACACACACACACACACACACACACACACACACACACACACACAGTGCTACTTTTATAGTTATAATGTTTTCATTTAAGAGGGCCCTTGTGTAAATTTCTCCTTTTTATTTAGACATATGTGATAAAAGTGGAGCGTGAAGGCCAGCAGGGTGCAACGTTGGTTCAGAGGAGTTTTGAGGAGTTCCATGAGCTACATAGCAAACTACGCCTCATCTTCCCTTCTTCGAAACTACCCAGGTACACTAATAATGTCTCTAACAACTTTTATTCGCAAGGTCTAACTGATTTAGTCTAATAACTGCCCAAAATGTGCAACATACAAGTGGCAAATCGTTTCTCTTACTCAGTATTTTGGCAGTTTATGAATTCGAATACAAAAATAAATCTTTACTCAGTACGAGTGAGCTTCACTCCTTGTAGAAGGTTTTTATTATAGCTTCTGTACTACAAACAGAAAATACAGTGGTTACTATCAAGCATCTATACTGTATATTCTTTAAAGCCCTTCTATTAGAACTAGAGATCCAGAAATCTAAAAGTATGTACCATGCAAGTCAATGGGAAGTAGTTTTTTTTTTTTTTTTTCCCCTTCGGTGGTTTGCAGAGTGAACGAAAGAAAACTTGGTGAGCACTGCATCAGTAGCCTACTGAACCAACTCATCCATGGAGCAAATACGAATGCAAAACTGGTAACCTGCACATCAGGCTTGTAGTGCTCGAGTCCGACTCGTGCTCTAATTTTAAATGAGATACGCAGAACCTTTATTTTAAATAAATTCCTGAGTGGATAGTATCTCCATTCTTGACTCTTGTATGCTGCATAAATGGGAATAAAAAAAATATATTTTTTTGAGATTTAAAATCAACCGCAAAGTTGGCATTCGAGCTGCCCTGCTGAGCCAGCCAGCTCTGAGTGCGTGATGTCACCGTGGTAACCGGTTTTAAGGCTGAGGCCTTTGACAGCTATAGACCAAAACCAGACTTGGCAGGCGAGAGTGGTTGCAGTGGCCTCTTTGTTCGGATTTATTGGAGATTCTTTGGATTCCTCAGGTAGTAATACATCTGACTGTGATAGTCCTGAAATTGGAGTGTGTGTACATGCTACTGCTGTACATGTAGCACCGTATCAGTTCGAACCATCGGAAAGTGAATCCGATAGTAACACGTCGGCCACGGAGGCCCCCACCTTACGCAATAAAGCCAGAGAACAAATCCGTCTAGAGAATTGGATGGAATTGAACTGACAGTCTCATGTGACTCTCATTAAAACAGGATAGGTGTTATAACTTATACAACATACATGTACATGCATGCATTTTCACTGATAAAACGTAAAAGGCTAATTAAATAATCAGATGAACTGAGACAATCACATTCTGAAGCAGATTAAGTAATCTTATACCGGTAACTTAAACACACAATACAAGTTACATGTATTTATCTAAATGCAGGTAAACAACGATTGGTGGTGGTGGTGTTATGCGACTCTCGTTTGGTTACATCTTACTCATCTGTGTTCTCGCTTCTTGAAGGCCGATCTTGTGGCCGATTTGTTTTGAAACGATCTGACTTTCAGTTCTTCGTTCATTCGCTTCTTCCACAAAAGTGCGAGATATTGCTGCTGAGGCAAGCATATCCAGCGGGGGGGGGATAAAAGCATATCCAGCAGAGAAATCTGATGACTGGTCCACTCATTCTCCATTTTCTCCATACTCAGTACTCGGCCATTACTGCTCGGCTCGCACTCCAGGGGAACTGATGCAACTGAACTTACTTTCCTTTTCTTGTAGTTTTCTTTTCCTTTAATTGTTGATACTGCACCCTCTTTCAATACGGGCTTATAGCCAACATTACTCAACAGATCAGAGGTTTCGTATGAGTCATCAGTAAAATGTGCCCGTGAATTTCTCGCAAAATGTGTTCAAATCTTTGTAGTTTGAACATTCTTGGGCCATGAATGCAACAGAAATCCACCTTCTGTCATGTTGCTGCACCCACCAGCAACACATCTAAATGGCATGGCAATAAATTAGCTCAAAATGGAGGATCGAAGTTGCAGTTCACTCTGTGTTTTAGTTTAGCGAAAATGGCGATGAGATCGATAGCCTTCCTGCAGTGACGTCACAGGTGTCAAGGTCATTCACTCGGACCGCTACCTATATGAATACTGTATTAGATTTATTGTTAACGCTTAAAACTATTCCTATGCCATTCTTGAGGTCTTAAGGCATTTATAAACAAAAAGTGAGGCCATGGTTCTGCGTATCTTTCTTAAGGACTCGTGACTCAACTTGGACTTGAGCACTGATGACTCGGACTCGTGCATTAACTGCATTCGGATTCTTAAATTGGAGATGAGGACTTTGATTTTTTTCGTTATTTTTTGTAACATGCCATAATAATTTAGCATAAGATATTTATATAAGAGTGTCATACCTGCGCACCTTGGCGCATCAGATAGACTCTTGGGCACACCAAGCGGACTTTTGTAAATGACTCGCACCTGCACAGGATTAAGGCGCAATCAGCACGCCTGTATAAAAACTGTGAAAACGCACGCACTTTGCAAAGTATTGAGTTGCGTTGCTGACACATTACCAAACTTTATTTCCTTGTTTGGTTTCCTGATCCCTGATTTCCTGTTTCTCGTCTTTTGATTCTGCCTCGTCTACGATAGCCTGTTTGTGCTTTGCTGGACCTATTGCCCATTTCACCGTTTTACGATTTTGCCTGCCGTTCTGGATTGTTTACCTGTCTTCATTTGTATTAATAAACACACCTTCTGCACTTATCTGTCTTGCAACCATCTCTGACAGAATACTTTGCACTCCCTGACAAACAGAATGCACATTCACCTGTTTATACGTCATGTTCAGGAACAAACTTATGTTAATGGCACTTAAACAGCCACCGTCAAACGGTGCAGTTGGAGTCGTTCTCGGACTCGGATCAATAGTGGACTCGACTTGAAGTTGTTGTTTTTTAATGACTTGGACTTGAACACTGGGGACTCGAGACTGGACTCGGACTCGAGGTTTAGTGACTCGACTACAACACTGCCGGACATGCAATCTGTTTTGGTTTGTTTGTTTTTGGTGAACAAGAGACTGAAATTATTATGGTCGATGGCTTTTAAAAGCCTTTTCATCAATAATATTGTTGCTGGTCAAAATAAGTGTTTTTTCGAGCACTTCCTACATGTCGAATTTAACATTGACGCACCAGTTCTACAGTGCCTTGAAAAAGTATTCATACCCCTTGAACTTTTTCACATTTTTCCACCTTACAACCACGAACTTAAAAGTTTTTTATTGAGATTTTATGTGACAGACCAACACAGAGTAGCACATGATTGTGAAGTGAAACGAAAATGATAAATGGTCTTCAAAATTTTAAACAAATAAAAATCTGAAAAATGTGGTGTGCATTAGTATTCAGCCCCCCTGCGTCAATACTTTGTAGTGACACCTTTTGCTGCAATTACAGCTGCAAGTCTTTTGTGGTATGTCTCTACCAACTTTGCACATCTAGACACTGACATTTTTGCCCATTCTTCTTTGTAAAATAGCTCAAGCTCAGCCAGATTGGATGGAGAGCGTCTGTGAACAGCAATTTTCAAGTCTTGCCACAGATGCTCGATGAGATTTAGGTCTGGACTTTGACTCGGCCATTCTAACACATGAATATTCTTTGATCTAAACCATTCCATTGTAGCTCTGGCTGTATGTTTAGGGTCATTGTCTTGCTGGAAGGTGAATCTCCTTCCCAGTCTCAAGTCTTTTGCAGCCTCCAGGATTGCCCTGTATTTAGCTCCATCCATCTTCCCATCAACTCTGACCAGCTTCCCTGTCCCTGCTGAAGAAAAGCATCCCCATAGCATGATGCTGCCACCACCATGTTTCACAGTGGGGATGGTGTGTGCAGGGCGATGAGCAGTGTTAGTTTTCCGCCACACATAGCGCTTTGCATTTAGGCCAAAAAGTTCAACTTTGGTCTCATCTGACCAAAGCACCTTCTTCCACATGTTTGCTGTGTCCCCTACATGGCTTCTGGCAAACTGCAAACAGGACTTCTTATGCCTATCTTTCAACAATGGCTTTCTTCTTGCCACTCTTCCAAAAAGGCCAGATTTGTGGAGTGTATGATTTATAGTTGTCCTGTGCGCAGATTCTCCCACCTGAGCTGTGGATTTCTGCAGCTCCTCCAGAGTGATCATGGGCCTCTTGGCTGCTTCTCTGACCAGTGCTCTCCTTGCTCACTCTGTCAGTTTAGGTGGACGGCCATGTCTTGGTAGGTTTGCAGTTGTGCCGTACTTTTTCCATTTTTGAATGATGGATTGAACAGTGCTTCTTGAGATGTTCAGAGCTTGGGATATTTTTTATAACCTAACCCTGCTTTAAACTTCTCCAGAACTTTATCCCTGACCTGTCTGGTGAGTTCTTTGGTCTTCATGATGCTGTTTGTTCTTCAGTGTTCTCTAACAAACCACTGAGGCCTTCACAGAACAAGTGTATTTATGCTGAGAGTAAAGTACACACAGTAGGACTCTATTAACTAATTAGATGACTTCTGAAGGCAATTGATTGCACTGGATTGTATTTAGAGGTATCAGAGTACGGGGGGCTGAATACTAATGCACACCACATTTTTCAGATTTTTATTTGTTTAAAATTTTGAAGACCATTTATCATTTTCGTTTCACTTCACAATTATGTGCTACTCTGTGTTGGTCTATCACATAAAATCTCAATAAAAAACTTTTAAGTTCGTGGTTGTAAGGTGGAAAAATGTGAAAAAGTTCAAGGGGTATTCTTTCAAGGCACTGTACATGTCTTTCAAAATGATGTGGGATTAGAACCCAAGTTATTGTCCTGCCTTTTTTTTTTTTTTTTTTAAATGATGTGGGAAAATCATCCTGTGTGACTGACAAACAGAACATAATATACTAAACTCGCTGACTGCTGAACTTAATGGAAACTCTTTTATCTGTGCCTGTATTTTATCACTGAATAAACAGAAGCTTAAAAAAGGCAAATGCTTTACATTTACATTGCACTACCTCTTCACTACGCTATTATACACAAGCTCATGTTAAAGCTCTGTCCATCTCTCACTCGGCTGTTCTGCAGCTTTCCCAGCCGTTTTGTGATTGGCCGCTCTCGTGGAGAAGCCATGGCTGATCGAAGGAAAGACGAGCTGAACGCATACGTGTGGCATCTGATCCACTCAGCCAACGAGGTTGCTCAGGTACTTTGCACCAGTTATTTCCATCAAACACTGTCCGTTTCGAAGGACTAGGAAAACATGAATGAAAACCAGGTTTGTTTTGGCCTGTATAGTCACACACAACAGTTTAATTATGCTATTTGTTGTATTTATAACTGATTAAATATGGTATGGGATGAAGGAATGTCACTGCTTATGCAGCAGGGGTTCCTCACTAGGCAGTAAGGAAACTCATAAATGATCTGTGTGCTTGCATTTCAGTTTGACAGTATTGCTTCCTGGAAATCAGCCACAGGTTTCTCAGAAAGCTGGGGAAAAAACCAACAACAACAACCCAACCCTTGTGCTTTAGATAGACAGTATTTCTGCCCCTCCTAGTCAGCTCTGGGAGGAATCAAACAATTCACACTTCCACCACTGTGTCGTCTTTAGGGAGCGTCTAAAAAGAATGCTATGCAAATATATTTAGAATGCATGTCAGTCTCCAACTTCAGTGTTCGCTTTGCAGGCCTAGAAATTATTTTTTCACCAGCCAGCCGGACTAGTTACCTTCCAAAGTAACTAGCCAAACAGAAAACCAACTAACCAAAATTTGTTCATGTATGAATTTTACTTCTGTCAAAAATAACGCAAAAGAGAGTAGTTACCATTGTTCATGACTAATGTGCATTTATTTCAAGACCCGAGTATTTTGATACTGTTGTTAAATACATAAATGAGAACAACACAGAGCACCATAATATAATATCAACAAATAATAATATATTGGAAAACTTGGCAACTTGGTGTATGAGTATTGAAAACAAATATACTTACTATCATGACTATAGCACCTCAAATATGTCCAACATGCTTTCTGTACTTGACCATTTATGAGAGAGAAAGCATTAGGAGCTTCATATTGACTAGGAATCAACTTGAAGAAAATTAATTATTCCATAAAAATCGTATCTCAGCCAAGGCTTACCCTGGTCCCACGTTTGCTTATAATGCCGCTTTTCCACTACCAACGCGGCTGAGTTGGGCTGAGCCGTGCCGTGCTGAGTTGGGCTGAGTCGAGCTGAGTGGGGCTGTTGGAGTTGCATTTCGACTACAACCGCGCTGAACCGTGCTGGCTGGAAGTGGGTGGACACATTGGGTGGAGTTAGTGAAAGTGGGTGGACGTCAGGTGATGTCGTTAGGCGGCGCAAACAGTGGCATCAGTGACCTTTTAAGCGGTAGTCTCACGACCCGGATAGTAAACAATAAACATGGAGGACATGGAGTCGTTAGTGTTGCTGGTCTTGGTGCTGTGGCTTGTTGTCACCGACAACGCCAACAGATACTGGCAAGAGCGTATAGATGAGGCGAGGCGCATAAGGCTTCATAATTCTCGTAATTCGTAATTCTTCTTCTTCCGGGTTTACGGTGTTTACAGATCCCAGCGTGCTCGCGGGGCGTGTGTGGGCATGTGAGGACACTCCTCCTCACCAATCAGTGCACAGGGGAGTGTCTGCTCACGCCCCTAGCCCCACTCAGCTCGGTTTGGCTCACTTCAGCCTCACTCCAAAACCGTGCGAGTTTTGGGGGCTGAGCAGGGCTGAAGCGAGCTGAGTCGTGCTGTTCTTAGATAGTCGAAACGCGAGCCGTGTCGGGCTGAAGCGAGCTGAAGTGAGCTGAAAAAGGGTAGTGGAAAAGGGCCATATGTCCTTTGTCGTTTCTCCTTCTCGTACGCTTTATCGGCGGCCTTTTTCTCCTCTTCAGACCGAGGTCGCTTTGTCCCCGTCTCTGGCGGTTTCTGTACACCTTTCAGAAAATTCCACATCGCAACGTAGCTTTGGCAGATGTAGATGTAAACAACAACAAAAACACGTGTTTAAATGGGCGATAATGTGGCCGGACCACTGCGAATTTCGAGCCGTGCTTAGGGTATAGTCACACTAGAGGCGGAATGAGCCGGAATGCCGCCAGAATGAAAATTCTTCGTATATTCCGGGATATTCAAAGTACATTCTAAAAATTCTGAGTGCATTCCAAACATTCGGGCCCATTCTTGTGGCCGGCCCGAATGTTTTGCTCATGCTCAAAACATTTGAGGTGCATTCGAAGAGGAGAAATATCAAACGGCATTCGAAGTGTATTCTAACTGTATTCTGACTGCATTCTAAATATTCTTACAGTATTCCAACAGCATTCGAAACATTCTGATCGTGTTTGAGGGAAAAATTTAAATGGAAAGCCACTTCAAATCCTGTCGGAATGAAAATTCTTTGTGTATTCCGGGATATGCGAAGTACATTCTAAGTATTCGAGCTGCATTCTCTTTGAATTCTTAGACATTCGAAACATATTCTGTGGCTATTCTGGGAGCATTCTGACTGCATTTGAGGTGAATTCGTACAACATTCAAGGCACCTTCCGACCAGACTTCTGGTGGTATTCAGGCAGCAATCGAACCGCACTCGTACGGCATTGGAAGTGCATCCTTAATATTCTGACAGCGTTCTAGGTATTCCTACTGTGTTCCAACTACATTTGAACTGCATTCAAAAGCTAATACACCCGGAATGTGCAAGAATCATTCGAGGCAGGTTCAAAGTGCATTCTAAGTATTCGAACAGCATTCTTACAAAGCTGTAAGAATGTTGATCAGTTTGGAATTCCTGCCCAAATGTGGCACAAATTTAGAAAAATGTTTTTCATTCCGGCTGGTTCTGCTTGATTCCTGCTAATTCCGAATAAGTGTGACGGAGGCCTTTAGATGGTGTGTTGATTCTTAGTTTCTGTCTCCCTGCTTGCAGTGTGACCTGGTCTACACTTTCTTCCACCCGTTACCAAGAGATGAGCGGCCAGTAGGAACTGCTGTAAACGCACTGGGCAACAAACCAACAGGTGACTGTTTGTAGATGTACAGTGTCTGGCAAAAGTATTCATCCCCCTTGGTGTTTGTCCTGTGTTGTTGCATTACAAGCTGGAATTAAAATGGATTTTTGGAGGGTTAGCACCATTTGATTTACCCAACATGCCTACCACTTTAAAGTTGCACATTTTTTTTTTTATTGTGAGACAAACAATAATTAAGATGAAAAAACGGAAATCTGGAGTGTGCATAAGTATTCACCCCCTTTCGTATGAAACCCCTAAATAAGAGCTGGTCCAACCAATTCACTTCATAAGTCAAAAAGTTAGTTGATTAAGATCCACCTGTGTGCAATCAAAGTGTCACATGATCTGTCACATGATGTCTGTATAAATCAACCTGTTCTGGAAGGACCCTGACTCTGCAACACTACTAAGCAAGCAACATGGAAACCAAGGAGCACGCCAAACAGGTCAGAGACAAAGTTGTGGAGAAGTATAGATCAGGGTTGGGTCATAAATATCCCAAACTTTGAATATCCCAGGGAGCACCATTAAATCCATTATAGCAAAATGGAAAGAACATGGCACCACTACAAACCTGACAAGAGAAGGCCGCCCACCAAAACTTACAGACCAGGCAAGGAGGGCATTAATCAGAGATGCAACAAAAACACCAACGATAACGCTGAAGGAGCTGCAAAGATCCACAGTGGAGATGGGAGTATCTCTCCATAGGACCACTTTAAGCCGTACACGCTACAGAGCGGGGCTTTATGGAAAAGTGGCCAGAAAAAAAAAAAAGTCATTGCTTAAGAAAATACGTTTGGAGTTTGCCCAACAGCATGTGGCAGACTCCCCAAACACATGGCAGAAGATTCTGTGGTCAGATGAGACTAAAATTGAACTTTTGGCCATCATGGGAAATGCCATGTGTGGCGCAAACCCAACACCCTGAGAACACCATTCCTACAGTGAAGCATGATGGTGGCAGCATCATGCTGTGAGGATGGTTTTCATCTGCAGGGACAGGAAAGCTGGTCAGGACTGAAAGAAAGATCTCATCTCATTATCTTTAGCCGCTTTATCCTGTTCTACAGGGTCGCAGGCAAGCTGGAGCCTATCCCAGCTGACTACGGGTGAAAGGCGGGGTACACCCTGGACAAGTCGCCAGGTCATCACAGGGCTGACACATAGACACAGACAACCATTCACACTCACATTCACACCTACGGTCAATTTAGAGTCACCAGTTAACCTAACCTGCATGTCTTTGGACTGTGGGGGAAACCGGAGCACCCGGAGGAAACCCACGTGGACACGGGGAGAACATGCAAACTCCAAACAGAAAGGCCCTCGCCGGCCACGAGGCTCGAACCCAGACCTTCTTGCTGTGAGGCGACAGCGCTAACCACTACACCACCGTGCCGCCCTGAAAGAAAGATGGATGGCACGAAATACAGGGCAATTCTGGAGGAAAACCTGTTTGAGTCAGCCAGAGGTTTGAGACTGGAACGAAGGTTCACTGTCTAGTAGGACAATGACCCTAAACATACGACTAAAGCTACACTGGAGTGGTTTAAAGGGGAAACTTTAAATGTCTTGGAATGGCCTAGTCAAAGCCCAGACCTCAATCCAATTGAGAATCTGTGGCATAACTTGAAGATTGCTGTACACCAACGCAACCCATTTAACTTGAAGGAGTTGGAGCAGTTTTGCCTTGAGGAATGGGCAAAAATCCCAGTGGCTAGATGTGCTAAGCTAATAGAGACATACCCCAAGAGACTTGCAGCTGTAATTGCAGCAAAAAATGGCTCTACAAAGTATTGACTTGGGGGGGATACTTGCGCACACTCCAGATTTCTTTTTTTTTTTCATCTTAATTATTGTTTGTGTCACAATAAAAACAAAACAATGTGTACCTTTAAATTGTTAGGCATGTAGTGTAAATCAAATGGTGCTACCCCTCCAAAAACCTGCATATAGTGTTTCTTTTTTAGAGGCTAAATATTGGTGATTCATCAAGCATGTGAGCATGACATGTACTACATCAGGGTGAATGTTCATCCACCATCATCATGTGACTCAGTCCACTAATGAGTCATAAAGCTCAAACTATTCAGCCTAAGAGTGCATGTGTGACAGCGATGACCAGAAACAGGCCAATGGTGTGTTCGGGCTTTATCAGTCATTTCCATTGAGCTTCAAATCAGCCAACACATGGTGGGAATTTGTAATCATGTGGCATGAGTTGTCACTTATCAGTGTCCGCACTTTGCTTCCTTATTCTGCAGAAATTGAATAAAGCTAGTTAAACATTAATGGGGATAGCAAACAGGTCACAGGTAAACACTTCCAGCAGGACAGTGATCTGAAGCATGTGTCCTGGGTCCTCTTCCAGGCAAGTTTGTAACAGTTCCAGCTGGTGTCTACTTTTTTTTTATTATTGACCTAACAGTAGAAATGACCATTTTCAGGCAAGTAGCTAGTGGGTTTTATTTATTTATTTTAATTTAAAAAAAAAAACCTTCCCTGACTTATGAAGGTCAACACACTACTCCCTCATTTGGTTTGTGTTCTCTTATCTTTACCATGTTGATGGATGACGAAGCAAATTTAGCCTCTGTGTCCCCTCATATTTGTACCCCAGTTAATCAGGAAGTCATGGATTACAGCTTGAAAGTTCCTACACGCTCCATTCAGCTCAGAAATGTACAATTTAAATGGGAAACATGCTTCAGTTACACTGTGGCACGTGTGTTTTTGTTGAAAATAATTATTTCTTGATGAGGGATTTGTTTTTCTCTGAATAAATTTATTTTAATTCAAGGTTGAATTTTTCTCTTTTTTTTTTTTTTCCCCCCAGTGTGAGATGAAGCTCATCTCATTCTCATTATCTCTAGCCGCTTTATCCTGTCCTACAGGGTCGCAGGCAAGCTGGAGCCTATCCCAGCTGACTACGGGCGAAAGGCGGGGTACACCCTGGACAAGTCGCCAGGTCATCACAGGGCTGACACATAGACACAGACAACCATTCACACTCACATTCACACTCACGGTCAATTTAGAGCCACCAGTTAGCCTAACCTGCATGTCTTTGGACTGTGGGGGAAACCGGAGCACCCGGAGGAAACCCACGCAGACACGGGGAGAACATGCAAACTCTGCACAGAAAGGCCCTCGAACCCAGGACCTTCTTGCTGTGAGGTGACAGCGCTAACCACTACACCACCATGCCGCCCTGAGATGAAGCTACTTCAGCAAAAAGTGGATTTTTTTTTTCCCTAACCCTTTTTACTAACCTTTACAAGGGGTGCTAATAATTGTGGAGGGCACTGTACACAACCAGTGCTACATACAGTGCCTTGCAAAAGTATTCATCCCTCTTGGTGTTTGTCCTGTTTTGTTGCATTACAAGCTGGAACTAATTAAAATGGATTTTTGGAGGGTTAACACCATTTAATTTACACAACATGCCTACCACTTTAAAGGTGAAAATAATTGTTTTATTGTGACACAAACAATAATTAAGATGAGAAAACAGAAATCTGCAGTGTGCATAAGTATTCACCCCCTTTTGTATGAAACCCCTAAATAAGAGCTGGTCCAACCAATTCACTTCATAAGTCACACAATTAGTTGACTAAGATCCACTTGTGTGCAATCAAAGTGTCACATGATGTCTGTATAAATCAACCTGTTCTGGAAGGACCCTGACTCTGCTACACTACTAAGCAAGCAACATGAAAACCAAGGAGCACTCCAAACAGGTCAGAGTTTGTTGTGGAGTTGTGGAGAAGTATAGATCAGGGTTGGTGATTAAAAAAAAATTATCCCAAACTTTGAATATCCCAGGGAGCACCGTTAAATCCATTATAGCAAAATGGAAAGAATATGGCACCACTGCAAACCTGACGAGAGAAGGCCGCCCACCAAAACTCATAGACTGGGCAAGGAGGGCATTAATCAGAGATGCAACAAAGACACCAACAATAATGCTGAGGGAGCTGCAAAGATCCACAGTGGAGATGGGAGTATCTATCCATAGGACCATTTTAAGCCGTACACGCCACAGAGTGGGGTTTTATGGAAGAGTAGCTAGAAAAAAAGTCATTGCTTAAAAAAATCACGTTTGGAGTTTGCCCAACAGCATGTGGCACACTCCCCAAACACATTGACGAAGATTCTCTGGTCAAATGATACAAAATTTGAACTTTTTGGCCATCATGGGAAATGCCATGTGTGGCGCAAACCCAACACCCTGAGAACACCATCCCTACAATGAAGCATGATGGTGGCAGCATCAATGCTGTGGGGATGTTTTTCATCTGCAGGGACAAGAAAGCTGGTCAGGACTGAAAGAAAGATGGATGGCACTAAATACAGGGCAATTCTGGAGGAAAACCTGTTTGAGTCAGCCAGAGGTTTGAGACTGGGACGAAGGTTCATGGTCTAGTAGGACAATGACCCTAAACATACTGCTAAAGCTACACTGGAGTGGTTTAAAGGGAAACATTTACATGTCATGGAATGGCCTAATCAAAGCCCAGACCTCAATCCAATTGAGAATCTGTGGCACAACTTGAAGATTGCTGTACACCAATGCAACCCATCTAACTTGAAGGAGTTGGAGCAGGTTTGCCTTGAGGAATGGGCAAAAATCCCAGTGGCTAGATGTGCTAAGCTAATAGAGACATACCCCAAGAGACTTGCAGCTGTAATTGTAGCAAAAGGTGGCTCTATAAAGTATTGACTTTGGGGGGAGGTGTGAATACTTATGCACACTCCAGATCCCTGTTTTTTCATCTTATTGTTTGTCTCACAATAAAAAAAAAAAACAATGCGCACGTTAAAGTGGTAGGCATGTTGTTGTGTAAATCAAGTGGTGCTAATCCCCCAAAAATCCATTTTAATTACAGCTTGTAATGCAACAAAACAGGACAAACACCAAGGGGGATGAATACTTTTGCAAGGCACTGTAACATTTTCTAACTTTCCACCAAGCAGGTTTTGTGTATACACCCTCACACACTGTGCTAAACACATTCTTCTGCGATTACAGAAGGTTCTTGGACTCCTGTGCCTGGTAAAGTGGCTGGTGAAGTGAAATTGTCGATTTCCTACAAGAGCAACAAGCTTTTCATTATGGTGATGCACATACGAGGCCTGGTGAGTCTTTTGGCATTGGCGGCGTTTCCATTATATATTGCATTAAGACGAAATGTGATATAACAATTCTGTGTTTTTCAACAGCAACCCTTGCAGGACGGCACTGATCCTGATCCATATGTCAAACTCTACCTGCTCCCTGATCCCCAGAAAACAAGCAAGAGGAAGACGAAGGCAGCTCGCCGCACGTGCAACCCCACGTATAATGAAATGGTAAACACTGTATTCATGTCACAAGAGAACACTTTAAGCTTCCTTTGGAATGGTCAACAGAGGCAGTTACTGCATTTTCAAATGTCTATGATGATAATATTGTGTTTCCTGAGAACCTGCAAACTATTTCAGACAAAACCAGAATTAATGGCACTGTTTCTAGAGAAAGGGCAAAAAAAATATGTATCTAACGTTAAGTTGAAACGTATCAGTGCTGTATCATTTTTTTTAATGTACTATTTACGGTTTCTGTATTATTTATGGGCTCAAACATGACCATGATTGGTTCGTGTTGTACTGAGAGAGTAATGGCTCCTCCATGTACAGTGCTCAGCGTAAATGAGTGCACCCCCTTTGAAAAGTAACATTTTAAACAAGATCTCAATGAACACAAAGAATTTCCAAAATGTTGACAAGACAAGGTTTAATATAACATCTGTTTAACTTATAACGTGAAAGTAAGGTTAATAATATAACTTAGATTACACATTTTTTCAGTTTTACTCAAATTAGGGTGGTGCAAAAATGAGTACACCCCACAACAAAAACTACTACATCTAGTACTTTGTATGACCGCCATGATTTTTAATGACATCACCAAGTCTTCTAGGCATGGAATGAACAAGTTGGCGACATTTTGCAACATCAATCTTTTTCCATTCTTCAACAATGACCTCTTTTAGTGACTGGATGCTGGATGGAGAGCGATGCTCAACTTGTCTCTTCAGAATTCCCCATAGGTGTTCGATTGGGTTCAGATCAGGAGACATACTTGGCCACTGAATCACTTTCACCCTGTTCTTCTTCAGAAATCCAACAGTGGCCTTAGATGTGTGTTTAGTCATGTTGGAAAAGTGCACAACGACCAAGGGCACGGAGTGATGGTAGCATCTTCTCTTTCAGTATAGAGCAATACATCTGTGAGTTCATGATGCCGTCAGTGAAATGCAGCTCCCCGACACCAGCAGCACTCATGCAGCCCCACATAAGGACACTGCCACCACCATGTTTCACTGGAGGCACCAGGCATTTTTCTTTGTATTCCTCACCTTTGCAACACCATACAGTTTTGAAGCCATCAGTTCCAAAAACATTTATCTTGGTCTCATCACTCCAAAGTATAGAGTCCCAGTAGTCTTCATCTTTGTCCGCATGGGCCCTGGCAAACTCTAGGCGGGCTTTTTTGTGCCTGGGCTTTAGGAGAGGCTTCTTTCATGGACGGCATCCATGCATACCATTCCTCTGCAGCATACGCCATATTGTGTCACGGGAAATAGTCACCCCAGTTTGGCTTTCTACTTCTTTAGATAACTGCAGTGAACTTGCATGCCGATTTTCTTCAACCCGTCTCATCAGAAGACGCTCCTGTCGAGGTGTTAACTTCCGTGAACAACCTGGACGTCTCTGTGAGATGGTTGCAGTTCCATCTTTCTTAAATTTTTGTACCACTTTTGCTACAGTATTCTGACTGATAAGTAAAGCTTTGCTGATCATCTTGTAGCCTTCACCTTTGTGGTGTAAAGAAATTATTTTCTTTGGGGAATTGTAAAGAGACAAGTTGAGCATCAGTCTCCATCCAGCATCCAGTCACTCAAAGAGGTCATTGTTGAAGAATGGAAAAAGGTTGATGTTGCAAACTGTCGCCAACTTATTCATTCCATGCCTAGAAGACTTGGTGCTGTCATTAAAAATCATGGAGGCCATACAAATACTACGGTAGATGTAGTAGTTTTTGTTGTGGGGTGTACTCATTTTTGCACCACCCTAATTTGAGTAAAACTGAAAAAATGTGTAATCTAAGTTATATTATTAACCTTACTTTCACGTTATAAGTTAAACAGATGTTGTATTAAACTTTGTCTTGTCAACATTTTGGAAACTGTGTTCATTGAGATCTTGTTTAAAATGTTACTTTTCAAAGGGGGTGCACTCATTTACGCTGAGCACTGTACAGCAATTTGAGTTTCCTTATTGATGACTGTCTTTTGCATATGTGGATACTGTCTTTAGTTCAACTGCAGCTTTTCAGTAAGGTTCAAATCTGGAGAATGAGATGGCCATTACTCTTGTTGTCCATCATTAAGTTTTGGAAGCATCTATCCATAGCCAAGTCTTAACCTCCTGGTAGAGACAAAGGTTTTGGTATAAAATACCTTTGCACCTAGTGATCCATCCGAGAATGCAAAAATGAGAACAATTGCAACAAAGGATAACTATTCTTCCTATTCTTTTCTTGCGTCATTGACTGCTGCCATGTTGGAAGATATACAATCAAACAATAAGGCGTCTGTAAACAGCGTTCCACGCGATAACATATTCGACTTATTTTAACTCACTGGATGGCCTTTCCAAGAAAAGGTACCAAGCCTACAAATCAATGGAGGCTCATCATTTTTATGTCTCTGGCTGGGTGAACACTTTGCAACTGAAAACACACTATATAACACATTTAGTTATAAAAGAGCACTCACCGGGCGAGGAGGCTGCAGTATTTGAGGTAGTGGATTGACATGAATCTTGTTCGGTTGACTCTGTGATCGTTTGGGAAGATGGCTCAATAATTTTGCGTTTCTTTCTGCACTCTGTAAGGCTAGCATTTCGAGCTACCGCTTTAGTACCATCTTTGATTTTGTTGTGGCCCCTATTTTGTGTTGGAGCCCAGTCTGGATCCGTAAAATTGTAGAGACCAGCTGGTTTCCCTAATGGAAATAAAAAGCAAAATAAAAGCAGCGTCATCAAAAATTACATACAGCTCTTTTTAAAATGAAATAATCATAGAAGCCTTTGATTGTCGGCTCACGCACTCGACGATCACGGCTTTGTAACGTTTGACAGCAGTGAGTTTCTGCACGACCAGGCTACTAAACAGGCCAATATTTCTTATATATTGCAATCTTTCATTAATAACTGGTTTGTAGCACTTACCATTGATAAAATGTTCACTGCAGACTCGTGTGGTTTTTGCTTTCTCATCGCTTAGATCAGCCCGGTTTCTGTTGCACAGCCATTGACGTCTGTGCTCCGTGGACAACTCTCTTGTTGTTGTTTTTTTTTTGCGGGGGGGGTTCTCCTTGATTATTTATAATTGCTGGAATTGTAAAGAACTTATAAGTCCCCTTGTCTCGAATAGAGTTGTGCCCACATCCAATTACAGCACAGAGTCAACATAGCGAAGAAGCAAAAGGAATTCTTGGGCGTAACAACCTCTCGAGCATATCTTCTATCGTAAATGTGCGCTGCGTCAGTTTGTGTATGTCGTCCAACATGGCTGACTTCCGGTTCAAAGCCTCATGCGTAATTAGCTATGACATCACGCGCAACCAAAGAATTTGTTCGCAAGAAAAGTAAATGTTTTATCCAATAAATTTTGCCCATACTCTTGAAGGGATCCAATAATTGTGAAACTGAAAAAAATGAATAAAATTTTGCACTGTGACCAGTCAGATTGTAAAAACCATTATCCCTGATGTTTGCTTTGGTTTTCTCATCCTATAGCTGGTGTATGATGGGATACCACTTGGGGACCTGAGCCAAAGGTCAATCCATCTTCGAGTGCTAGGCGACGGGGCGTTCTGGGAAAACACACTGTTGGGCGAGGCCATCATTCCCTTAAAGAATCTAACACCTGGACAGCATTGGGTGGACTGGCACCAGCTGAGCACAGGCAGCTCTGATGCCAGCCGCTAACACAAACACACAGTTGCAAAGACAGACATTAGGTGATTGCTACATTCTGATCGACAGGTGTAATTTGGTGCATCCCTGTAAAGGGATCTGACTTGGAAGAGGAAGCCTGCTGAGGAGCATGTAGACGTGTCTGTCTTTGCGCTGTGGTCTGTGAGTCGCTGCGTAGAAGGATGTATTTTCCCCACAGTGGGGGTGTTTGTTGCTGATTCTCCTGCCCTGGAGACTTGTAGACTCTGTGATGGAGAGCCATCACTACATGTGCTAGTCGTGTTGGGTCTTTTTGCCCTCTCCGTGGACAACGAGAATAGGACATGGCTGAAATAGCTGTGGTTGAGATAAGAAACACTGACTCTCTGCGATAACGAATGCGTTCCTAAAGGATCTGAAAGCTTTGTCCATTGTACAGCCTCACAGTTTCCTGTCGAGAGAGGAAGTGAAATGTTAACTTATTTCTTTTTAAGATGTTCTTTTATTTTGGCTCGATTTGGAGCTCGCTTTCGTTGTGACTTTTATGTCTCTGTGATTTAGATTATTACAGGTTTTACCTAATAAGGATAAAAGGGAGTTATGGAGTTTTATAAAACGATTAAATTCACATTGGTGGTGGCAGGGATCTATCATGTCTTGAAAAACAAAAACACTTGAGATTCTGTGGCATTGCAAACTTGTGTGTAGTCATGCAAGCTCTAACTCAGTCCTACAACTTCTGTAGTAGTGTGAATGACAAAAATGGCTCTGGAACAGACTTGGGTTTATTGTTCACGGTTTTATTTTCTTCTGTAAACAATTGCCAAACTTTGAGTAGATCCAGGATGCAGTGATTTTCAAAAAAAACTAACCCTGAGCTTTGACTTAAAAATCTGCACTCGTGTAGGTCGGAGCCCAAATTTAAGATATGTTACTTTACATTGTACCATGCCTTCTCTTTCTCCTTCTCATATACTGTATAAGCAAGAAATTAATTAAAATGGCTCCTTTTTGTCACCAATACTGTTAAGGAACCTACGCGGGATTTGATAAATGCTATAGCTGGGCGATATGGACAGAAATCCAGGTTATTATTTGACAAAAGAACTGTAAAAGCAGTCTGATTATATTCTCTGTTTGTGCAATGAATTTCCACCAATGTACAGTCATGAATACATGCGATATAAAACATTCTGGGTTTCCATGTGAATTGTAAACTTGGTTTTTATTCATCATGCATCTACAAACCAATTAAACCTTTAGCTTTCAATAAGCACTACGTTGTTTTAATCACATTGGCACTTTATAGACCAAGAATGTGTGCTTTCCACATTGTGACAGTGACGTACTTCAATATATCGCCTAGCCGTATAGCATACAACCCAAGAAAGACCTGACTTGCAGGTGTTCTGAACAGCTTATCTTGAAGTGAAGCATGAAAGGTTGAAGCATGATGATAGGAGCCTAAGCAGGCAGTTTAAGTTTCGGTTTGGACGTAGCACCTCAACCTAGCACCAGTCTCTCCAGTGAGTGTGTGTGTGTGTGTGTTTGTTTTTTTGTGTGTGTGGGTGAACGGTTCATGTGCATGCTGTGAAATTTGCTACTGGATAAATGTTGCACTTTTGGCTTTATTTGCTATGAAGTATTTTGTGCTTACATTTCTGGCATCAGTCAGTTTCTTTAAATTGATTTTTTTTTTTTTTTTGTATTTATTTGAAGAAAGGGAAGCAAAGAACAACCTTAACACATAAGCACTGTTAATATTCATTCATAATTCTGTTGAAACTGTTTGCAAAATTCAACTGGTGGGAACTAAATCTAACCTTTTAAGCTTTGATCATTTCTTTCCCCCCCAGAAGTAGGTGCATGCAAATGATTAGCTGAACCTGTGGCTAAGGCTTTTTTTTTTTTCCTTGTAAAAGTTTATACTTTCTTTTTCTTTGCAACACGGACTTGTTGATCTGTTCATTTCAATAACTATCCCATTGTGTTAAACAGATGTAAAAGATTGCATTAATGAAGGAAACTAGCTGCTTGAAATTCACCTACATTTTAGATGTTATTTGAACAATATGTACAGGATGTATGTAAATAACCAGTATGTTTAGCTACAGATGTGTATTACATGGTGTTCTGATATTGTAATCACTTTAAATGAACCACATTGTAACCTGTCTGGAGCCAAAGGAAAAGTCGAACTGTTCTAAACAACAAAGTCTACCCCGAGATGCCAATTGTCTTGCTCATCATGCTGTTGTCCGAGATTATACTGTTATCATTAATGTGTCTTCTGTAATGTTGAGGTTATTCAACTTATTTCTGAAGTAGTAAATTGTACCAAGTGTTCATGTTATTACTGGTGAGCTGCCCTTTGTGCGCCCTTGTAAGAGAGGCAGTTGGAAGGCTCAGACTTGCTATGATTATGCAGAAGATTTGCAAAGAACTCCAACAAACCCAAATTAGTTCAATTTGAATGACCACAGGCCATTTGTGCAAGAGAAAATAGGAAAGAATGCAAGTTCAAAAAGAACACGCTTAGTGTCTTGTACATATTGAGAATATAATTTGTCTGTGCTTTATGGTTTTGTCACACTGTTTTGATTTCCTGACATAGTTCCTTTTAGACCATGCTTTTTTTTTTAAATATTATTTGCACTAAATAATAAAATGAACTTGAATTCAAAATCGAAAAATGTCTGGTCATGTCTATGAGGATGTGAATCTGCTTAGTATTGGCTAATTATTATACTCCTGCTCTGGGGGTGGGGGTGGGGGGTTTATACTGGTTCTATACTGTGTATACTGTTTTCTGGTCTGTCCCACATCAACTTCCTGTTTACCGACTAAATGCATTTACGAAACATATAGCATGGATTTACAAAATTGTCGTAACATTTTTTCTCAGCAACTACAAATCACAACTGCTTGATATTTGGTACCGAGCTTCAGCTTGGGGTTCTATGCCGTGTATACCATTTTCAGGTCTGTCGCACATCGACTTCCTGTTTACCCACTGAATGTATTTACGAAACATATAGGGTGGATTTTGACGCTATTTCAAAATCACAGTTTACCAGGATGCTATTTGAAATCCCTGGGGAGAACACTTTATTTACTTGTTTCAGGGTTAATTATTTGTTGAAGTCAACATTCATAAGTGTCCTATTCCTTTGATCACTTGCATTCTGATATAAGCGAGAGTGGAGGTATACATAAGTGAGCAGTAGCTCACAGTTAATCTTGTTTTCTCACATTTGCGTATTTGTCAAGATTTGAGAGCTTTATCGTCAATACATCCATATACAAGTATACAGTGCATTGAAATACAGTTTCCTTCAGGCTCCCCATGGTGTGTTTATAGAGAAGTAGAAGATTACAAAAAACAAGGTATATAAATAACTATATATAGCTATCTAAGTAATATTAGCTGTCTTGGACATCTAGCTACAGTTGTGGTCAGAAGTTTACCTACACTCCTCATGGGCATGAATGTCATGGTAATTTTGGGCTGTTAATGATTTCCTTGAACTGTTCTTTTTCCTGGGTGGAATGATTGTACAGCATACATCTTTAATGACTTCAAAAAACAAGAATTGAGTGCACAAGTTTTAATTTATTTGGGATTTTCTCTAATCCACACAGGGTCAAAATTATACGTACAGGCTCAAATATATACATACACCCCCGGTAATATTTAGTTAAATGTCCCTTAGCAAGTTGCACCTTGACCAGACGCTTTTGGTCGCCATCAACAAGCTTCTGGCATAATTCTGGCTGGATATTTGACCACTCTTCTTGGCAGAATTGGTAGAGTTCATTTAAATTGGTTGGTTTCCTGGCACGAACCCAGCTTTTAAGAGTAGTCCACAAAATTTCAGTCGGGTTGAGGTCAAGGCTTTGGGAAGGCCATTCCAGAAACTTAATGTTAGCCTGCTTTATCCATTCCAAAACTAGTTTTGATGTGTGTTTGGGATCATTGTCCTGTTGGAACACCTAATTGTGTCCAAGTTGCAACCGTCTAGCTGTTGATTTGAGGTGAAGTTGAATAATTTGGAGGTAGTCCTCCATTATTCCATCCACTTTGTGCACTGCACCAATATCACTGGCAGCAAAACAGCCCTAGAGCATGATGCTACCACCACCATGCTTGACCACTGGTACAGTGTTCTTAGGTTTGAAAGCCTCACCTTTATTCCTCCAAACATACCTCTCGTCATTGTGGCCAAATAGCTCAATCTTTGTCTGACCATAAAACTTTTCACCAAAAGGCATCTGACTTGTCCATGTGGGCAGCTGCAAATTTCAGTCGAGCTTGAAGGTGTCGATTTTGGAGCAGGGGCTTCCTTCTTGGTTGGCACCCTCTCAGTCCATGGCAATGTAAAACTCGCTTCATTGTGGACAGTGACGCTGGTGTTCCAGCAGTTTCCAGTTCAGGGCAGGCTTGAGCCTTGGTGGCTCCTGAACATCCTAACCAATTTCCTCTCATCTGAGGGTGACAGTTTGGGTCTTCTTCCAGACCTTGCCAAAGTGGTGACACATCCGATTAACTTGTACTAACGTACAATTGTTTGAACTGATGATCTTGGAATCTGCAGTTGTTTAGAAATGGCTCCAAGAGACCTTCTCAACTTGTGTAAATCTACAATTCTCCTTCTTAGATCTTCACGGAGTTCCTTGGACTTTCCCATGGTTCTAAGTATTGGTCAATCCAATGAGTGCTGTCAAACAAATCCTTTTTTATGCTGGCAAAAAGAAACTACTTTGATCAGGATATTACAGAAGACAATGCATGTGTGCACGCAAATGGAGGAGAAATGCTGAGAAACTGTAGTTTCAGTTTGAAATGTCAGTTCTTTGGAATAACAGAGAGTTGAGGACTCTGACTGCCTGGGGCAAGAAGCTGTTGCAGTCTCTGGCAGTGACGGTTCAGATGCTTTGGCACCTTCTGCCAGACAGGAGGAGAGCGGTGCATGTGATGGGTGGGACTTGTCCTGCACTATGATGTTGGCACCACAGATGATGTGCTTCTTGTAGAGTTCGGAGAGGAACCCCAATGGTCCTCACTATCTGCTGCAGGGGCTTTTGTTCAGCGACATTGCAGTTCCCAACTTCTGAAAGGGCAGTTCTGTAAAGTAGTAGCTGATGTATGTCAAAAGATCAGCTTTCATTCACACAAAAGGAAAGCCCTCATTTAGCCTGTTGAATGTTTAATCTACACTCACTGGCCACACCTGCATGTTCATGTCATTTTCATGCAGCTAGTCATGCAGCAACAGTACAAAGCATAAAATCCTGCAGATACAGGTCACGTGCTCCAGTTAATGCTCACATCAACAACCAAAAAGAGAGAAAAATTATGATCTCTCTGACTTTACCAGTGATATGATTGTTGGTACTAGAAGGGTTGGTTTGAGTATTTCAGAAACAGCTGATCTCCTGGGATTTTCACACAAAATAGTCAACACAGAATGGTGCAAAAGGGAAAAAAAAAAGCATAAAACCATCCTGTGAGCAGCAGTTCTGTGGGTGGAAATGCCTGGTTGCTGAGAGAAGTTACAACTGAATGGTCAGACTGGTTCAAGCTGACCGGAACCATGGTGAGTTCTCAAACCACACACCGCTTTTAAAGTCACTGAGATCACATTTTCCCCATTCTGTTTTTTCATGTGAACATCAAGTGAAGCTCTTGACTTGTATCTGCATGATATGCACTGTGCTGCTTCCATATGATTGACCGATTTGAAAATTGAATAAATTAGCTTTAAAAAAAAAAACAGTTGTTCCTAATAAAATGGACACTGAGTACATACCTCTATTAATTTCTGATGGATTTGTGAAAAGTCCTTCACCTCTTGAACGTAGCTCACACCCAGCTTTAACAACATCCCACAGTGTTGAGAATTACATCAGGCCTGTGTGTTTTCACATGTCTGGCTCTTTGTGTTTGTTGCTACCTTGATTATAGTCATTAATGTTAATACTGCCCTCGGAGGAGTAATTATGAATGACAAAGCTGCTAATTATCCAAACAAAAGGCTCCTTTCTACAAGATATACTGTTCAAAATGTTAGGATTTAAGGAAATCTGAAATGGCTATTACAACCCCAATTACAAAAAAAAAGTTGGGACGCTGTTTAGACTGTAAATAAAAACAATGCGAGAATTTGCAAATCATGGAAACCTTATACTTCATTGAAAATAGTACAAAGACGTGAATAGTACAGTGCATATCATGCAGATACAAATCAAATGTTGAAAATGAGAAATTTTGTTTTTTGAAAAAAAAAATCATTTTGAATTTGATGTCAGTAACACGTTTCAAAAAGGGTGGGATAGAGACATGTTTACCACTGTGTTGCATCACCTCTACTTTTAACAACACTGTAAACGTTTGGGAATTGAGGAGACCAATTGCTGTAGTTTTGAAAGAGAAATGTTATCCCATTCTTGCCTGAAATACAATTTCAGTTTCTCAACAGTTCATGGTCTCTCTTGTCGTATTTTGCGATTCATAATGCACCAAATGTTTTAAATGGGGTCTGGACTGCAGGCAGGCCAGTCTAGCACCCGGACTCTTACTACGGAGCCATGCAGTTTTAATATGTGCAGAAAGTGGTTTGGCATAGTCTTGATGAAAGAAGGAAGGCCTACCCTGAAAATGATTTTGTCTAGATAGCAGCATATTACTTGGAAACGTGTATATATCATTCAGCATTAATGATGCCTTCCCAGATGTACAAGCTACCCATGTCATATGGTATTAATGCACCCTCATACCATCACAGATGCTGGCTTTTGAACCGTGCACTGATAACAAGCCAGATGGTCTCCTCTCTTCTTTAGCTTGGAGGACGTGGTGTCCATGATTTCTAAAAAGAATTTCTAATTCTGTCTGCGTGGGTTTCCCTCACAGTCCAAAGGCATGCAGGTTAGGCTAATTGGTGGCTCTAAATTGACCGTAGGTGTGACTGGTTGTCTATGTGTCAGCCCTGCGATGACCTGGCGACTTGTCCCCGCCTCTCGCCCATAGTCAGCTGGGATAGGCTCAGGGGCGGACTGGTAATCTGTGTGTTCTGGAAAAGTCCAGAACGGCTGTCCGGTCTACGGCCGTCGGCCCTGTTCAATAACCAAAATTTTCAGTCTATCAACTAACAACAGGTGGTGCTAAGACGATAATTTATCCGTCAATCATTATTCCATAGGCCTAAAAGCCAACAAAGAAGAGTAACGTTAGTGTCTGTCAACAGAAAGACGGCAAGCAGAAAACGTAAGGAGAAAGGTGGATGGGAAAAGTTAAAACAAAAGAAAGTGAAGTCACTTGAAGAAGATGCTTCAAAATGTAGAAAGCTCACAGAGCTTTTTGGCAGCAGTAACGTTCATGTCACGTTATCACCGAGCGAGACTGAGAACCAGGTGGACATCCAACCTGACCAACCACATTGCTGATGATGATAGTCATGATGAGGGGCAGGCAGCTGAGGGAATTTCACCGGAAGAGGAGGTACCGGTAAGTGACAACGACATAAAACCATAGCATAAAACAAGTTACGTAAAGGCCACTCATAGACCCCTCTCATAGTAGGCCAATCTTCAATTGACTGGATTTGCGGTGTGATGATGAGAAATATGTGGTTTATTGCTGTCAAAACAAACACGTAACTACCAAGCAAGCCAATTATAAATAGATAGGCAAGCACAAATGGCCACGATTTCATATGTTCACCTCTGCATAATTCATGCAGATTAGGCTCTTTACGTTCAAGAGAACCAAAGCTCTAGCCTATCATTAACCAAAAGTTTGAGGCGGAGAAGTGTTTTCCATTTTGGCACTATTGATCTGTCTTCTCTTTCGTGGTGCATAGTGGAATGTCTGTGGAATAGGCTACAAATGTTGTTTGAAGGATGATTGGTTGAATGGTATCATAACTAATCACAGCAGCATTGCATTGTGCAATTTGTTAATAGCCTGATTTTAGATCTGTTTGTCAGGCTTACCTACCAAAAAATCTGCATAATATTAAAACTATAAAATGTGTCAAGCAGGCTAATTCTTACACAGAATAGACCTAAAAGGCTAAAAATGTAATTGGGATTTAGGAAAAACCTCCAAATCTGTTTTATTCTTCTTGTCTGTAGCCTAGGTATCAAACGCTATGTTTATCCAAAGTTTTGGCTGGTTTTTAAAAATAGAATTTTGAGGTATAAGTTTACAGGCAGGTACAGGTTTAAAGGCTGTCATTCCAAATAATACCTTGAGGCCTTCATGTTAATGGCTACTGAAAAAGACATCCTCATGTCCCTGGATAGTGACTGTATCATTGACAGAGTGGCAGAAAACAGTGACCTCCTGAGGAAACTTCTTCTCCCTCAGCACTAATTGTACCAACCTTTAATAGCCAACATTCAGAATGACTGCTCAGTGTAATTATTGTTGGCAAAGTCAGTTACAAATATCAGTGATACAGATTTTTTTTCTCCTTAAAATGCAAGCATAGAAGTGACTGTAAAATAGCAGTATAAAAGACAATGTCAATGTTCATTTTTGTTTAGGAGATGCAAGTAATGTTTAGTCGTTCTTGAATATTAGGCGTTCTTGAGTTCTTGAATAAACAATCATAAATAGTTCATCTGTGTGGGTTTTGTTATGACAGACAATATACCACTATAGCACTATAATATAGTATACTATAGTATAGTGGGCCTATTTGGGGGGAAAGTCCAGGGCCGTTTTTTGGTCCCAGTCCGTCCCTGGATAGGCTCCAGCTTGCTTGCGACCCTGTAGAACAGGATAAGCAGCTACAGATAATGGATGGATGTACATCAAGAGGGATTAATGCTGTAGACATTTTGCAATAAAGGTAAAAATAATATTCATAGATTTCTTTATGGCAGCACGGTGGTGTAGTGGTTAGCGCTGTCACCTCACAGCAAGAAGGTCCGGGTTCGAGCCCCGTGACCGGCGAGGGCCTTTCTGTGCGGAGTTTGCATGTTCTCCCCGTGTCTGCATGGGATTCCTCCGGGTGCTCCGGTTTCCCCCACAGTCCAAAGGCATGCAGGTTAGGCTAATTGGTGACTCTAAATTGACCGTAGGTGTGAATGTGAGTGTGAATGGTTGTCTGTGTCTATTAGCCCTTTTCCACTACCCTTTTTCAGCTCACTTCAGCTCGCTGCAGCTCACTTCAGCCTGACACGGCTCGCGTTTCGACTACCTCAGAACAGCACGACTCAGCTCGCTTCAGCCCTGCTTAGCACCCAAAACTCGCACGGTTTTGGAGTGGGGCTGAAGCGAGCCAAACCGAGCTGAGTGAGGCTGGGGGCGTGAGCAGACACTCCCCTGTGCACTGATTGGTGAGGAGGAGTGTCCTCACATGCCCACACACGCCCCGCGAGCACGCTGGGATCTGTAAACACCGTAAACCCGGAAGAAGAAGAATTACGAGAATTTCTGAAGCCTTATGCGCCTCGTCTCATCTATACGCTCTTGCCAGTATCTGTTGGCGTTGTCGGTGACAACAAGCCACAGAACCAAGACCAGCAACACTAACGACTCCATGTCCTCCATGTTTATTGTTTACTATCCGGGTCGTGAGAGTACCGCTTAAAAGATCACTGATGTCACTGTTTGCGCCGCTTAACGACATCACGTGACTTCCACCCACTTTCGCTAACTCCACCCAATGTGTCCACCCACTTCCAGCCAGCACGGTTCAGCGCGGTTGGAGTCGAAATGCAACTCCAACAGCCCCACTCAGCTCCACTCAGCCCAACTCAGCACGGCACGGCTCAGCCCAACTCAGCCGCGTTTGTAGTGGAAAAGCGGCATATGTGTCAGACCTGTGATGACCTGGCGACTTGTCCAGGGTGTACCCCGCCTTTCGCCCGTAGTCAGCTGGGATAGGCTCCAGCTTGCCTGCGACCCTGTCATACATGTCAACCCCTTTGGGCGTCCACCTGTAGTATCAGAGGAAGAAATCCATAAAATCAACATAAAATCCTTATAGCCTTCGAATCGCACCAAACTTTTATTTTGATGTACATTTGTACAATACACATTTACTGCTATCCTATTGTTCATACGTAGGGTAGGCTGCTCCCACTCCAAAGGAAAATACTTTTTACAGACTCAGGGAAAACACTCAAACTCCACTGTCTGTGCACTGTCAGTCAAAGTGTAGGCTGCTCCCATTTCAATGGGATACTTTTCACAGAGACCATTTTTGCCCACAGTCAACTTTTCATATAGCCAGAGAAAGCACTCAAACTTCACCATTTTTGTCCACAGTCAGTCATGTTTACATATGATCTTGATTATAATCACTGGCACTATTCAAAATCTCTCAGGTGTAAACAATGTCGCTCTTCACAATGAGAAAATCGTTCGAACAATGACCGTTTGGCGCATGACCAGAACGAGCGAAATCTCGCAGTCGCGATACTGCACGAGGCTTGAGGAATAAACATCCGGTTTCACATAGTCTGGGTTATCTGCCCCTGCATACACACTGTGCTTTGTCTATAAATCGAGCTTTTGTATGTTTTTGCGACGATCAGCTGACGATGTTCGAGTAAGATACACAAAATAAATTTAGGTCAGAAAATACTGAAAATCCGTAAGACTTTGTTGATACCCCCGTACGCCCTTGAAATGAGCTAAAATCCGTATGATTTCTGGACAATCCATGTAGGTTGACGTATGCCCTGTAGAAGGATAAAGCGGCTAGAGATGATGAGATGAGATGAGATTTCTTTATTTATTCATAACTTTGTAGCTAAAAAAACAGCAGCAGGTTTAAACACAGCACTGGGAAAACAGCACTTTGCGCATGCAGAAAAGCCCAAATTACCCTGTATCGTGACGGAAAAAGCCCAAATTACACTACTGTTCAAAAGTTTGGGGTCACCCAGACAATTTTGTGTTTTCCATGAAAAGTCACACTTTTATTTACCACCATAAGTTGTAAAATGAATAGAAAATATAGTCAAGACAGTTTTCTGGCCATTTTGAGCATTTAATCGACCCCACAAATGTGATGCTCCAGAAACTCAATCTGCTCAAAGGAAGGTCAGTTTTATAGCTTCTCTAAAGAGCTAAACTGTTTTCAGCTGTGCTAACATGATTGTACAAGGGTTTTCTAATCATCCATTAGCCTTCTGAGGCAATGAGCAAACACATTGTACTATTAGAACACTGGAGTGATAGTTGCTGGAAATGGGCCTCTATTTTTTTTTTATTGGGTGCCATATCAAAAGACATCGGCGACCAATTGCCTAGTGTAGAACAAGTGGAACAATTCTTGGGTCGATTTTTGGGACCACTGCTTGATTTGGTCCATCAACGTCAGCCGTTGTTTTCCTGGTGATCTTTTTCCAGGGACTTTTCCAGAGAGTGCCAGGTGTTCTAGTTTTCCTTTTCGGATGATATGCCCAAGGAATTTTATTTGTCTGCCCCGAATTATTGCAAGCAGTTTTCGTTGCTATTCTGCTTCTTGAAGAACTTCAACATTGGATTTCCTCGCAATCCAAGGAATTTTGAGCATTCTATGCAGGAACCACATCTCAACTGCTTCTATTCGACTCAGGTCTGCCTTGCGCAACGTCCAAGACTCGGCACCATACAACAGAATGGGCCAGATGTAGCACTGAAGAACTCGTAGACGGGTGTTAATCGAGATTTTCATGTTGCAAAGAACACTCTTCATTGAAGAAAAGGCCTGTTTTGCCTGTGCTATCCTAGACTTGATTTCCTTTGTAGGTTTCGCGTCGTCTGTAATGATTGAGCCGAAGTATTTAAACTGCTGTACTTGTTTGAGTTGTACTCCATTCACAGTGATTTTACAATTCTTGGGTTGTTGTCTGGAAAGGACCATGCATTCGGTTTTATCTGTATTTATAGCCAAGCCATATTCTGTACTTTCTTTTACTAGACAATCCACTAGCCTCTGTAGCTTTTCTTCTGATGTCGCAATTAAAACCGTGTCATCAGCATACCTAATGTTTGTGATGTTTACACCTCCGATTATCAAGCCTTCTAGGTCGTCAAGAAGACGACCTAGAAGGGCCTCTATGGACCCTTTTCACGTGACGTCACGACAAACGCGGCCGCCATTTTGGACATGTACTACCAGTAGTTTACCACAGCCAACATTGAGGAACGGCAGCAAAGAAAGTGTTTATTTTCAGCAAGACTTCCATCATGCCACTATATTGTTGTGCACCTGAATGTAGTAACCATCAACAAACAAGGCAAGGGTTATCATTTTATCAGATCCCGACGGAGAAGATGGATAGCAGCCATTAACAGATTGGCAGCCCTCGGCATACCAACGCTTGTGTAGTGACCACTTTGTTGGAGGTAAGACGAATAAAATTAGCCAGAAAAGGCATTACATTGCTGTTAACATTCTGTGGCGGCGAGTGTGTAACCAAATAGGTTAAAATAACCCATTGTAACCTCTTTGTTCTTCTGTAGTAGCTATTGTTGACTAGCTAATGTCAACAACATCATAGCTGGTATGTTACTGTAGCAATGTTTACGTTCAGTCATTTGGATGACTGTTAAAACCTTTCAGTCTCAAGTTTTTCCTTTACTGTATTTACTAGTTTACTGTAATTATGATCCGGCAGCTATTTACACCGGATCCAGTGTAAATAGCTGCCGGAGCCAACGTCCAAGAATTAAGCAGCGCGCTCCGGCTTGCTCGCCCTCAAATTAAGCAGCGCGCTCCGGCTTGCTCCCGGAGTGTTCCGGCCGAGGTTCCGGAGCGCGCTCCGGCTTGCTCCCCATCAAATTAAGCAGCACGTGCCTCCAGAGCAAGCCGGAGCGCGCTGCTTAATTTGAAGGCGAGCAAGCCGGAGCGCGCTCCGGAACCTCGGCCGGAGCACTCCTGGAGCAAGCCGGAGCGCGCTCCGGAACCTCGGATGGAGCACTCCTGGAGCAAGCCGGAGCGCGCTCCGGAACCTCGGACGTTGGCGTGTATGTGTATGGCATGGCGATGGGTTTTTAACGACATAGGTATACAGATCATGTGGGCCGAAGTCAGGTAAAGACGAGGGCTTCGTGTACTTCCGTATGTCAGTGAACAATCCTGGTGGAAGCAGGTAAACGTCGTTCTCTAAGCCTGCTAACCTCAATTTTTGCAAATACCTCTCCCTCTGCTCGCCCTGTAAATGCCCTATGTCGCTGGATAGTGAAGGTGTTTTCTGCATCTCGCTCCTTTTTCTTTTATGTTTTTCATTTGTCGCCTTCCTCGCATTCAAACTGATTCGAGCCGAAGTCCACTACATGTCCAAAATGGCGGTTGCGTTTACGAAGGTCACGTGACTGAAAAGGGTCTATATTGCACCAAAAACCAGACATTTGCAGCTAGAATAGTCATTTACCACATTAGCAATGTATAGAGTGTATTTCTGATTAGTTTAAAGTGATCTTCATTGAAAAGAACAGTGCTTTTCTTTCAAAAATAAGGACATTTCAAAGTGACCCCAAACTTTTGAACGGTAGTGTGTATAATTGAAAGGGCTCCCATCGTAACTTTGGGGGGGGGGGCTTGTTGCGTAACCACGTGCGACTGAATTTCTACGACGATCCCTAACTTTGCCTTCACTAGTACGGAGTTTATTGACACTCCCTTAGCCTTTCTGATGAAATCTCCCCTTGTTTGCATTGGGCTTTTTTTCCACTAGCCTTGAAGAAGGGAAGGAAAAAGGAGGGACGAGAGAAACCACGGCTGAATCTATCGGCAAATAAGGACCGTTTCAAAGCATATTTTTGCTGGCTGGTTGCTTTTTCTAGCACTAGACAGTTCATCGAGTGGAAAAGAAAGGCTTATTAATTGGCTGGTATCTTCGTGTTCAGCACTCTTCTCGGAAGTGGAGGACCTTCGAAGAGATTTAGTTTCACTATCGACTTCAAAATGGCTTGTATATCGACCTACGATTTGGGAAGTGTGGAACGTGTCAACTCCGTCGTCTTCATGCCATCGTCCTGTCTTTTCTCTCCTGTCCTCACTAAGGGTACGAATCTACTGATGTCTCAGTATACAGCTGCTGTGAATATGAACATGGCGAGTGCCGGGGACAATATGGGCGCCGACTGCCTTCACTGCTGGTTCGTATGGAGAGCTAACCGGCAACATGCTATTGCCGTTTAAACACTATGGACACTTCGGGGTTTTGACAATATTAAATACGGACAGTATTCTGAACTGCGACACTTTGTTAGTTCTTCAGTAGCTAATATTTAGCAGCACATGATGAAATTGTAAGGATTCTCATTCACTCACTCGCTAGCTAACGCTAATGTTTTGGCTAACTTACTCCAACCACAGATATTTTAGTCAACTAAACATCTAAAAGTCTTAATTTACACTTCTTCTAAGTATTAAAGTAGGCTTGTTTAAAAAAAAAAACTTTTACTAGCTAAGGAGTTACCAGTAACACGAGTTGTTGTGCTCTGGTAGATTTTTGCACTTCAAATTTCATAACCCTATTTAATATTTAGTGAGTATATATATATATATATATATATATATATATATATATATAAAATGTATACAAGTATGAGCTCAGAGGAACACTTCTCGAAGGGGGTTTCAGGGCCCACCACTACTGCTAGCATTGAGGTGGGGACCGATAACTCGGCTAGCTCCTGGATTAGCATGCTATCAGCAGTGTCGAGGCCTGCATGGTCGCTTCTTCAGAAATATCTGCCTTGGTCCAGCGTGGCAGGAAAATCCAACGTTGATTTTGGACATCAGTTAATGACCGGTCTTGATAACTTCGTGCCTTCTGAGCAGAGCTCCACTCATCTGCGTGTAGCTTATGTTCACTGTCAGCGTGAAAATGGCGGGTTTCTCACTTCCGGCGAGGCAGAAACTCTGAGCTGGTTGACCGCAGACTCTCTGAGGGAATTAGGGATTCAGGACTCGATGAATCCGAATGTGAAGGCTCAACAAACAGCCCCAGAGGAATCCAGGTATCTGAAGTCGACGAGAAGGTTTCTCAGCCAGGTTCTGGCACCAAAAGAAGGAAAGCACACTGAGCCCATGCAGCCCAAGTTGGGTATTTGGTACCTGAGAGCCATGAACACCCGGGGGTGGCAGGGACTTTGGAGATCTGACGACCTTCAAAACACGCTGCCTGCTTTGTACCAAACTAGAGCCTCTGCTCATACTGAAACAAAGTCCCCGCATTGTGAAGAGCACCACAGTAGCGGTCATTGTGAACCAGGTTGCCAGAGGTCAGCTCTTGCAGTTGATAAGCTGGTAGAACCGTTAGGACCCAGCAACAAGGCATGCAGCGAATGTGCTGGACCTTCACGCTTCAGAGAGTCAGCTGACCATACAAGCCTTCACACAGCCAGGCTGGAATTCCTCTCAAACTCGGACTGCCTTCCGTCAGCTCATGAACACGGCGTTGTAGAGCATCAAGTCGGTACCAGAGCTGCTGCCGCCTGCAGCGAGGTGGCAGTTCTGACCCCGGATCAGGACAATGGCTACTCTAGCTTGGAGGAAGAAAGCGCCGGTGCGAGACAGTGTAATATGAAGGCTGTTTGTGAATTGTTAGACCTTGACAATGGTGCTGCTGCTCAGGCTGGTAATCATGGGCATGGAGGAGAGGAGGACAAATCTGCAGGGACTAGTCATTGTGAAAGGGTTGAGAACAAGGAGGAGGAGGAGAAGGCGCAAAACACTGAGCCTGCTATTGTACACGAGGCTTTGCCAGTTCAGTCCGCCCCTTGTTGTCAGAATAAGGCGATCGCGTACATCATGGGCGGCCCCTGCAGCGACGAGTCAGATGTGGAAGACAGCAGTGTTCAGGATAGCGATGATGACGACGACGGCTTTGACAGCGACATCAACTATTCTGACTCTGAGGACCTAGAGGATAGTGATGATGAAGAGGATGAGGACGAATCAGAATCTGATGAACTCGACTCGGAGAATGAGAGATTGTGGAATTCCATGTGCCAAAACAAAGACCCCTATAACCCTCGCAACTTCACAGCCCCTATTTGGACATCCCGGAAACTTGGCGCATCTACAGCTAACTGGTCCCCTGCGGGATCTCCAGTAGAGCCCAGTTCCGTTTTGTGTTCCTCGCCATTGTCCCCTCCTTCTCCTCTGGGAGAAACCCAGAAAGACATTGAGTCCAGCGAGGAGGCCTGTTCATCGATGGACGAAGCTGAGAGCCTGAGACTTTGGAACTCCTTCAGTTGCTCATCAGATCCCTACAGTCCTCTGAACTTTCAGGCGTCAATCAGGACTCGCCAGCCAGCCAGGCAGCGATGTAAGAAAGAGACACCAGTTGAGGCTCTGCTCTATAGGAAGGACGAGGCGGAGGAAAGGATGGATAGCGGATTCTCTGAGGCAGCCTCTGTCGGAAGTGCTGGAGTCGTCAGGCTGAAAAAGGTTGGTGTGAGGTTATCTGCAATTTTGATCAATTACTTTGCAGGCCAAGAAACTCTCATACTGTGTTGCATAACACAGGGTGTATTGTGGTCAGTTTGTCACTGGTTTCATTACATGTGATTTTAGGGATTTGTTACAAGGGTTGTGCAGAGTACTTTGAGTAAATGTTACATTTACAGTGATGATGCAGAGCAGATAATGTCTTTGGAAGATAAGAAAGTGATGTGAGCCATATTTTACAGCTCCTTAATTAGGTAACCCAATGAATATAAAATGTCTATGTAGATATAAACTTAAATTTCACTGAACTGCATTTGGCTTTTAATCCTGTAGGTTTCCTTCAGTTCAACATGTTATCGATATACACCTAGTCTGGTTCTGTACAACGCAATACGTTGAAAGTGTTCCTATTGTAATGTTTAACAAGTTTGTGTGAGTTGATAAGCACAGTCGTTTTACCCAACACAGACATGCATTTAAAAATCTGTAATGGCGGTTTAGACAGCCCATATTTGGTTACTGGCCTTCGCATCAGTAGTCATAGCCTAGATTTAGTTCATCACCATTAAGGCTCAGCTGTGGAAATGATGTAAGGTGGTGCAAGCAGACCATTATTTCCCCCCCCAATCTTCTGATGCAAGACTTCCATTTTACGCTCTCCAGAGAGGCACGGGCGAGTACTCTACCCATTACTCATTATCACTCTGGCCCATTTTTCAATCTTTGACACCACGCTAGTCATGGACACTGGCTGTAACTGTAGAAGTATGCGCTCTTCTAGCCATTGCAATGGACCATCCATCCACCATCATCTCCACACCTTCTCCTTTTGATTTAATTTCAGGTCGTTATAGAGGAACGTAAAATGTTACTTGGCAACAGTGAATAGTGGTGGGTGAGAGAGATGTCAGATCCTGTCTGATTTCTAAAAACATGAGTGGGATACAAAATCTTTGGTTGTCAAGTCTTTTGAAATGAATGTGCAATAGATACTGTGATTAAACTTTGCTGAAAGCAGTAATATGCATATATAATATACACCTGTACCAGCGGTGTTGTCGTTGAGTCGTTCCAAGTCCAGTCTCGAGTCCCCAATGTTCAAGTCCGAGTCATGTCCAAGTCATTTAAAGAAAATTTCCAGTCGAGTCCGAGAACAAGACTCCAACCGCACCATTTGATGGTGGCTGTTGCTGCCTTTATGTGAAACCATCTCTGCTACTGTGTTGGACTAACGTTACTGCTCGACTGCCCCATTTTCGTTAATAGGCTACAGATAAAAAGCTTGTTTGTCGCTCAGCAAGCCCCGCCCACTATCAACAGGGCAAATAACACGAGAGGGTTAACACTAGCTAGTCCATCGGTCAGCAAGCAAGCTCTATCACCAGAGCAATGAACATAGCGTTCATTGGAGTCTTGCCAAATGACGACTGAAGTTCAAGGTTATCCCCGTCGTCTCCTCGATAGTTGTTCTACATGTGGAACACAGCAATCCTAGGGGCGTTCTCTCCAGGTATTTTAGCGCCGTTAACGTTAGTTTCTTCCTGAACATGATGTATGAACAGGTGAATGTGCATTCTTTTGCATGAAATTTAGTATTAACTTTTAATATAGATATAAATGGGGGGCATCGTGGATAAGGCACCATACCATAAATCCGGGGACCCAGGTTCGATTCCGACCTGAGGTCATTTCTCGATCCCTCCCCATCTCTCTCTCTCCCGCTCATTTCCTGTCTCTACACTGTCCTATCCAATAAAGGTGAAAAAAAAAGCCCCAAAAAAATCTTTAAAAAAAAAAAAATATATATATATATATATATATATATATATATATATATATATATATATATATATATATAAAATCTTATGGCATGTTACAAAAAAAAGAAAAACCCAGTCCTCATCTCCAGTTTACGAGTCTGAATGCAGTTAATGCACGAGTCAGTCATCAGTGCTCGAGTCCTTAAAATTGGGGCAGCACAGTGCACAAAAAAAGTCATGTAGATGCATGCCGAGAGCTTTCATCAAACATCAGAATGAAGAAAGAGCATACTCTGTGATTTTTTTTTTTTTTGATTGTAACATGGGTGTTGGTGCCAGATAGTTTGGTATTTCATATGGACCAGATGGACTGGTTTGAGTATTTCAGAAACTGCTGATCCCCTAGGGTTTTCTCTCACAACAGTCTCTGGAGTTTACACAACATGGTGTTTTAAAAACCAAAAACAGTGAGTCACAGTTCTGTGAGTGGAAACGTCTTGTTGATAAGAGAGATCAGCGGAAAGTGGTCTCATTGGTTCGAGCTGCCAGGAAGGATGTCGTAACTCTTATAATCCTTCTTTACAACGGTAGTGAGTAGAAAATCATCTCGGGACACACATCATCAAACCTTGCATTTATAACCATGCATTTAGTTACATCTAATGTTGAACACCTCTAAAACTAGTTTGGTTTTTGTTATCCGTATCAAAACTTGTTCTCTTATTGGCTTCTCACCCCAAGTTACATTTTACAAAACCCCACCAGTTCTGTTCCAGCATGACTATGGGCTGAAATATTGAGCTGAAACTCCGTAAAGCGTTTGATGCGTTGCCTTTTTTGTTCTTCTACCAGTTAACAGAATATCTGTTCATTAACTCTTAGATTAAAAAAAAAAAAATGGGCAGAAAGCACAGCCCTCTGGAAAAACATCTCATCTCATCATCTCTAGCTGCTTTATCCTGTTCTACAGGGTCACAGGCAAGCTGGAGCCTATCCCAGCTGACTACGGGCGAAAGGCGGGGTACACCCTGGACAAGTCGCCAGATTATCACAGGGCTGACACACAGACAACCATTCACACTCACGGTCAATTTAGAGTCACCAGTTAACCTAACCTGCATGTCTTTGGACTGTGGGGTAAACCGGAGCACCCGGAGGAAACCCACGCGGACACGGGGAGAACATGCAAACTCCGCACAGAAAGGCCCTCGCCGGCCACGGGGCTCGAACCCGGACCTTCTTGCTGTGAGGCGACAGCGCTAACCACTACACCACCGTGCCGCCTCTGGAAAAACATTTACCTTTTAACTCTTGTACATTTTGTTCTTTTGGAACGAATGAGAACTGTACTTGTCAGGCTTTTTATTAAGACTTGGTATTTTGGCATAGTGGCTGATATGAATGTATGATAAAACAATAAGCTGGTTATGATTTTCAGTTTGATGTGTTTGTCATAGAATGATACAAATTTTCAGCCTTGTCACTGTTTGGCACAGGTAACGTTCATAGAGGAGGTGGAGGAATTCTACGCCAGCAGTGACGAGGAGCGGCGCGGCCCGTGGGAAGAATACGCCCGAGACCGCTGTCGCTTCCAGCGTCGTGTTCAGGAAGTGGAGGAGAGTATCAGTTACTGCCTGTCTCCCAGTTTCCGCCTTAACATCTTTGAAAGACGCCATCCTAATAGCTGATTAACGTTTTTTTGCTTTGCTAATTTAGTGATTTATTTTTGATTGCACGAGACAGATAAATTATATACATATCGGGTCTAATTCAGGGTGAAGAAGAGGCATAAGGACTCCCGTGTTGCAAAAGTTAAGGCATAAAGACTCCCGTGTTGCAGCTTCATCACACTTCACTTGAGTCATCCAGTAAAGAACCACTGTTCTGTGGAGAGCTGCTTCTTTGTGCTAATACAGCTTCCTGAACACCACAAAGAAGTAATGACTTCTTATTTGATGTCCAAGATGGTCTGCAAATGAAAAGGTCACAGTTTTGATAAAAAGGAAAGTTTTAAACGCCTTTGAAATGCTGAGTTTATCTGCAGGTATTGTTTGTTAAAAGCCACTAATGCACTAACTGCAACTCTGAACTGCTTAAAAAAAAAGTCCTAAATTTGAACCTCTCTACTGTATTAGTGCAGCAGTATTGAAATCTTGCCCTTTATAGTGTTAGAATGACTTGTTGCCTTCATTGTACAAATCAGGATTTTATTTTGGCTGTGTTTAGATGGGTAGGCATTTTATCCTTTATCGTAAAATGTTTTAGGCATGAAATTAGCTGCCAAGGCCATCTTTTTGTTTGGAAATGTGGAATGTTTTCTAAATTAATTCTATACAACTTTGCAGGTGGTCAGTGTTTTGTCTCTTGTGCCAAGGAATTTTGTTTAATTATCATTTGTATTGTGCTTTGAACATGCGTTCGAGTTTTCCCCCTTATTTTGTAATTTTACAAATTACACTTCAGCCACGCCAAGTCTCTTCTTTCTTACCAGTTTTGAGGGACGTTAATCAGTCGGGGTCAAATGTCTCAGCCCTTTCTAAATGCAGCTGTAAAACCTGTTTGCTAATTTACCTTCAAACCAAAGATATCGCTTGAGTTCTGTAGAGACCACTTGGTGGAAACTCTGTTCGAATCCACAGCACCGAGGAGTGATGTGGAGGATCAACCATCATCACGTGAACACATGGTATTTATAGAGTTGAAGCTGAAAGCAGTATCTGTTCCTGCATCTGAAGGCTGGCAGGTCTTCGCACTCCATATTTGCATGGTCCTGTATAGACTTACAGCCCTAGCTTTCATTATCTTCTAAACCTGCTTGATTTTTCTAGCGCTTGAGAATCACTGTGGTGTGCATCGTGTCTTAAAGCAGAGCTCGTGTCTCTGTAGCCTGAACTGTGGCAGCTGTGACCAAGTGGCTGGATGTGTGTGTATGACTTAAAAAAAGAAATGCAGGGAGCAAAATGCATGATGATCTATCGAAATATGAAATGCTTAATGTTAAAGCATAGGGTTAATCTGTAAAATTAACAGGGAAGCCTTTTTATTTTTCTAAAATGTTTAGGAGTACAGGTATTCAGCATATATTCTGGGTTTTGTCTTAATCAATTTAACATACAAATAAACTATTGTTTAAATTGAACTGTTGTCTGTTTCTTACCAGAATGGTAATACCAAAGTATTGAATGGTTCACTTTTAACTTTGCATCATACTCATCTCATCCCCATTCTCATTATCTCTAGCCGCTTTATCCTGTTCTACAGGGTCGCAGGCAAGCTGGAGCCTATCCCAGCTGACTACGGGCGAAAGGCAGGGTACACCCTGGACAAGTCGCCAGGTCATCACAGGGCTGACACATAGACACAGACAACCATTCACACTCACATTCACACCTACGGTCAATTTAGAGTCACCAGTTAACCTAACCTGCATGTCTTTGGACTGTGGGGGAAACCAGAGCACCTGGAGGAAACCCATGCGGACACAGGGAGAACATGCAAACTCCACACAGAAAGGCCCTCGCCGGCCACGGGGCTCGAACCCGGACCTTCTTGCTGTGAGGCGACCGCGCTAACCACTACACTACTGTGCCACCCTGCATCATACTCGTTGTATGGAAATGTAGCCTGTAAATTCTACTAGTAACCATCCATCCATCTTCTACTGGTGATCCGGGTCATGGGGGTAGCAGCCTAAGCAGAGCAGCCCAGCCTTACCTCTCCCCGGCCAGCTCTTCCGGGGGAATACCGAGGCGTTCCTAGGCCAGCTGAGAGATGTAATCTCTCCAGTGTGTCCTGGGTCTGCCCCAGGGTCTCCTCCCAGTGGGGCATGCCCAGAAAACCTCCCTGGGGAGGCATCCAGGGGGCATCCTAACAAGGTGCCCAAACCACCTCAACTGATTCCTTTCGATGTGGAGGAGCAGCAGTTCTCTTCGTAACCACTGCTATTATATTTAGACTAAATATAGGCTAGTTAAGTTATTTGCCAAGATTCTAATGGAAGATATAAACTGGCGAGAAAGATTTTGATCACAATGGGACAACCGAGCTGTTAGACAAAACTGCTCCAGTAATCACACGAAATAAAATATCAGGCAGTTGTGCCATCTAGTGGCAACCATTGGAATTTTTTTTAAACAAAATATGAAAAGGAATTTCCCGTTTTCCACTTGAAGGCACATTTCGTTTATGTTGTTTATTACATTTCATATGTTTATAATCGTTTCCATCGACATGTCCAGCCAATTTGTATATTAATTACAATAAATATATATGTTATAATGCAGTTAATTAAGTGATGCACAAAAGAAATTCTAGTAGAAATGTTGAAAACGACCTGGTATAACAAATTATTAACCAGTGTTAATTTGCATCGCAAATAGTTTCGGACAGAAAACAAATTACTTCCTTTATACAGGTGCTGATCATATAATTAGAATATCATGAAAAAGTTTATTTCAGTAATTCCATTCAAGAAGTAAAACTTGTATATTATATTCATTCATTACACACAGACTGATAGATTTCAAATGTTTATTTCTTTTAATTTTGATGATTATAACTGACAACTAATGAAAATCCCAAATTCAGTATCTCAGAAAATTAGAATATTACTTAAGACCAATACAGAAAAAGGATTTTTAGAAATGTTGACCAACTGAAAAGTATGAACATGAAAAGTATGAGCATGTACAGCACTCAATACTTAGTTGGGGCTCCTTTTGCCTGAATTACTGCAGCAATGCAGCGTGGCATGGAGTCGATCAGTCTGTGGCACTGCTCAGGTGTTATGAGAGCCCAGGTTGCTCTGATAGTAGCCTTCAGCTCTTCTGAATTGTTGGGTCTGGCGTATCACATCTTCCTCTTCACAATACCCCATAGATTTTCTATGGGGTTAAGGTCAGGCGAGTTTGCTGGCCAATTAAGAACAGGGATACCATGGTCCTTAAACCAGGTACTGATAGTTTTGGCACTGTATGCAGGTGCCAAGTCCTATTTGAAAATGAAGTCTGCATCTCCATAAAGTTGGTCAGCAGCAGGAAGCATGAAGCAGAGCATTTTTTAACATAGTTACTGGGAGACCAAATGGTACTGACTAGGAGACCAAATCTGGCCACTGGGAGACCAAATGGTCTCCCAGTGGCCAGATTTGGTCTCCTAGTCAATGCCAAACCAGCTTCACTGGGAGACCAAATTTTAAGCCAAGTTATGTCTTATCATTTGGTTCAATCAGTTGCAATTAATTAACCAAGTACCATGTAAGTATACATTTAACAAAGAAAACTTGGCACTGCATTAACTATGTTGATATTATGCTGGCTGAAACGAGGATTCGTAATGCGGCAATTTGCACCACAGAATATGCCGCAGCGGTGCAGCCGCATGGACTCTGGGGCCTGTGATTGTATTGCCCAGACCAGTTGGTCTCCTAGTGGAAAATCCTTAAAAACTGCTCTGGCATGAAGTGCTCTAAAACTTCCTGGTAGATGGCTGCGTTGACCTTGGACCTCAGAAAACACAGTGGACCAACACCAGCAGATGACATGGCACCCCAAACCATCACTGACTGTGGAAACTTTACACTGGACCTCAAGCAACGTGGATTCTGTGCCTCTCCTCTCTTCCTCCAGCCTCTGGGACCTTGATTTCCAAAGGAAATGCAAAATTTACTTTCATCAGAGAACATAACTTTGGACCACTCGGCAGCAGTCCAGTCCTTTTTGTCTTTAGCCCAGGCGAGACGCTTCTGACGCTGTCTCTTGTTCAAGAGTGGCTTGACACAAGGAATGCGACAGCTGAAACCCATGTCTTGCATACGTCTGTGAGTGGTGGTTCTTGAAGCACTGACTCCAGCTGCAGTCCACTCTTTGTGAATCTCCCCCACATTTTTGAATGGGTTTTGTTTCACAATCCTCTCCAGGGTGCGGTTATCCCTGTTGCTTGTACACTTTTTTCCTACCACATCTTTTCCTTCCCTTCGCCTCTCCATTAATGTGCTTGGACACAGAGCTCTGTGAACAGCCAGCCTCTTTAGCAATGACCTTTTGTGTCTTGCCCTCCTTGTGCAAGGTGCCAATGGTCGTCTTTTGGACAACTGTCAAGTCAGCAGTCTTCCCCATGATTGTGTCGCCTACAGAACTCGACTGAGAGACCAGTTTAAAGGCCTTTGCAGGTGTTTTGAGTTAATTAGCTGATTAGAGTGTGGCACCAGGTGTCTTCAATATTGAACCTTTTCACAATATTCTAATTTTCTGAGATACTGAATTTGGGGTTTTCATTAGTTGTCAGTTATAATCATCAAAATTAAAAGAAATAAACACTTGAAATATATCAGTCTGTGTGTAATGAATGAATATAATATACAAGTTTCACTTTTTGAATGGAATTACTGAAATAAATCAACTTTTTCATGATATTCTAATTATATGACCAGCACCTGTATTTGAATGAATTTCTGCATCTGAATTGGTTCGAGGAGTCCAACATTTAAGTTTGAATAATTGCAGTATGAACCGTTTGCCACCAGAGGGCAGTATGTGTATTTTATTTATTTATTTAAAAAAAAAATTTGCGCTGAATGACGCCCGTACGGAATAAAGTATGTCCCGGTGATGTACTCAAAAACGTCGATGCAAAACAATACACAAAAATGTATTTATTTTTTTAAACCATGACTTTATGTATCGACATACAACTTGAAATACACCGCCTACTGGATGCAAGCTCACTTCCGCGTTCTCAAACGACACCATACATGTTTCCCCGCCCACCAGTGGAGTCGCAGCAAGTCCAACAGCCAATCATAATAGCCATATTTTTTTATTTCAAATTCTAACCGAAGTATGACCACTGAACTGTACGTTAAAAATCTGGATAGCTCATTGACTCGCCAGAGTGAAGTCATCTGGCCGCCATATTACCACGCACATCGGATCGGTACGGTGATATCTCTGCCAAGGAAGCTACACAAAACTGGACATGTTATTCATCTAATTATTGAAGAAAAAACACAAACTGGACATGTTATTTATCAGAGGTGGACAAAGTACCCAACTTCATTACTTAAGTCAAAGTACAGATCCCGCTGGTCAAATGTTACTCCGATACAAGTGAAAGTTGTCCAGTCAAATTTAAAGTACTGAAGTACAACCCCGATTCCAAAAAAGTTGGGACAAAGTATAAATTGTAAATAAAAATGGAATGCAATAATTTACAAATCTCAAAAACTGATATTGTATTCACAATAGAACATAGACAACATATCAAATGTCGAAAGTGAGACATTTTGAAATTTCATGCCAAATATTGGCTCATTTGAAATTTCATGACAGCAACGCATCTCAAAAAAGTTGGGACAGGGGCAACAAGAGGCTGGAAAAGTTAAAGGTACAAAAAAGGAACAGCTGGAGGACCAAATTGCAACTCATTAGGTCAATTGGCAATAGGTCATTAACATGACTGGGTATAAAAAGAGCATCTTGGAGTGGCAGCGGCTCTCAGAAGTAAAGATGGGAAGAGGATCACCAATCCCCCTAATTCTGCACCGACAAATAGTGGAGCAATATCAGAAAGGAGTTCGACAGTGTAAAATTGCAAAGTTTGAACATATCATCATCTACAGTGCATAATATCATCAAAAGATTCAGAGAATCTGGAAGAATCTCTGTGCGTAAGGGTCAAGGCCAGAAAACCATACCGGGTGCCCATGATCTTCGGGCCCTTAGACGGCACTGCATCACATACAGGCATGTGTCTGTATTGGAAATCACAAAATGGGCTCAGGAATATTTCCAGAGAACATTATCTGTGAACACAATTCACCGTGCCATCCGCCGTTGCCAGCTAAAACTCTATAGTTCAAAGAAGAAGCCGTATCTAAACATGATCCAGAAGCGCAGACGTCTTCTGTGGGCCAAGGCTCATTTAAAATGGACTGTGGCAAAGTGGAAAACTGTTCTGTGGTCAGACGAATCAGAATTTGAAGTTCTTTATAGAAATCAGGGACGCCGTGTCATTCGGACTAAAGAGGAGAAGGACGACCCAAGTTGTTATCGGCGCTCAGTTCAGAAGCCTGCATCTCTGATGGTATGGGGTTGCATTAGTGCGTGTGGCATGGGCAGCTTACACATCTGGAAAGACACCATCAATGCTGAAAGGTATATCCAGGTTCTAGAGCAACATATGCTCCCATCCAGACAACGTCTCTTTCAGGGAAGACCTTGCATTTTCCAACATGACAATTCCAAACCACATACTGCATCAATTACAGCATCATGGCTGCGTAGAAGAAGGGTCTGGGTACTGAACTGGCCAGCCTGCAGTCCAGATCTTTCACCCATAGAAAACATTTGGCGCATCATAAAACGGAAGATACGACAAAAAAGACCCAAGAAAGTTGAGCAACTAGAATCCTACATTAGACAAGAATGGGTTAACATTCCTATCCCTAAACTTGAGCAACTTGTCTCCTCAGTCCCCAGACGTTTACAGACTGTTGTAAAGAGAAAAGGGGATGTCTCACAGTGGTAAACATGGCCTTGTCCCAACTTTTTTGAGATGTGTTGTTGTCATGAAATTTAAAATCACCTATTTTTTCTCTTTAAATGATGCATTTTCTCAGTTTAAACATTTGACATGTCATCTATGTTCTATTCTGAATAAAATATGGAATTTTGAAACTTCCACATCATTGCATTCCATTTTTATTTACAATTTGTACTTTGTCCCAACTTTTTTGGAATCGGGGTTGTACTTGCTTTTAAAAATACTTCAGTATTAAAAGTAGGTGGCATGGTGGTGTAGCGGTTAGCGCTGTCGCCTCACAGCAAGAAGGTCCGGGTTCGAGCCCCGTGGCCGGCGAGGGCCTTTCTGTGTGGAGTTTGCATGTTCTCCCTGTGTCCGCGTGGGTTTCCTCCGGGTGCTCCAGTTTCCCCGACAGTCCAAAGACATGCAGGTTAGGTTAACTGGTGACTCTAAATTGACCGTAGGTGTGAATGTGAGTGTGAATGGTTGTCTGTGTCTACAGTATGTGTCAGCCCTGTGATGACCTGGTGACTTGTCCAGGGTGTACCCCGCCTTTCGCCCGTAGTCAGCTGGGATAGGCTCCGGCTTGCCTGTGACCCTGTAGAACAGGATAAAGCGGCTAGGGATAATGAGATGAGATTAAAAGTGCATGTTCTGTCAACGCATTGTTGTATTATTGCCACAGCGCTTACAAAACCTAATGCCGTTACCAAAGACAGAAATGTGAATTCACAAAATGAACACAGTGCCATCCTGGTGGTTTAAAGTGCATATCATGGGTAAATTCAGGAGCAAGATCAATGTAATTCTCCAATTTTATATTAAACTTTGGTCAAATATCTGTCACATTTTGCATTTTGTGCAATTGTTTTACCTTGCGCAATACCAGAAAAATTTAGTTGAAATCAAGCCATTTGAAGCGAATTGGTCCGCCTCTGGAAAACTTGGCATTTGGATTTCCCGGCAAACATTGATTTTCGTGATGTCACGTGCAGGACGCCTCCGTCTGAATCCTACGTCAGTGTTGGCTTGTTTATGAAAAAATGACCTGGTGGTTTTCTGCAAATTTCTTCAACGTTATCACGTAATTATTAAAACGGTTAACAGATGTATCATAGGAGGGTGTAGCAACATTACATTCTTCATCCAAAGGTGAAGTAACATTGCGTTCAGGTGACAATTCCATATTTCAATGCAAAATTGCTAGCTGCTAAACTTGGTCTACACAGGCTGTGCACTGAAACCATGGAAAGCTCTCGCAGCCTGCTGGCACTTCCGCAGGTGGCGTCATGAATCTGGCTCCAGACTCCCTTGGGATTTTTCCAGATGCGTTTTGTTATTTTATTTTTTTCTGCTGTAGACAGATGGCCTTGTGCAAAATTACCCTTCTGGATGATTGCATAAAGGGACATACTTTCATATATATATATAAAAAAAAAAAGAATTTGGTCCAGGATATGCACTTTAATGTTAAGCTAGCTAGTCAGTGAAGCTCCACCTGACATGCTAGCAAACTCTTTTCAAACTTGAAATCATATTGGGTAGCTAGTGCTACGAGAAAAGAAAGATTTCTACATTCTGTTTATTTGGCAAGATTATGCTAAAACATATTTCTAAAAGGACTTCAGATAAATTAATGTTATTCATGTTAGCGTAACTCCATTTTTACATGCTAACTAACAGTGTCCAAGTTAACTAGCTATGTGTTAACGTTAGCTGTGGACAAGGCTACGGCAACTTGGTGAGCAAATCCATAGAAAGTCATTTGACTAATCGGACTGGATAGCTATTGCAACGTTATCGCTAGCTCTAAAAGCACAGATAACTTCATTGCAAGCTTTCTCTTGGAACAAAACATTTATATACCTCGAGATGCTTTTGCAGGTTGGATGGCGAGTTTTTGGAGGCTGTGATGTGCTCCGTTTTCGGCAAACAAAGCAAACATTTAAAATGAAACGAGTCTTTAATCCTTTCAGAAAACTGGAACATGGGTTCTAGGTATGACCAATGGGTGTGTGCATTCCCCAAAAGAACTGCCTCCTTCCATTCTGTCATCAACTGATCGTGTTCAAATAATGCTGCTGAGAAATCATTGAACTTGATTTTATACAGTCTATGGATGTGACGTGACCCTAGTGATCACTGATAGCCTGTCTCAGTGTCACCTGGGAAAAAAAAACAATCAAGTTTTAGAAAAAAAGAAAAGAAAAAACATCCACTTTCTAAGCTGTTTCATAGTAACGAGTAATGAGGTCCTTGACAGAAATGTAGTGGAGTGAAAAGTACGATATTTGCCTTTCAAATGTAGTGAAGTTAAAGTCATAAGTTTCCCAAAAAATAATACTCAAGTAAAGTAGATACTCAAAAAGTGTACTTAAGTACAGTACTCAAGTAAATATACTTTGTTATCGTCGTCCACCTCTGTTATTTATACACGTGTGTGTGTGTGTGTGCATGTATGTCAGTGTGTGAATGGTTGTTTTTTGTGGGGGTGTTTGTGTTTTGATCATAATGTACAGTATTCAATACCATATTATCATGGCCACATTCAGGAAGTTTACTGCAGATTATTATTATTATTATTATTATTTATTCGACCAAATAGAAAATGCATAGACAATACATGCATAACAGAAAATAAAACAAAGTATAGCCTACATTACAAAATGACAGAACAATTCTGGTTTCCACAGAGATGGAGACAGCATGTAGGTCAGGGTCCACAAAAATAAAGTAATTTCCTGTTGCCCGGAGTCATGTGAACCCTCATATATTGTTGCAGATCAGCAATAAAAAAAACATTCTATTGCACAGAATGAAAACTGAAATAAAACTAATCATACAAATAGTGGATGGAACAGAGAGTTACATGTAGATCTTGCAAATTAGCTGTTTGGAAACAGATTGATACTGATTATGTATAACTCAATCAATCATTTAATAATAATAAAATTAAACAAGTCCTAAATTAATTACAATTTACTGCATAACAAAACAATAAATTCTTCCAATACTCCATTTATTAGAACATATTCCCATACAAATTAATATTTCCAAAACATTAACATTTTTTGACATACATTTCAAGAAAACCTAAACAACATCAGGCGATATCTATTTATAACTATATCAAACAAAAATAAGATCAATAAAACAATTCAATAGTATAAAAAGCCAATGTGTAGTAAAGAAAATGAGATGTGAGAGATTAGTGTGAGCACCGAGGAATAATCTAGAAGTTATTGAACTCTATCAGGATCGATTCATGTGTGGTGTGAATTATGTGACCAATAAATACTGTTAAGACATGACTGTGAGAATGAAGTGAAAATGGCAAATAACATGAGAAAATAATCCTGTTTCAACAACTGTCGTAAATAGAAAGGAAGAAGAAATATACATTGTATTTAAAAAAAACCCCTGAAATAATCTCGGTAAAAAAAAAAAAAAGAGAACCATATAGCAGCTATAGTCTCAAAAGCCAACCAGATTGCAGGACTTATGTGGAGATCATTTGAATATGTGGATAAAGATGTCTTCTCTGTCCTGTACAAGTCACTGATATGCCCACATCTTGAGTACGGTGCCCCAATATGGTCACCCTACACGTGGAAATTGGCGGAACAGATTGAGTGTTCAGAGACGTGCCACAAAACGAGTACCTGGACTGAGGGATCTTCTATATGAGGACAGTCTGAAAGCTCTTAAGCTACCTACATTAGTGTACTGCAGACTACGAGGCGATGTGATAAACACCTACAAATATGTACATGAAAAATACGATACAAAGGCATGCATAACAGGAATGAAGACAAACACCAAGACAAGACAGCATAGTCTACAACTGAAAAAGAACACTGTCAAGAGCAACAAACAACTGTATTTCTTCAGCAAAAGAGTGGTCTGTTGGTGGAACAACCTGCCTGAGACAGTTGTTACAGCGCCAAATGTTAATGTATTTAAAGCACGGTTGGACAAACATATGGAGGACCATCCCATGGTATATAATCACAGGGCATTAGACAACCCACAGAGACCTGAAATGACAGTCAACTGAAAATGGGAGCTGCTTAACTTGGAATAGTACAATTCCTACCCAGCCAAAAGACTCTACTCCACTCTAAAATAATTATAGTAGTAAAAGAGCTGTACAAAAAATTACCAGAGACTGAACAGGGGTGGGGGGGAATGAAGAGGAGCACTATAAAGATATGCAAGGAATGTGGGTAGAGTTGAGAAAATAAAAGGAGGTAATGAAAAGGGGGTAAGTCAGGAAATACTTTTCTTGGGGAAAATTTGATCGGATACGACAGTTTGACACATAAACCAAATATACGCGATGCGCATGGTAACATGGCGGCCAGATGGCTTCACTCGTCTGTACAGCAGGGAATGGGCTATGAGCCATTTTACTTAGAAATCAGTGGGTATGACCGATAACTTAAACTCATTCTCATCTCATTATCTCTAGCCGCTTTATCCTGTTCTACAGGGTCGCAGGCAAGCTGGAGCCTATCCCAGCTGACTACGGGCGAAAGGCGGGGTACACCCTGGACAAGTCGCCAGGTCATCACAGGGCTGACACATAGACACAGACAACCATTCACACTCACATTCACACCTACGGTCAATTTAGAGCCACCAGTTAACCTAACCTGTATGTCTTTGGACTGTGGGGGAAACCGGAGCACCCGGAGGAAACCCACACGGACACGGGCAGAACATGCAAACTCCGCACAGAAAGGCCCTCGCCGGCTACGGGGCTCGAACCTGGACCTTCTTGCTGCGAGGCGACAGCGCTAACCACTACACCACTGTGCCGCCCCGATAACTTAAACTATTTAATAAATTTATTCTACCTTCTGATTAATAAAATATTATCATAGGCCTACATAAAACCAGCAATTACATTTTTTTGTAATGACAAATTACAGTAAGTATGCCTGCATCAGTATTATTGCACCTGTTGTTTCTGAACTTGTCATTAAAAATATTGTGGCGATTTTTGAACACTACACCACATCCATCATTATAAACAGTGCAATCCAGCACTCATAGTGCAGAAGTCACAAACAGAAAGAGTCACACACATCTTACTATTCTTACGAAACTGGTTATAAATCGTTATGTTGTACCAAACAACTCAGATGTTTATACGATTCAACTGATAGTTGGATTCTGTGTGGTTAAAGGAATTAGATAATCATAAAATGAACCCACTGGTGATTTTTAAGCAAAAGGATATGTATGGCTCTTCAGTTATGCGAGTCAGCTCCCAGCGTTCACTTGAAAGAGCCGGACAAAGAGTCGACTCATTTGCGAACAACTGGAGCAATCTAGAGCCTTGAGCATGTGACATCACTGTTGGCATGCAAGTGTCAAACGAATGAATCACTGATGAGTTCAGGTCATTCGTATGGGTGATTCATCCGAAAAAGAGTCGTTCGGTTGCCATCTCTGTTTGGCAGCAAATACTGATTTACACTCTGAAGTAGTTTCAGGCTACATCCACACGACAACGGCAACGAGATGTTATTTAAAAAAATATCGCGTCCAAATGGGCAACGATCAGTAAAATATCAGGTCCATATGGCAACGCAACGCTTGCTGAAAACGATGCAATACACATGCCACACCTCTAGGGGCGCTGTAAGACGGTCCCTTCGGAGACACCAGAACAATAGAAGAAGTAAGGACGCATGCGCATAAACTATTATGCGCGAGACTTCATATTAGCCACAAAGTCAGAAAAATCTGTTCGTAAAATTACATTATAATGACCAAATACAATGAAAAGTATTTTTCCAGTCTCACCTGTGAAAGGTAATCCCATGTGATCTCGTTTGGACGGTAAACCTGTTGGTACAGTTCAACGCAGCACATGAATGAGGCATCTTTATTCTCCGCTTTGACCTATCCAATATGGCGGCGAGGATGACGTATGATTCTACGTGGAAGGCGGCGTCTTTAATGGTCCAGAATAAATTGAATGCTACACATCGATGGATTAATTTGTTCTTCTATGCCCTTTTTGAGGAATGTATTGTAGGACTTAAACCAACATCTGAAGAGGTGAGATCGCTCCTTTTTTTCCCTATTTTTGCTGGCGGGATTGACTCTGCCCTAAGGGCTATTTTCTCTCTCTCTCTCACTCACTTTGCACCATTACACAATAAATATTCACAGTGAAAATATTTTGTAAGCACGTTTCATGAACCAAGTTATAGGATTTGTTGACAACTCGCATCGAGTTCGTTACACTTCTACCTGGCGTGAAGCACTGACAGTCATGTGGTTGTGACGTCATCGTAAACAAATCCGTTCTACTCATCCAGACGACTTTACAACGGCAATGTTGCCAAATCTTTCCACTCTGGAACCCGTTCTCAAAAGATTGCGTTTTGGGGCACCCAAAACGCCGGTGCCGTGTGGACGACAGGCCGAAACGATAAACAATTGTATTGGATTCACCTGAATCCATTGCCGTGTGGACAGGGCCTCAGTAACATTAGTTAAGGCAGTCAGACAGGAGCACAGAACGATGCAAGCATTAGCCAGGGAACTAGAGCAGCAGCTACAATTATCGACACCTTAACGGTCTTTTGGCCGTTGCAAAAGTAGAAAAGACTTTCAATATCTAAATTGTGCATGAATAATTACTCAAACTTCTACTGGAAAAAAAGAGTTGATTCCCTATTACTTAGCGTATCAGATCACGTGACACCGTTCCACAATTATCAACACCTCTGTCCACAGTTATCGACACCGTTCCATCATTATCGACATCGAGATGATTATTTATTTTTTAAAAAATAATCGGTATGTGGTATTAAGTTAACAAAATGTAGTTTTTATTTAAAATTTGTTTTCCATAGACATATTTAGTACAAAATATATTTTATATAAATATATAGATGTCGGTGCTTACGTAAATGAGGAAGTAATTCTAATGTTCTAAAACAAATGAACTGATAATGTTTAATCTGTCAGAAAATCTTTTTGTTCCACTTTCTACCCACTTTCTCAGTATTTTCATAGATCATATTTTGTTCATAATTCGTTGTTGTTTGTATTAATTTCTAGTTTTGTAGTTTACCAATAAATGTCAAAAGGCAATTGACATTGTAACCACATGAACATCCAGGTCAAAGATCCCATGTCATTCCTAAAACCAAAATATAAGATGTCTACTGATATTGTAACATGTGGTAGATATTTACAACAAACTGAAAAAAAAAAATTCTGAATGGAATAGAAAAATCTGAATATTTCAAGCATGTCATTTTTTATATGCTAGGAATTTAATTCTGGTCTAATTCTATTTATTGCAATAGGATTATATAAACATTCTCTAAACACTCTATAAACATTCCATTCTGTTATGAATCAGAAAAAAAATTATTATAAATCACAACACTTTTTTTTTTAAAGTACTTCATCTACTTCAACAATGTTACACAAAGATTGAGCACTTGTAAATGTCACTTAATTCCACAGGGTGTCGATAATGGTGGACACTGGTGAAAGTGATCACTATTATCAACACCTCACGTGACTTCTCAAACGTGTGTTTAGATACAAAATGGTGACTGTCAAATGAAAGAGTAAGAAACAAAGTAGGTTTCGACAAGGATATCATGAAATATCAGTGAATTTGATAAGTAAAAACATGTCCATGATCTTTCCACCATGCTTACCTGCGATAATAATGTCTGGGTTTTCCTCAAATTGCTGATCGTGCTAAAAAAAATTCCATCTCAGGTAATGAGCTGTCATCAGACGACAAGATCAAAGGGCGAGGGGAGTCTTTTGGTTGATTAGTTAACCAATAATAACTGTTGTAACTGAGTTTCACCTTTGTAAAATTGTTTTTTATTGGTAAATCTGAAAAGGTGTCGATAATTGTAGCTGCCACTCTAGTAATGTTATTACCATCTCATCTCATTATCTCTAGCTGCTTTATCCTGTTTTACAGGGTTGCAGGCAAGCTGGAACCTATCCCAGCTGACTACGGGCGAAAGGCGGGGTACACCCTGGACAAGTCGCCAGGTCATCACAGGGCTGACACATAGACACAGACAACCATTCACACTCACATTCACACCTACGGTCAATTTAGAGCCACCAGTTAACCTAACCTGCATGTCTTTGGACTGCGGGGGAAACCGGAGCACCCGGAGGAAACCCACGCGGACACGGGGAGAACATGCAAACTCCACACAGAAAGGCCCTCGCCGGCCACGGGGCTCGAACCCAGACCTTCTTGCTGTGAGGCGACAGCGCTAACCACTACACGCCTGTTATTACCATGTGTAAGTTAATTTAATAAAAAAATATTTTTAATAATTTTGTCTCTTAAAATGAGCAAATACAACAAACTTCTGGTTTGGTTTTCCATTTTCTGCAAAATTATTAGGATAGATGGTCTTTATATTTCACCCCTCTCCCTATTCATTACATGGTACAGTGTTGTATAGGTGGAGCCAGAGCATGACCTCGCGTTAGGTTTGTTGCTTTCCAATCCAGCACTAACGTCAGCTGTGCACGGTACAAGCAGAATTGATGGTAAATTGACACCACCATGAAGAAGTTGGGCTGCCAGAAACATACAGAGAGACAGTAATGAAAAGGAGTAATGAATGTAACTTTGGTCTGCAAAGAGCTCAGTGAATTTGTAGGTCCACTATACAACTAGTGCGCCAGCTAGGTTAAGCTGCATGCTATCACTAACTTATTCACTCATGAGGTCTGCCCTCAACATGCACAGATGCAGCCTCAGGATTAGGAAACCCTCCCTTAACCCCTCCTCTCAGTTGAAGCAGAAGGAGGTGAGCGGTATTTTGTTGATGTATTTACAGAGCAATCTGTGAATAAAGGGCTTTGGGATTAAGGCTCATACAGACTAATTTTTAGTATTTATGCTGCATTAACCATGTGAGCAGCTAGCTATAGCAAGCAAGTACTATTTTAGCTGATAACGTTCATATAGATTCCAATAATGAAATGAACAACTGGAAATATGAAATGGACAAAAACTGGCTAAAAAGGTTGTTAGATAGCTTGACTTAAGATGTAAAGGGAATAATGCCATTGCCACTTTTAAGATCACCCTTTTAAGATATTTGTTTCCCTATATGATCAACTAATGTTACTGCCAGGGGCGGCACGGTAGTGTAGTGGTTAGCGCTGTCGCCTCACAGCAAGAAGGTCCTGGGTTCGAGCCCCGGGGCCGGCGAGGGCCTTTCTGTGTGGAGTTTGCATGTTCTCCCCGTGTCCGTGTGGGTTTCCTCCGGGTGCTCCGGTTTCCCCCACAGTCCAAAGACATGCAGGTTAGGTTAACTGGTGACTCTAAATTGACCGTAGGTGTGAATGTGAGTGTGAATGGTTGTCTGTGTCTATGTGTCAGCCCTGTGATGACCTGGCGACTTGTCCAGGGTGTACCCCGCCTTTCGCCCGTAGTCAGCTGGGATAGGCTCCAGCTTGCCTGCGACCCTGTAGAAGGATAAAACGGCTAGAGATAATGAGATGAGATGAGATGTTACTGCCATTTTTTACATTTATATTTCTTGTAATTGTTCAAGTCTTTATTTAATAAGTTGATGAATGTTGAGTTTTTCTCACAGCATCACTGATTACTGTACTTACTGCGTTTTCTAAAACCGGCGTTTTGGGTGCCCCAAAACGCAATCTTTTGAGAATGGGTTCCAGAGTGGAAAGATTTGGCAACATTGCCGTTGCGAAGTCGTCTGGATGAGTAGAACGGATTTGTTTACGATGACGTCACAATAGGAGGCATAAGGATGAATTTGGAAGTCTGTTTGCGACAGTAAGGCCAGCCTACATGAAGTTTATGCTTATCTACTAGCTACAGCCTGGGCAGGTCTCTAACTAAATACTGACACCTAGTGGTGAAAAGTAATATCAGGGTATAAACAAGGTCTGTTACCCCTTTTCCACCAAATCAGTTCCAGGGCTGGTTCGGGGCCAGTGCTGGTGCTGGTTCACAACTTGTTCAACTTGCGAGCCAGCTGAGAACCAGTTTGCTTTTCCATAGCTCAGGGTGCTAAGGGGAGCCATGTCATTATGTCACTGTATACGTCAGTTACGTCGCTGCGTTTGCATAAACCTTGGCGCGAACATCGAAGCAACAACAACACGGAGAAGAAGAAGAAGAAGAAGAAGCAGCAACAACAACAACAACAATAATGGATGACTTTGTGTTTGTACAGCTGCTGCTTCCGGCTTTACGGTGCTTCATTGGGATCAGATCCAATGTGTTTGTGTTGATCGACAGGTTTTGAGTGGACGGCGATTACGTTCTAGGAGACAGGTAATAACCTAATAACGTTTTGACTCTTACTTACACTGAATGTGAGATGGTTATGTTAGCCTTTGTTATGAGCTAACATTAGCCGGTGTTATATCCCTGCTGGAATCGTTACAAATTCACAAACATATTACTGGCGATTTTTAAGTCGCCGCTCATATCTACCACAGCGGTAGATATGAGGATGCTTAGCTCTGTAATGAACTTAACTTACTGAAGTGAATGTAAACAAACTGCATGGAAATACAAGTGAATGATTTATGTTTAACCTCGTTTCTTTAATCATTATGCCTCACTAAGGACATTTTTGGCTTGTCAGTTGTTAATTTTCTTTATTATTTTGACTGTGTTCATACATATAGAAATATAATAAGGTCAATAGAATATAAAGTATGGCAAATGTGCTGTACATTAACTTCACAAGTAAATGTAACACTTGTTATGTTTCCAACACTCACACATGCACATTTATTTCTCAATACACATCCCACTCGAATCTAAGGGGAAAAAGAGGCACAAGGGTTAAGTACCATGATGAATATTTGTTTGAGTATTGATGACTCTCCACACAACATGTTTATTTACCTATACATTTTTCTCTTTACAGGTAATCTTGCGACTGATGGCAAGGCGGAGATCACATGTTGTCTGGGCACACCCAAGATCTCGCTACTGGTGGGACACAATTGTTCCTGATTTCACCTCTCACCAGTTCATGCAGAATCTCCGTGTGTCCCGAGAGTCGTTTGAGTATATCTGCAGTCGGGTGAGGCATGTCTTGGGGAGAAGAAACACAAATTACCGTTTGTGTGTCCCAAACCAGAAGCGGGTGGCTATTGCCATCTGGAAGCTGGCCACTGGCGGTGAATACAGGACCATCTGCCATCTTTTTGGAGTAGGCGTGAGCACCGTCTTTAATTACGTTCAGGATTTCTGTAACACAGTCATCAAGGTGCTGCTCCCTGCCCACATTACATGCCCTGATGCTGAGAGGTTAGCGGAAATGGCTGTTCTCTTTCAGAGTCATTGAAGAGTGCCACAGTGTGTTGGTGCAATAGATGGAAGCCACATTCCCATTATAGCACCAGAAGAGTATCCCCGAGACTACTACAACCGGAAGGGATGGCATTCGGTTGTTCTGCAAGCAGTTGTAGATGGCAGAGGTCTTTGCTGGGATGTGTGTGTTGGCTTTCCAGGGAGTGTACATGACGCAAGAGTCCTAAAACAGTCACATTTGTGGGAAGTCTTAAGTGATGGGGAATTTCTAGGTCAAAGCAAAGTGACCATCTCTGGCTGTGAGGTTGGACATTACCTGATAGGTGATCCAGCCTACCCCATGCAGAACTGGCTGATGAAATCCTTTTCTGACACTGGCAGATTGACCCCTGAACAACACACCTACAATTACAGACTCAGCAGTGCACGATTGGTTGTGGAAATGGCATATGGGAGATTGAATGGACGGTGGAGGTGCCTACTAAAAAGAAATGACTGCAAGCTGGAACTGTGCAAGAAAATGGCGCTGACCTGCTGTGTCCTTCATAACATCTGTGAGGAACATGGCAACAATTTCACTGAGGAGCACCAAGACAGACATGCCAACATCCAGCCTCCTCTTCAGGCATTACCTGAACATGGCAGTCAAGAAGGGGTTGACATTAGAGCCGCTTTAATGGCCTACTTTAACAGAGGGAACAAGTAATTTGTTTGGTTATTTTGCTATTTACTTCATGTACCAGGTCTGATCTGCTGCGATTGTCCTGAGCTGCTGGATGGTGCAGGAGAGCTGCAGTGGAGTGGAGACATCAGGTCCTTGTCCCCGATGGTGGACAACTCTATAAACCACATAAAAACAGCCAGTGTTGGGAAAGTTCACTTTCTACATGAACTATTTCAAAGTTCAGTTCACAAATTTTAAAATGAGCTAGTTCAGTTCATAGTTCATCATGAAAAATTTTGAACTAAGTTCACAGTTACAAAAATGAACTAGTGAATCAAACTATGCGTCAGATTTCATTATAACATTATACAAACAAACATTAACTGAAGTAGCTAGTAATGGTCACTCACTAAAAAACTTTATGCAAGGCGAAAATGTTTGAAAAGAAACTTACCATGCTCTGACTGCGGCAGTTTGTCATCCACCATCGCCATCACTGAATTTAAGGCTCCGGTGGTGTTATTTGCCGGTCTATCACCAAGGACCGAGTCCAGAATATCGAAGTGGGGGTTCTTCCTCGGCCGCCCATCGCCGCTTCGACCGAGGTCCTTTTTTTGGTCCCTGTAGTCTTTCTTCAGCTTCTTTAATTTGGTGCTGATCTGCTCAAGAGTATGTTCGTACCCCGCTGCAGCCATCTCTTTTTGTATTTGGTGTAATACGGGCTTGGTCCGCGTACCACCCTCCAGTTTCGCCTGGACTTCATCTGTGGACCATATCGCTAGGAGACAGGTTGTCTCCTCCACAGACCACTGCTGCTTTACTGCATCCATGATATCTCGTCGCTTAAAAATGGTGACCTTTCGCAGTCTTGCTATTGTTGTTGGTCTTAACAACTCTGCCCCCCCACTGACGTAAGCAGTTCTTTCCTCTAGCCCAGCAAAGAGCTGGTGCTACCCTGGAACCGGTTTTTCTGGCCCCAGAGCCAGTTCTTTGTCAGTGGAAACAGAAAACCCAGTTCCAAACTAAGCACTGGCCCCGAACCAGCCCTGGAACTGATTTGGTAGAAAAGGGGCATGTGTCTTCTGTGATCAATTCAGTAGAGGTGTTCAGGTCTAGTGGGTCATTACTGGTGTTTGACAAACTCAGACTTTTGAATTCATGTGTGTTTTTGTTAGAAAATTACACTAATAACACTTCCTCTGGATAAACTAAGGGTCTTTTTTTCCCTTTTTTTTCGGGGGGGGGGGGGGGGGGGGTGTGTGTGTGTGTGTGTGTGTGTGTGTGTAATATTCTTTCATAGGGCCCAAAATTTCTAGCGGCGCCCCTACTGCAGGTTACTCAGGAGCCAATCAGAATGCCTGATACCTGTGCCCAGTAAAATGAAAAAGGAATTGAAAGTAACCCTGCTGGGGGATTACTGCCCCACACCTGTAGGGAATCAGCTCTAAAAAAAAAAAGGGGGGGGAGACTTATTTGAAAACTGTTGCACTTTTATCCTAGGATTTGATGCCTGTTAATTTATAATTATGTGTTTGTTGTTTGTTCTATTATAATGTTAATAAAGTAAAAATTTTATACCATATAATTTTTTTTAAAAACAAAAATGTGGGGCCTAATGCCCCCTTTGCCCTAACAGCTTCCTACTGTACAATGTGTTCGACTGCCTGCTGAGACCGACACCCGTGTCTCTATCTAAAAGAGTGATGCAGCAGCACTTGAGTACTTTAGTCTGCCCAGTTTTCTCACCTCCTGCTCTGTACACTCTGCTCAAAACAGATCAGCTTCCAAAACTTTAACTTTCATGCTAACACCACAGTCAGTTCTCATCATCTCGCAAACCGAGCCGAGCCAAGCCAAGCCAAGCCAAGCCAAGCCAAGCCGAGCCTCTGACGTAACTCAGTGCATTGCATTCTAGTACTTTGAGTCCAGCATTTGCACCGATGTCTCCACTACTTCTGCATTGGATTTCTCATTAACATGACATGGAACATTGCTGAGTGAGAAAAGAGGTTCATACCCTTTTGGTTCATGCCCTTTTGGTTCAATATAAATATTGAAAATACAGTACCAACCAACAAATTAGCACCAGAATTGCTAAACACATCACAAATATTTTTAATGCACTGCAGTAGGGTGGACTTGAAGGGCTCACATTAGTCATGTTCACAGCTCTCTCCATAGAGACATCTGTGTCTGTCTGCTTTTAGCTTATTTGTGCATGTTTTACACGTCCTTCAGAAACCATATATGAATCCAGGGATTAATTCAGAAGTGCACTGCTGCTATTAGTCGCTGCAGGAGATTCCTGCTCTCTGTCTTTAACATGGACCTGCAGCTGTGATGATACCACTGCACTCATTAGCACTGAAATTCCTTGCTGCCTCTCCTTCGCTTCCTCTGTCCTGATGGAGAGCTCAGACAGAGTCATGTGATTTGCAGCGAAAATGCTCCATCACTCCACCTCTCCCTCCATGCATGGCCCCTCCCTCCTTTCATCCCTTTCCGAGAGGAGGATGCATGTTGTTGTACAGCATCCCAAAGCTTCACACCCACCAGCACTGGATCTCTTGGCTGCTGCTTTTTCCAGCTAAGACTTCTATTTATTCCTTCCTCTCACCATCTTATACACAGTCTGAGTCACACTGCCATAATCTCCTGGCTGTACGAAGCTGATTTTAAATCTTGTGGACATATTGGAGACGAGTAATCGGAGACGTCGAGGAGAGCTTGGAGCAGGTGGCTGGTGAGTATGCATGAATGGCTGTCAGTGGTGCTGATGTGGTTTAGTGTACGGGTATTAAACATGTTTATTTATTTATTTTTATTTTTTATTTTTACCTGTATGAGAGACACATAGTGTATTTGGCGCTTTATGGAGACCAACTGTTCCCATGATGATTGTAATACAGGACAATATTGACATTTTGGGGACATATGGCATGCAACGGAAAAAGTGCTAGAAAACAAAAAGAGCCATAGATGTAGAATTATTTAGCTACACCAATGCATGTCAATGGAAATACCCTACAATAATAGCATTACCAGATTGTGTGTGTGTGTGGTAGGGGGATAAGCTGCTCTGAAATGGCCATGCTGGAAGCTCCATGTGTTGTTAACACACTGATCCTGTTTTGACATCCGGGGACTCATCTGTTCTCCATTCATATGGACAGCTGTTTAATGGGTTCAGGGGAATAATTGATTACGCTACTGTTGCAGCACAATGAGTAATATATAATAAACTGTGAAACCTTGTCCTCTATTGATGAAAAGGATCATGTTTGGGTGGTGATCATTGCTCTTTGCATATGCTGTGTCACCAAATGTGTCCTTCGCCGAACCCCAGTGTGCCACCACCTGTCTCCCTCTCTGGTTCTCTGTCTAGTTCTTTTTCCTGTCTGTGATGTTGGCTTGAATCATGTGGGTTTTGTGAGAATGCAGTGTTTTCTAAGCCTGCCATGTTTTACATCCTGGTGCGACACACAGTCTGCACAGTGGAATGTAGTGTGATGCTTACACTGGGATTGAAATGTCTTATACATTCAAGGCAACATGGAGCCCCTACATATGCAAACAATGTATGAGTAAGTGTATGCGTTGTGATTAAGTATTCATTTTTGGGTATTTTTTTTTTTCAGTCTCCATGATCATGTGTGTGCATTAAAAAAAACGTTACACAGTCTTTTAGCCAAAAAACTGTTGGAATTACTTTTGCTTACAGGTTAGGATTATACAACAAATACACATGCTAATGGAAAAGGTTCTCAGATAGAGTGTTTGTGTGTATGGATGCTGTATTTTTCCTTCTGTCCCTTCAGTTCGGTCTATTGTATTTGCTAATATCTCGGTTTTTGATTGGTGTGTGGTCAGGAAAAGAGCTGTTGTCTTAATCCCTTATTGCCCACAATACAGTGGTGACTGTAGCTGTGTGTGTATTTGAAGAGTAGTGTGTATCGAGGTGATGTTTATTTTAGTGCATGGTAGGTGTTTGGAGCAGACTGGGTGCACTTATTTGTGAATGATTGGATCGTTGATTAACTAATCAAATCGTAATCTATGCATTCATACTCGTGCCTTTCATGCATCCAGGCCTCTTTGAACACAAATCCCTGAATGTTATCAAGGTTCAGAAATTTAATATCGAGCTGGAGGGATACTTCTCTCAGCAGAACTCAGCCAAAATAACCTGCACTTCACATTCTGCATGTTCCCACTCAGCATATTTGCATTTCGCTGAACTCATTAACACATTCTCCACTGAAGAGTTAGTCTGTTGAATAACATCACACTGTTTATTTTCCTGAGATGATGATGACCCGTGTCATCAGATTAATTACTTGTATTGTATAATTCTTGTCATTCTTGAAAAAAAATAAGGTCAGGTTTGTTTGGTACTGAGCTAATTCAGCAGGGGTGGATGAAGCTTAAAGTCATTAGTAAGCCCAATGGGTAAACTTAAGCACACTTGGTAAGCCTCAGGTTTTGGTTACAAAGATTTGGAAGATTTGAGATTTGGACCAACCAGCATGTACTATGGGCATTTTGTTTAAACATTAGATATATGGATAACATAGATATTTGGTCTATCAGGCGACTATGAATGACACATTTGTCCCAGGCACCATAATATATGTATTATGAATCAACTTTATGATTTGGAACATCTCATCTCATTATCTCTAGCCGCTTTATCCTGTTCTACAGGGTCGCAGGCAAGCTGGAGCCTATCCCAGCTGACTACAGGCAAAAGGCAGGGTACACCCTGGACAAGTCACCAGGTCATCACAGGGCTGACACATAGACACAGACAACCATTCACACTCACATTCACACCTACGGTCAATTTAGAGTCACCAGTTAACCTAACCTGCATGTGTTTGGACTGTGGGGGAAACCGGAGCACCTGGAGGAAACCCATGCGGACACGGGGAGAACATGCAAACTCCGCACAGAAAGGCCCTCGTCGGCCACGGGGCTTGAACCCGGACCTTCTTGCTGTGAGGCGACAGCGCTAACCACTACACCACCGTGCCGCCCCGATTTGTAACATATTGCAGGCATATTTATACTGCGAGCTGGCCTAGTGTCCGCCTCTCGACTGGGAGATCATGAGTTCTACTCGTGGTTGGGTCATACCAAAGACCTTCATAAAAATGGTACCTACTGCCATCTGGCAAGGCACACTGCGATAGACTACTACCTCGTGACATCAGAGGTCACGTGATTTATGTTTGCACCATCGTATTGGAAATCCAGCACGAGAGACACACTCTTCACAGGGCCTCTGGTGTTGACTGAATACTGGAAGTTGTATTATGAACGTGAAGTGGTTATTTTTACTGGAGGTTATTTTTGTTGAGCATTCTCAACAAGCATAAAAATAATTTAATCTAGTTCCCATGGGAAATTTATTTTACTTTTTACTGATATTAATCTGAATAAAACATTCGAAAATTACCTTGCATTTCACAACATAATTTTCATTCTTCATCATGACAAACACATGATGGACCCAACCACACACAAACTGATTATAAGCATCCAGGCTTTTGTAGGCTTCTAGACTGTCCATGGTGTAGGCACTTGGTGAGAATACCAGATAATTTACTATTTCTGGATAGGTCACAGCTGGCAGGATGTCAACATCTTGCTCCCACTCAGCCCCAGCATCACTGTAAAGATCAAAACCATCAATCTGAGTCAGTTTCTCTACATATCACTTCCTTTCAGCAGGCTTCAGGGTTTTGAAATAATCTGCCATGTCTACAGACCATGCACAGACTAGTCACTGTTTTTTTCCAAGTCTCACACAGGTTTCTTTCAAGTCTACTGTTGGGTCTATAGATCATAAATAAAACACCTCAGATTTGTTTGTTTAAGTTGTTTACCACTCCACTTTATTCTCGTGGGTTCACTTACCACTGCGTTATTTTCTCCTAACCACGAGTTTGTTGGTCTTCCAATATGGAGAAGCGTGCTATTACTTCCGGTAGTGGTGATGTCAATGGTAGTGGTATATAGATGCAAGTAGGGAAGTCAAACTCTCGCGGTTACCAGAGGACTAGCCCCCCACTGTAACCCTAGCTGTATAGGTGAGAGGCCGAGGGCTATGGAAACGGAGATCAGTGCCGCACCTGGTTAGTACTGGGACAGGAGACTGCCCAGGAAGACCAGATCCTGGTGTGGAACGGGTTTTGACTTTGACATTTACAGATCTCTTTATCAGAGTGCCTAAACCCATTGTGTAAAAATGAATAATCAGAACCATTTTCACTGCCACACAAAATCTGTCTCTGGTTCTGTCAATTCAACTATTACAGCATGCTGTTACAAGTGTAGTTAAGAATAGATTAAACTTAGCACTTTGCAAAATACAGTAGGCTTAACTCCAGTTCCTGCATTTGCCTGACTGTGACATCTTTTGGCAGGCGATGGTTGAAAGGTGGCACCAAGAACTAGAGTTTAAAGTGTTAACCTTCAGAGCTGCCCACCTTTACCACAGGAATCCATCAAATCAGCGAAGCAGAGGTGCCTAGGGACATGGTCTCTGAATGGACGGACAAAGGAAGAGAGTGAGGGGGAGTGTGTGGAGGCGAGGAGAGGAACTGAGACATAAATACAAGTAGTGATGTGGGAGGGGATGGTTGAGGTCATATTACTTTTCCTTGATGTCCTTTGTTGTACCATGTTCCAGATTCCTGACAGACAGTCAGTGCTTAAGTGCTTATTCTGTTATCTATTCATTATTCATTTTTAATCCATGTGCTGTACGTGTGAATAGGTATTTCTCTAAACAAACACCAGAGCTAAATATGATTTCCTGTGAAAGTAGGTTGGATTGTTTGGAGGACTGTCGATGTGCCAAGTCCACAGCAGATCAGCTTAAATGAGTTAACCCTTTGCCTCCACTGTTGTGCTCTTTTGCTAGTGTTGCGTCCATACCATTGGGAAAGAACTGCTACCTGCTTAAATCTAAATCCACCTTTTGCATCACATGGCAGAAACCTCGCTGGCAAGAGAGCCTCACTAGGAGCCAGGGAGCCCTTTGAATGTATCCATGATTGGTGTTTGACTTGCCAGTAACAGCAGTTTGGCATGAGTGCCCTGGCATCACCCACTGTGACTGGTTATTCAAATTGAAAATGACTTTTGGCAGGCTCATTAATATGCAAATCTGCAACCAAATCACACTTAAATGTATCCTGATAGAGGTCCTGCTGGTATTTTATGGTACGGTACTGTCTAAAAGCTTGCTTGCTCACCGAAGCAGGCTGAAGACAGCGGGCCATTGATTATTCTTTTGCAGAAGAACAACTGTTCAACTGTGCCGTTTACTTAAAACCACACAAAATCTGCACAGTGAAAAGTACATTGAGATGGAAACAGATGCACACTGGCACTGCTGACTCCATTGTTTAACAAATTGGCACCAGAATGCTATGCCTTTAATCATTAATAAAACGTTTTACTTTATGCTTTACTGGGAAATTATTTAAGTGTATTATTTAAGTTCTATTTATTTATTTAATCCACACATTTCGTGGCTGTCTTTATGGGATCGTGTTCCTTATGCCGATATGAGACAACAGATCTCAATTCAAAGTTTATTCTAGATTATTCCTTTTCAGAAAACTGATGGCCATCACACAGCTCTCAGATGTGGATTTTAATACTGTCTAATGCACTAAGCATATTTCTGTGTTCTGAATCATCACTTGATATTCAGTTTCCATATTCCTAATTAACTATTATTTTCAGCTCTGTTGTTGTGCGATAGGAGACTAATAGCAGGCTAATAGACCTGATTTTGCTCTCTGTCGGATCTGGATCCATATCGTCATATTCTGAGAATTGTAACCACATGGGCTCTGCTTTCATTAGCATGTGAATGGCCTTGTTTAGCTCTGTTCTACTCCCTATGGGATGCCTGACAAACCAGAGTGTGTGTGATCCTGACTCATGGGCACCCATATACCTTATCTCTCCCTGAGGACTAATTAGGCAGGTTTTAATGTAGAGTTCTTCCTCATGATGGCTGTGTACAGCTGTGTCCCTCTACACCCTTTCCTTTTTTATGGGGTTTTGGGAGTTGGAGTCTTATGATATAAAAATCAAAGCTGTCATACTTTTTGTGTGAATCAAACATTGCTTAAAATTTATAGGGTGTCTTCTTTTTTATACTAGTAGTGTTGCTTGTTCAGAACATCATCTCTCATTGCTTCAGAGATTCCACTGTTATGCAATTATCTAGCATGCCACACACTTCTGACTTTCCACATTCAAAAAGAAAAACAGTAGTGTCAGAGCTACTATGATCATGAACCAATCATGAAAGAATCAGCACTGTACTCCTGAGAATTCCCCACCACCCCCACATTTTCTCCTCAATTTGGTTTGTATGCCATTTCCCACCCACCACCCAGCTCTCCCCATCATACAACAGCTTCCAACAAGGGATGGTGAAGGCTACTGTGCATTTCTTCCAAGACACATGAAGCCAGCCAACCACATCTTTTCAAGCTACTCTTCATGCTGCACAGGGCAGCACAAGACACTCAGAAGAAAAAGTGCAATCTGCCCTCTTCCACATACATGAGCTCACAGATGCCCACAGCTGGTTCGTGTCATTATGCTTGAGAGAGTATCCCTTCCCATCCAAAGAACACAGCCGTGGATCATCATCATCATCATCATCATGGTTTCCCTCTTGGCTCACACACAGCCTTGGGGTGCTCCTGACTGAATACATGATCCAACAGTTACATAAAATTTCACTCTATCCACCATGGTCCTTCTAACCTGCTGCATGTTGATGCTCAACAGCCTTTTTACTCTATTCCATATCCTTCTTGAATTTCTCATGTCGAACAATACCTGCTTCTGGGGTTCGCCCTTTTCCAGCTGGCATACGTGACCTATATATTTGAGATGTTGCAGATAGCAGAAGTCACGAATTGAAGGTGTTCTGGTTATATCCCCTAGCTGTTTATTAGATATCTTAAAGCTCCAGTTAATATCACCCTCCACTTGTGTGTTCGGATCCTTATCCTTTCTACGATCAATCCAACTCGGAGCATTCTTGTGCTCAAAACCTCCGTGGACCATTTTTCTAAGAAAGCCATATCACTTCCACTTTGCTAAGCTCATACTCTGACAGTTCCCATGCTTGGACACTATAGAGCAGATGTGATCGTACACACGTTGTCAAAAATTTAACTCTAGTTGCCAGCCATATGTGCTTGTTGGTCAACACATGCTTTAACTCATTCCATATTTGGAATGCTGCCCCGATTCTTGCGTGGATGGAGAATGAGGTGTGGCATCATCAGGATTCGAAACTTGTAACCTTCCAGTGATCGTGCCAGTTCTTTTAAGTGCAGCAGTCAGGAGTCAGGCATGAATGATTAGTTAAACTTGTATAATGCTTCTTGTTTAACCACTATATTAGCAGGACCTCAGGCTTGGCCACAGGTTTGCATGGCCACATAGTTTTACCCGGATCTGAAAAACAGAGCCTGCTTTCTTCACACATCTAACCTGAAACCACAGTCTCTCAACCAAAGACCTCCACCAAAGAGATTTCAGTCTAAATGTACACAAAAGGCATCTTTTGTTCTCCTACTATTAGCTTTTTGCATATTCATTATCTCATTCGGTCTGCAGAGAGTTCTCTGCCATCAAGGAATGGAAGACTCCTCCTACTCTTACTCCTACTTCTTTTCTTTCCCTATGTTTTAGAGTACTTCATGGTTGAAACTGTTTGGTTGGATTCCAGGTGAAGAGGCTTGTGGAGAATGCAAGGCAGTAAGGCCCTCTCTCGGACAACCTGAGAAATGTTGACTTACAGGTGCTTCATAAAGCTCAGATTATTTAAACACCCATGTGACTTCACTTGTAGGTTCAATATCATTCCCTGTGTCCGAAATCACTCACTCATTCACTACTCCCTACTCACAATATAGGGAATTACTATATAGAGGACTATATACTGAGCTCATTGATAACATGAAAAAAAAACGCTTTCGGACACTCGTCCGTCGCGCTGTTATTTACGTCATTACTGTCAGAGCATTTTTTAACATAGTTACTGGGAGACCAAATGGTCTCCCAGTGGTCAGATTTGGTCTCCTAGTCAATGCCAAACCAGCTTCATTGGGAGACCAAATTTTAAACCAAGTTATGTCTTATCATTTGGTTCAGTCAGTTGCAATCAGGGCTTTGAACCGGTTCAAGGAACGAAAACGAAAACTGGGAACTTTTTCTATTTCACATGGAACAGAAACGAAACCAGAAACTTTATTATTTTTTATGTTCCGGAACAGAAACGCTTATTAAAAATAATGGTAACCGGTTAATACCGGTTTTTATTTCATTCCTCAAAGTTTCTGTAGCCTACAAATAAAAAGTCATTCTTCTCCTGCGCAAGTTTCTATGACCCGCTGGGGTTCACTTCCTGTGTGATGTTCGCTGACTGAATGGAGAGAGCGGGAAGGTGGACTACTATCACTTCTCCATGTGATAATAAGTGAGTAAGTGCATTACTGAGTGTCTGAGCAAAGAAGAGCCTGAACGTTGCAACCTCCCTATTGGCTGTTTGTAAAAATGCATCAATTGTTGCCCTTCCCACGGGAATCATCGCGGGCTCGAGAGACGAGACCTGACGAGTTAGTTCGTTGGTAGCAGAACAAAATGTCTGGACACAAATTGGGTTTTCAGAAAAGGAAAGAAAATAAACGGAGGGTCGAAAATACAAAAAAGGAGGCAGAAAATGCAAAATGAGTTTTAAGGTAGGACAAATGGTTACTTTTCTGAGGCAGCCCGCCGTGGCTGCAGGCTTTCAGTTGTGTCATTGAATGGTTACTTTTCTGAGGCAGCCCACCATGGCTGCCTGCAGGCTTATTTATTATAGCCCTGTAGGACTCCCTAAGTGTGGGTGGAGCACAGAGGACGGCAGGACAGAGATCAGGTCTATAATTTGGCTTTATTGCCACACTTTTCAGTTTAACAATAATCACTCGTATTGAGACACACACAACCGGCATCTGGTTCAGGGATGAGAAACGCTTCCTCTCTCGCTGTCCCTCCTGATATAGGGCGCGGTCACTGGGAAGACACACAAACACAGGTTAATTGTTCTCAGGTGTCGTGATTCTGCCACTTACCTTCCCTGACTCCGCCCTCCTGTCACAGACCGGCGCTTGACCACGCCCCCGCTGCCACATACCCCCACCGCCCGACTCAGGCCGGGCGGCCGTCCGGCCTGCAGCCGACTCCCCCCCCCCCCCTTGACGGGAGAGGAAGTCCGCCACGACCATCTGCGCCCCCGGCCTGTGGACCACCTTGAAATTAAAGGGTTGGAGCGCCAGATACCAACGGGTGATCTGCGCGTTGGCATCTTTCATGCGGTGGAGCCACTGGAGGGGCGCGTGGTCCGAACAGAGGGTGAAAGGGCGCCCCAGCAGGTAGTACCGGAGGGCGAGAACCGCCCACTTGATGGCCAGACACTCTTTCTCTATGGTGCTGTAGTGCCCCTCATGCACCGACAGCTTCCTGCTGATATACAGGACAGGGCGGTCCTCCCCCTCCACCTCCTGGGACAAAACCGCCCCCAGCCCTCTGTCCGACGCATCGGTCTGCAACATAAAGGGGAGAGAAAAGTCAGGGTAGTGTAGAAGTGGCCCCCCACACAGTGCAGCCTTTACCTCTGAGAAAGCCCGCTGGCACTGCTCCGTCCACTGGACCGGATCTGGTGCCCCCTTTTAGTGAGATCAGTCAGCGGGCTGGTGACGTCCGAATAATTAGGTATAAACCTACGATAATAGCCAGCCAGCCCCAGGAACTGTCTCACCCCCTTTTTGGTCTTGGGCCTCGGGCAGGCCGCAATTGCTGCCGTCTTATTAATTTGTGGACGCACCTGCCCGTTGCCCAAGTGGAAGCCCAGATACCGTACTTCCACCCGCCCAATCGCACACTTCTTTGGGTTGGCTGTGAGCCCCGCTTGCCTCAGCGACCTAAGGACGGCCCTCAGGTGTTCGAGGTGCCGCTGCCAGTCATTGCTATAGATGATTATGTCATCTAAATACGCTGCCACATACGTGGCGTGAGGGCGGAGGACTCTGTCCATCAGTCGCTGAAACGTCGCGGGCACCCCAATAAGCCCAAACGGAAGGGTGATGAATTGGTGTAAACCAAACAGTGTGGAAAAGGCCGTTTTTTCTCGGGATAGCGGAGTCAAGGGGATCTGCCAATATCCCTTCGTCAAATCCAGTGTCGAATAAAAGCGAGCAGTGCCGAGTCGATCGAGCAACTCATCAATACGAGGCATTGGGTACGCGTCGAATTTAGACACCGCGTTGACTTTTCTATAGTCCACACAGAACCGGACCGACCCATCGGCCTTGGGTACCAAGACCACCGGGCTGCTCCAGTCACTGTGGGACTCCTCGGTGATGCCCATTTCGAGCATGGTCTGAAGTTCTTCCCGAACCACCTTTTTTTTTGTGTTCGGGTAGCCTGTAAGGGCGGCTACGCACTACCACCCCAGGGGGCGTCTCTATGTGGTGCTCTATGAGGTTAGTGCGACCGGGCAACAGTACGAGTACCTTATCTCCCGGAGTGAACTCTCTAAGGCGCGTACCCTTGTTGTACAGGCGGGCTTGCCGTTCCTGGGCCTGCCGCAAATTCTCCTGAGTTAGGTGGGTGAGCGTGTGGAGTTTTGCGCGCAGGTCCATAACGTACTGAATTTCGTTCTTACTTTGTGAAGGTCCCTCCTCCCAATTTTCCTGCAGCACGTCCAGGATACCGCGCGGCTTACGCCCATATAATAATTCGAACGGGGAGAACCCCGTGGAGGCTTGGGTGACCTCTTGCACTGAGAACAGCAAGGGTTCGAGCCACTTATCCCAATTACGTGCATCCTCACTTATGAATTTCTTCATAATATTTTTGAGGGTGCGGTTGAATCGTTCTACTAAACCGTCCGTTTGTGGGTGATACACGCTGGTGCGGATCGGCTTAATCCCTAATAACCCATACAGTTCGCGCAGTGTTCGTGACATAAACGTAGTGCCTTGATCAGTCAGAATCTCTTTCGGGATTCCAACTCGGGAGATGACGCGGAAGAGTGCCTCTGCAATACTGCGTGCTGACATATTGCGCAGAGGCACTGCTTCCGGGTATCGCGTTGCATAGTCCACCAGAACTAATATAAAGCGGTACCCTCGTGCTGACCGATCTAATGGCCCGACGAGATCCATCCCAATTCTCTCAAACGGGGTCTCGATTAACGGTAGAGGGCGCAAAGGCGGTTTTGGAATGGCCGCTGGGTTTACTAACTGGCATTCGCGGCATGCCGTACACCATCTACGGACATCACCGCGAATCCCCGGCCAATAGAATCGGGCCATTATTCAGGCTAGTGTTTTATCCTGCCCCAAGTGTCCAGCCATAGGATTAAAGTGAGCCTCCTGGAATACCAATTCCCGGAGGCTTTTCGGAATTAAAAGCTACGTGACTCGCTCTTTAGTTTGAGTGTCCTGCGTCACTCAGTATAATCTATCCTTCATAATCGCGAAGTAGGGGAAGGATGGGGTGGCGTTCGGCTGGAGCGTTTGACCATCGATTACTCTCACTTGGTCAAACGCATGCTGCAGAGTCTCGTCTCGCGACTGCTCTAATGGGAAATCCGCGAGGGATTCCCCAATAGAGAGAGGAGGAGCCGGCGGCTCCTCACTCTGACGCGGAGATGACGTAGACGGCTCTGTGACAGCTGCTCCCACCAAAGCGACACCGGGACCTCCCCCTGTCAAATGGCAGGACCCACTCTCGACTAGGCATGTCATTAAACCCCAAAATCCCGGCCAATCAGTCCCCAAAATTAACGAGTGGGTAAGGCGAGGATTAACCGCCGCCTTCACTATAAATTTTTCCCCTCTGAAAATAATGTGGACCGACACCAAAGGGTAACTGTGAACATCCCCGTGCACACACAACACCTTCACCCCTTGTGCTCCCCCCAATACCTCGTTTTGAACCAGGCTTTGGCGAATTGAGGTCTGATTACAACCAGAATCCACCAACGCCTGATATGTAGCCCCTTGGATACTCACCGGTATGCGATACGCTCCGGCCCGATCGAGGGCGGCCTCTGGCTCGTCGGGGATCCGAACCACCGCGCCCACTTCCATTGCTGTGCACTGCTGTTGAAGGTGGCCTGGCTCCCCGCAGCGCCAGCAAACCGGCCCGGGCTTTCCCTCTGCACCGGTGATCTGGGGCTCACTCACCTGAGGTGGGGGAGAGACAGACACAGAAGGGAGAAACGGGAGGGCACCATGGGTGCGGCAGGCCGGCTGGGGTGATGCCGGCCCCCGCCTCCGTGGTGGGGGAATGGGGCGAGGACGGGACACAGGAAGAGAGGGAGAGAGAGAGAGAGAGAGAGAAGAGGAGAGAAGAGACGATGCCATCTGCTGTCCTGCCGCCGGGACAGCCGCCAGATGATCCTCCGCCAGCTCGACTGCCTGATCCAGCGACGCCGGGCGGTGGCACTGGACCCACTCCGCGGTTCCGGCTGGTAAGCGGGCGATGAACTGTTCCAGCACCACCTGGTCGACGATTCCCTCGGCATCACGATTGTTGGCCCTCAGCCACCGCCAGCAGGCGTCCCGGAGCTGCTGGCCGAACGCGAACGGCCGGCCGACTTCCTCCAGTCGCAGCGCGCGGAAGCGCTGGCGCTGTTGCTCCGGTGTGCACCCCACGCGCTGGAGGACGGCCTGGCGGAGGTCCGCGTAGGCCAGCCGGCGATCGGCGGGGAGCTGTAGTGCGGCCAGCTGTGCCTCTCCCGTGAGCAGGGGGAGGAGGCACGCTGCGCGCTGCTCCATCGGCCACCCCGAGGCTTCGGCGACCTGTTCAAACAACGTGATGAACGCCTCGGGGTCGTCCTGCGGGCCCATCTTGGTGACAAAGAGGGGAGACGGGCCCGCGGCCGGAGCGCTGGTGGACCCCGCCGACGCGAGGAGATGCCGGAACGCCTCGCGATCTTCCTGCTGGGCCAGCACCAGGGCTTCAAAGCACCGCTCCTGCTCCTTTCGGAGCGTGACGAGTGCCTGGTGCTGGCTTTGCTGAGCCGTGGCGAGGGCGTGGACCAGATTGGCGAACGGGGAGGATTCCATGGGGCTGCTGGTTTGGTGCTCCACTGTCCCGGGTTTCGGCACCACTGTAGGACTCCCTAAGTCTGGGTGGAGCACAGAGGACGGCAGGACAGAGATCAGGTCTATAATTTGGCTTTATTGCCACACTTTTCAGTTTAACAATAATCACTCGTATTGAGACACACACAACCGGCGTCTGGTTCAGGGATGAGAGACGCTTCCTCTCTGGCTCTCCCTCCTGATATAGGGCACGGTCACTGGGAAGACACACAAACACAGGTTAATTGTTCTCAGGTGTCGTGATTCTGCCACTTACCTTCCCTGACTCCGCCCTCCTGTCACAGACCGGCGCTTGACCACGCCCCCACTGCCACAAGCCCATTTAGTTAAAATAGTTGATCTAAAATGTTTATAGTTATAGTTATGTGATGGTTGTCCCGATTTAGACTGGTGTTTTTTTTTTTGGGGGGGGGTGCGCGATGTTGCACCCGGGTCCAGATTAGGGCAGAACTGGCCCTGGCTACATTTCAGGTGGCAGGGAACAATTCAGCTGACAGGGAACGTAATTAACCGTTCCGGGAACGAAATTTTTTTGTTCTAACCGGTTCGGGAACGTCTATTTAATGGTGGAACCCAAAACCGGAAACGTTAAAATTCCGTTTCTGTTCGGATCAAACCAATAGGAAAAAAATTCTAGTTCAAAGCCCTGGTTGCAATTAATTAACCAAGTACCATGTAAGTATACATTTAACAAGGAAAACGAAGATCTATGTTATAAGATACGGTATACACACAAGATCATGTTGGTTAAGAAAAACAAAAATTAAATTTGGTTACTGAGATGGCTGATGTCAGAATCCGATGTCATTACTGTGTAACTTTGAGTGTCTTTGACATAACATTTGTGCTTGGTAATTGCTCTTGATAGCTGTGTAGTCACTGTAGTGTGTTTGTCTGTATGGTGATTGGTGAACCATTTTGCATCACAGAATGTGCCGCAGCGGTGCAGCCGCATGGACTCTGGGGCCTGTGATTGTATTGCCCAGACCAGTTGGTCTCCTAGTGGAAAATCCTTAAAAAATGCTCTGATTACTGTCGCACAATTAAAACGTGCCAGATCAGTCAGCTGGTGGGTTTTCAAAATAAGAAATACATGCATGTATTTTTGTGATAAATATATATTATACTGAGTGTATTTCTTACATTAATAAATACAAAGTACTTTGTGTCTGCTGCATCTTTCAGTTCTTTTAAATCAAGGCTGAATGCTTTCTTCTTTGCCGCTGCCTTTTATTAAATCAAATTAGAGGGTTTTGAGTTGATTTCTTTCAGCGCGACTGCAATGCATGATGGTATATATTGGTTGGTTAGTGACCATCAGTTGTACACTACTTTTCATGATGCATTGTGGGATACTTTGAGTACACTATATAGGGTGTAATAATTCTCACTATACATTCAGACAGCACTACAAAATGGCAAATTCACTATATAGTCCACTATATAGTGAGTAGGGAGTGATTTCGGACACAGGGATTGTGTTAACACCTTCTTTGCTTCTTTTTCTTCTTCTCTTGTGCTGTTGCTGTTGTTGCCATTCAAACTCAGCACTTGATGGGTTTTTAAGAAACCATTTGGAGCATCTAAGTCTCAGTCACATAATCTCATTTTTCTTTGGTTTCCCTCACGTTATATATGGATTGCTTGGGTTATAAGCATCAAATAATTCACTGCTGCCATTAATGTGCACATGTGCAGATTTGAATTTTTCCCTGAAGCTCTTCCTGTCTGTACTAGTTGCAAAAGTGCCAGAAATCAAGACTCTGGCATGCATCATGAGGCCAATAAAAATACAAAAAAAAAAAAGTAAAAGCCGTGTAAAACTCTCAGACCTGGGACCTGATTACTTAAGCCCTCAGAATTCCTATCCAGAGGTTTAACAGTGGATGTTGATGTTGCTTTCAAATCCGTCTGGTCCCGAGACTAATGATTAGTATACAGTAAAATGAAATTGCAAAAGCAGACTATTTTTAGTAAGCAGAGCAATATAAAGTGTCTGGGAAAGAGTGTGAGAACAGACAATTGACCCTGGCTGTGCTTCCTCGTGCCTCCCTAACCCCGAACTTTTCAACTAATCCAAACTGTGTTCCAAGTCAAGCCATGAGACCAGGAAAAATCAGATTAATGCAGAAAAAACCCCTTCAATATGGCTATTTGTAGTTTTTCCCTTTGAAGTATATTTTTATTGCTGTTTAACTGCTATATTAAACAAAATGGTAAGAGACCTAGGACAGGTTTCTGAGCCTGAACATGCAGGTGATAGGCCTGTGCTAGAAATGTCTGCTGCATTTTCTACTCTTTTCTATCATTCAAAAATACAGTACAACCATTCTAAGCATTAAAGCAGATATGCAGAACCTTTATTTTCAATACATTTCTGAGTGGATAGTATCTTCATTCTTGACTCTTGTCTGCTGCATAAATGGGAATTAAAAAATATATATTTTTGACAGTTAAAATCGACTGCAAAGTTAGCATTTCAGCTGCCCCGCTGAGCCAGCCAGCCCTGAGTGTGTGACATCACAGCAGTAACCAGTTTTAAGGCCGAGGCCTTTGACAGCTATAGACCAAAGTCATATAAATAAAAATTTATGGTGAAAGTAAGAAATACCGTTACCGACTTGCTCAAATAAGACTGATTTGACTTCATTGATTGTGGGTTGACTCTCATTAAAACAGGATAGGTGTTATAACTTATGCAACATACATGTACATGCATGCATTTTCACTGATAAAACGTAAAAGGCTAATTAAATAATCAGATGAACTGAGACAATCACATTCTGAAGCAAATTAAATAATCTTATACCGGTAACGTAAACACACAATACAAGTTACATGTATTAATCTAAATGCAGGTAAACAACGAGTGTTGTTGTTTTTGTTGTTTTGTATCCAAATGAGAGTTGGAGCTTACCCCTCTGTGTTCTTGCTTCTTGAAGGCCAATCTTGTGGCCGATTGTTTTGAAACAATCTGACTTTCAGTTGTTCATTCAGTTCTCCGTTCATTCACTTCTTCCACGTAAGGGCGAGATATTGCTGCTGAGGCACACATATCCAGCAGGGGAAAGAAAAAGGAAAAAAAAAGCATATCCGGCGGAGAAATCAGACGGCTGGTCCACTCATTCTCCATTTTCTCCATACTGAGTACTCCGCCATTACTGCTCAGCTCAGGCAATTACTAAAACCCGGGATGGGACGGGACGTCACCAGTTTTAGCAACAATCGTGGAGAGGTCACTGCTCGAGTGATAATATGTCCTGTTCCATCCCGGGTTTTAGCAACAACCCTCGGCTCACGTTCCGGGAGAACTGGTGCAACTGAACTTACTTTCCTTTTCTTGTAGTTTTATTTAATTGTTGGTACTGCACCCTCTTTCAGTATGGGCTTATAGCCAATGCTCCTCAACAGATCAGAGGTCTCGTACGAGTCTTCGGTAAAATGTGCAGAGCAGAGGAGAGACCACTTTGTAGGCGCCCAATATGCCCATGAACTTCTCATAAAACGCGTCCAAATCTTTGTAGTTTGAACATTCTTGGGCCATGAATGCAACGTAAATCCACCTTCTGTCGTGTTGCTGCACCCGCCAGCAACACATCTACATGGCATGGCAATAAATTAGCTCAAAATGGAGGATCGGAGTTGCAGTCAGCTCTGTGTTTTAGTATAGCGAAAATGGCAATGAGACTGATAGACTTCCTGCTGTGACGCCACAGATGTCAAGGTCATTCACTCAGACCGCTACCTATATGAATCACTTTAATAGTAAAAATTACTATATTAGATTTATTGTTCACGCTTAAAACTATTCCTATGCCTTTCTTGAGGTCTCAAGGCATTTATAAACAAAAAGTGAGGCCATGGTTCTGCATATCTCCATGGTTCTGCATAGCTTGCCTTTCTGCAGAATGTCTATTGGTGTTTTTTTTTCATCCAGTTCCATGGGTGTTATGAAAATATTGGCCATGTGCTCATGTGCATGTTCCTTTGAGTCACCAGGCCTTGCTTTTTATAGCTATATTTCTGGCACGTTGATTCTTTTTTGTGGTTTTGCCCAATATTTAGTCTATTCTGGTGTGCAGGGAGAGTCCCGTTGGCAGAAAAGAAAATAAATGAAATAGAAATTTCCTCTAATACTAATGCTTCATTATTGCATTTTAGACATAATCATCAGAATACAATAATACATAATGTGATAAAAGTTATCTAAAAATAAGGTTTTCTCAGGTCAACCATAGATTGAACAATGATTTAGATGTGAGAGTGAAAAAAGAGATACAGTAAATGTTTTCTGGACTGTAATACAGGGTGGTGTGTGCATGCCTGGATTGTGAATTCTCTGACACAGGAATGCTGCATGTTGCCTTTCTTGGACTCCAGAGCAGTTGGTCAAATACCATAGCAGGCGTGTTTGGGTATGTTTACATCTTACACCAAGAACTCAACTGGTGAAAACATTTCACATATTTAGTCATTCAGAAATGGAGCCACTTCATTGGTGATGCTACCTCACTCATTTAGTATTCACACAACTAGCTCATTGAAACATGCATGGGTTATTTTGCTGACTTTCACCCCCAAGAAACTGCATCTGTTTTCTCAGACTGATGATAGATTATCCATTCTTCTTTGCCACAGGGTGTGTATGTCTGTGTGGGAAGTCTTTTTCTGACTGGATGATGTGACTCATCGGAGAAACAAGTCTCTCAGAGTTATTCATATGTGATTCACAGTTTTTAGCTCAGAATGAACACGAAAATAGTTTTGCTTCAATTTGATAAAATTTCATAGTTTAATATTTTCGAGTTCCAATTTTCCTTTGGATTTAACAAATAAAATGTTATAATATGCTACTGTTGAGTTCTTGAATCTGACTGATTGGTCAGAAAGTGCTGATTAATTTTCTATTCTTGGGTTTCACGTGACGTCACATCCACTTCATTAGTTATTCAAAACTTTAGCTGGTGGTCTACCAAAGCTCAGTTGACAAAGTGTTTGTACGGAGAAGGTGCATTGCTCACATGAAAAATGCCTTACGCTTGCGTTGTTTTAGATTGTTCAACTCGATCAAACCGTGAAACTGATAAAAGTTTCTTCAGTGTTCCCCGTGAACTAATAAAAAAGGGTGAACAAACACAGGATTTCATGAAAAGACGTCGAGAAAGGTGGCTTTTGAACCTTTCACTGAAATCGAAGGGAGCCGAGTTGAAGCATGCTCGAGTTTACAGTGATCACTTCGTGAAAGGTTTGTACAGGTATATCCCTCTTAGCTATGTCCTTAGTGTTTTCCAAGTACTTTTCTTGCTGTGTGTCGTTATTTTACAGTACTTTTTTTGTCATGAAGTGCTAAAGTCCCCAGCTGTTTCTTTGTTTACTCCTCACTCCTCACAAAGTCCATATGCATGAAGGTCGCGACAAAATTCTTACCCAGCCATACAGTTACAATGTTCCATGATCACTTCTCCATCTTGTTTAACTAAGATCCAGGTCTTTAAAGGGGTTTCTGATTATCTTTATGAATGATATACCTGAGAGATAAGAGCCAACACAAGTGAGAATCAAGCAAACTGTTGTTTGTTTACACTTCAACTTGCAGCGCTTCGTTGTAAAGACATGAACGAAAAGCTTAAAAAACCCCCTTATTTATACGGGCAAAAACAATACAGGATTCATTCAGCAGCGACTTGATACCGAGGTCCTTTACCCAGCCACATACAAAAAAGTTGTAAGCCTCCATACTCTTCCACACTTTCATCTGTTTTGCGGTGTAGAAGGATGTCTACAACACCAGATAGTTTGAGCTGTCGGGGAAGTTGACTGAAGGGTAGTTTTTGAGATCGTATGACAAATCCTTTTTTCCCAGACTGTAGGGGTCGATTCCATTGCGCATAGCAATCTTCTGAATATATCTAAAGCGAGCAGTGGGTTCTAGATTACGAGCATACTATGATAATTTATCGCTAGTGCTAGTTGTTTGCACTATGGCAGCCGTTTTGGGTTGCTTGACCACCAGCTGTTTTTACCAGAAGTGAAATCACTAAGAAAACTCACGTGATTGAAACCCAAAAATAATAGTAGCTCTGACAGTAGTGCAGCTGTAAATATAACAGGTTTATATTAATGTGTTTCCTGTATTGTGTAGCTTCTACAAAAACAACCCATTCACAGGAATGTCTCATGAATGCTTCACATAATCTAAAAAATGTGTTTTTACTTAATAATAATAAAAAAAGCATATAATCATTGACATGAAGCTTTCTGTAAGGAGATCTTTATTTCCCATTTATGGATGCTGTATCATCAACATTTTCTTCTGTCTGATTAACATCAAGAGAATATTAGGGACTGATTGTTTCTAGTTGTTTCAAATTGCTGTAGTATGCAGGGTATTAAACACTTCGGGACGTGTGGTTATAGAAAAGTAATCTACTTCTTGTTGTAACAGTAACTCCGCACACCAACTCATCCTTATCCATTATTTCCCATAACAGCTTGCTCTGTCATGTTCTATTCTTTACATACGAACTAATGACACATAGGATGCTGCACCCATTTTTAACAGACATGAAGCAACTTTTTAATCACTTTAATCACTTTTTCTTTGAGGAGTAAGCATTCAGAGTAAGGGGTACATAGACGAAGAATATTTCCCACCATTTTTATCCAGTTATACAGGTTTAATGGTCATGATTATAGATTGACATACATTCATCTGCCACTTTAATAGGATATTAATAAGAATATCCTTCCTGGCAGTACGAACCAATCTGGCCATTTTCCTCTGACCTCTCTTATCAACAAGGCATTTGTTTCCACCCACAGAACTGTCGCTCACTCAATGTTTTTTTGTTTTTCGCACCATTCTGTGTAAACTCCAGAGACTGTTGTGTGAAATCTCCAGGAGATCAGCAGTTTCTGAAATACTCAAACCAGTCCATCTGACACCAACACCCATCCCATGCCACAGTGAAAGTCGCACTTTGAGATCACAAGTTTTCCTGTTCTGATGTTTGAAGTGAACATTATCTGAAGCTCTTGATTTGTATCTGCATGATTTGATGCATTGTGCTGCTGTCAAGAGATTGGCTGATTAGAGAACAGCATAAAACAGCAGCTGGATGGGTGTTCCTAATAAAGTGGCCAGTGAGGGTATAAACCCAACAGATAGTTGCCCATTATTATCTTTCTTATTACTGTATTAAACAGTATTAAGTGCTGTATTAAACCCTTCTTAGACCTGCATTATACTGTTCTTATTCTTCTACAACTACAACACCAGGTTCATAGCTTTCACACATGCTAACTCAGATTGTTTGCATTTTTTATGTTTTTAAGCTCAATTCAAGAATTTATGTGTAAAAACCCCCATTGTTTTCAGTAATCTTTCCACACTAAATGCTTCATAAATGATTCTTTCTGTGTATAGTGTTTATCCTTGACTTGCAAGTGATGTCAAAGCAAAATAGAAACCTGGATGTCGGCCATGTTGGTGGATATACAAATGTGGGGTCAAGTGACATTCCATACAAAACATAGTCACACGTGCACAACTCTCTTTTAGTTATGTCATATCTTTGTGCTTTATATGGTTGTGGTCACAGCAGTACTCGTGACTGTGGCATGTTCCGATTTTTTTGGAATTCCGTCTGTGAATTGGAAAGAGGGCGAGGAAACTCTGAGGCTTAGTACGGAGATGAGATGAGCATGGCTGAACGATATCAGCAGGGCTGATCTAACAGAGGCGAAAACCAAAACAGCTCATTGTAGTAATCCCCGATGTGGGTGGAGCACAGAAGCACGGCAGGCGAGAGTTCGTGTTCACACACACTCACTTTATTGAGCTTTTCAGCTTTCTTTCTTTCACTCACTCACTCACTCACTCACTCACACACGTGTTGTGGTCGGGGAGCGAATCAATCTTCTCTCCTCTCCCCCTCCCTTTATACTCCATCCCTGCAACAAACACACACACACACACACACACACACACACACACACACACACACACACACACACACACAAATTGACATCAGGTGTAATGACCTGGCCACTTACCTTCTCCGACCCTGCCCTCCATTCACAGACTGCTGCTTGGCCACGCCCCCGTGCCACATACCCCCACCGCCCGACTCAGGCCGGGGAGCCGTCCGGCCTGAAGCTGACTCCCCCGCTGACGGGACAGGAAGTCTGCCACCACCATCTGTGCCCCCGGCCTGTGGATCACCTCGAACTTAAATGGCTGGAGAGCGAGATACCAACGGGTGATCTGCGCATTGGCATCCTTCATGCGGTGGAGCCACTGGAGGGGTGCGTGGTCCAAACAGAGAGTGAAAGGGCGCCCCAGCAGGTAGTCTCGGAGGGCGAGGACCGCCCACTTGATGGTGAGACACTCCTTTTCAATTGTGCTGTACTTGCTTTCGTGCATCGACAGCTTTCGGCTGATGTACAGCACCGGGCGCTCCTCACCCTCCACCTCCTGGGACAAAACGGCCCCCAGCCCCCTGTCCGATGCATCAGTCTGCAAAATAAAGGGGAGAGAGAAGTCAGGGGAGTGTGAAAGTGGCCCCCCACACAGTGCAGCTTTTACCTCAGAGAAGGCCTGTTGGCATTGCTCCGTCCACTGGACCGGATCTGGAGCCCCCTTTTTAGTGAGGTCGGTTAGCGGGCTGGTGACGTCCTAATAGTTAGGTATAAACCTACGATAATAGCCAGCCAGCCCCAAGAACTGCCTCACCTCCTTTTTGGTCTTGGGGCTCGGGCAGGCCGCAATCGCTGCAGTCTTGTTAATTTGGGGACTCACCTGCCCATGACCCAAGTGGAACCCCAGATACCGTACTTCCACCCGCCCAATCGCACACTTTTTCGGGTTAGCTGTGAGGCCCGCTCGCCTCAGCGACTTTAGAACAGCCCTCAGGTGTTCCAAGTGCCACGGCCAATCATGACTGTAGATTATTATGTCATCTAGATAGGCAGCCGCGTAGGCAGCATGAGGGCAGAGGACCCTGTCCATAAGCAGCTGGAACATAGCGGGCGCCCCAAACAACCCAAAGGGGAGCGTGACAAATTGGTGTAAACCAAACGGTGTGGAAAAGGCCGTTTTCTCTCGGGATAGAGGAGTCAAGGGGATCTGCCAATATCCCTTGGTTAGATCCAGTGTCGAATAAAAGCGAGCAGCACCTAACCGATCAAGCAACTCATCAATGTGAGGCATTGGGTACGCATCAAATTTAGACACCTCATTGACCTTTCTATAGTCCACACAGAACCGGACCGACCCATCAGTCTTGGGAACCAGGACCACTGGGCTGCTCCAGTCACTGTGGGACTCCTCGATTATGCCCATTTCGAGCATGGCCTTGAGTTCATCCCGAACCACCTTTTTCTTGTGTTTGGGCAAGCGGTAAGGGCGGCTACACACTACCACCCCCGGGGGCGTTTCGATGTGGTGTTCTGTGAGGTGGGTATGACCCGGAAGGGGCAAGAACACGTCGGAAAATTCCTTCTGCAACTTGGCTACCTCCGTGAGTTGGGTCGGCGAGAGTTGGTCTCCACAAGGGACCGGAGTGGTCTGAGATGTTATCTTTTTTACCTCTGGCCCCAGCTCCACCTTCTCTGGGACTACCGATGCCAACGCCACGGGGACCCCCTCATTCCAGCATTTTAAAAGGTTGAGGTGGTAGACTTGCAGTGCCCCGCCCCTATCCGTTTGCTTTACCTCATAGTTGATGTCCCCGACTCGCCGTGTGACCTCGAAGGGCCCTTGCCACTTGGCTACTAATTTAGAACTCGATGTGGGCAATAATATGAGTACTTTTTCTCCTGGCGTGAATTCTCTAAGGCGCGTGCCCCTGTCATACAGCCGGCTTTGACATTCTTGTGCCTGCCATAAATTCTCCTGGGTTAATTGCGTGAGGGTGTGGAGTTTTGCACGCAGGTCAAGAACGTACTGGATTTCATTTTTACTCAGTGAAGGTCCCTCCTCCCAATTTTCCCTCAGCACATCCAGAATGCCACGCGGCTTACGCCCATATAATAATTCAAAGGGAGAAAACCCTGTGGAGGCTTGCGGGACCTCTCGTACTGTGAACAACAGGGGTTCGAGCCACTTATCCCAATTATGCACATCTTTACTAACAAATTTCCGGATTACGTTTTTGAGTGTCTGGTTGAATAGCTTTACTAATCCATCCATTTGTGGGTGATATACGCTGGTGCGGATGGACTTAATCCCCAGTAACCCATACAGCTCGCGCAGTGTGCGTGACATAAACGAGGTGCCTTGGTCTGTCAGGATTTCTTTCGGAATCCCGACCCAGGAGATAACGCGGAAGAGCGCTTCCGCAATACCGTGTGCTGAGATATTGCGGAGAGGCACTGCCTCCGGATATCGCGTTGCATAGTCCACTAGAACTAAAATAAAGCGATATCCCTGTGCTGACCGATCTAAAGGCCCGATGAGATCCATCCCAATTCGCTGAAACGGGGTCTCGATTAGAGGAAGAGGGTGCAACGGCACTTTTGGAGTGGCCGCGGGATTTACTAATTGGCATTCACGGCACGCCGCACACCACTGACGGACATCCCCACGAATCCCTGGCCAATAGAACCGGGCCATTATTTGGGCTAATGTTTTGTCTTGCCCCAAGTGTCCAGCCATGGAATTAAAGTGAGCCGCATAGAATACGAGTTCTCCATGGCTCTTTGGGATTAACAACTGGGTTACTCGTTCCTTAGTTTGAGTGTCCTGCGTCACTCGGTACAATCTATCTTTAATAATGGCAAAATAGGGGAAGGTTGGTGCCGCGCTTGGTTGAAGAGTTTGACCATCGATTACTCTCACTTGGTCAAATGCATGCCGCAGAGTCTTGTCTCGCGACTGCTCTAATGGGAAATCCCCAAGGGACTCCCCGAGAGAGGGAGGAGGAGCGGGGTGCTCCTCACTCTGACGCGGTGTTGACATAGATGGCTCTGTGACAGCTTCTCCAGCCAACGCCACACCAGGATCTTCCCGTGACCTACTAGGGCATGACCCACTACGTGTTAAATACTCCATTAATTCTTTAAATCCCAGCCAATCAGTACCCAAGATCAACAAGTGGGTAAGACAAGGATTAACCGCCGCCTTCATTTTATGCGTTTGGCCCCGGAATAGAATATGGACAGACACTAGAAGATAATGGTGAACATCCCCATGCACACACAACACTTTCACCACTTGTGCTCCCTCCAATGCCTCACCTTGCACCAGGCATTGGTGAATTGAGGTCTGATTGCAACCGGAATCCACCAAAGCGTGATATGTATCCCCTTGAATACTCACCGGTACGCGATACGTTCCGGCCCGATCGGGGGTGGTTTCTGGCGCGTCGGGGATCCAGATGACAGCCCCCACCTCCCTGGTGGGGCTCTGATTCTGGAGACGCTCTGATTCCCTGCCGCGCCAGCACACCGGCCCAGGCTTTCCCTCTGCACTGGTGTTATGGGTGTCACTCACCTGAGGGGGAGACAACACAGACACAGAAGAGGGAGATGGGAGGACACCACGGGTGCGACGGGCCGGCTGGGGAGGAGCCAGCCGCCGCCTCCGTGGCAGGGGAATGGGGTGGAGAGGGGGACCAGAGACAGGAAAGAGAGAGGAAGAGAAGCGAGGGGAGACACCTTGTCTGCCTGCCGTCAGAGCCGCCTCCAGATGGTCCTCCACCAGCTTGATGGCTCTTTCCAGCGACCACGGGCGGTGACACTGGACCCATTCCGCTGTTCCTTCCGGAAGTTGAGAGATAAACTGCTCCAGTGCCACCAGATCAATGATCTCCTCGGCATCGCGGTCTTCCGCCCTCAGCCACCACCGGCAGGCGTCCCGGAGTTGCTGGCCGAATGCAAATGGCCAGCCGACCTCCTCCAGTGTCAGCGTCTGGAAGCGCTGATGGTGTTGCTCCGGGGAGCGGCCGAGCCGCTGCAGGATGGCTTTCCTCCAGTCCGCATAGACCAGCCGGCTGTCAGCAGGGAGCTGCTGTGCTGCAAGCTGCGCCTCGCCAGTTAGGAGTGGGAGGAGGCGTGCCGCACGCTGCTCCAGCGGCCACCCCCACGCCTCGGCTGCCTGCTCAAAGAGAGCAAGGAACGCTTCCGGATCGTCCTGCAGTCCCATCTTCGTGAGGGTGGTGGCAGCGGTGGCTGGCGGCCCTGCTGACATGAGCCAGTGCTGGAATGCCTGGTGATCTTCCTGCTGGGCCAGCATCAAGGCTTCGAAGCGCTGCTGCTGCTCCTTCCGGAGGGTGATCAGCTCTTGATGCTGGTTCTGCTGGGCGGTAGCGAGGGCAAGGATGAGCTCTTTGAACAGGGAGGACTCCATGGGGTGGTTCCCTTCTATGCATCCCGGGTTTCGGCAACACTGTAGTAATCCCCGATGTGGGTGGAGCACAGAAGCACGGCAGGTGAGAGTTTGTGTTCACACACACTTTATTGAGCTTTTCAGCTTTCTTTCTTTCACTCACTCACTCACTCACTCACTCACTCACTCACTCACTCACTCACTCACTCACGTGTTGTGGTCGGGGAGTGAATCAATCTTCTCTCCTCTCCCCCTCCCTTTATACTCCATCCCTGCAACAAACACACACACACACAAATTGACATCAGGTGTAATGACCTAGCCACTTACCTTCCCCAACCCCACCCTCCATTCACAGACTGCTGCTTGGCCATGCCCCCGCTGCCACACTCATGTTTGCAGTAATCATTTTATCTCAGGTGAGATTCAAAAGCTTTCTCGATAATATCATGAAAGAATTTTATTTCGTGTTGCTAGAATTTTACTATAAAATGAGCGTTCTCTTGTCGTGGTTCACTCGGTCGTTGTTATAATTTTAACATGTGTATTGCCATTTCGCTTCTAGGCGCGCCAGCAAAATTGTACCTGAAATAAATTGAAATGTGATTTGTGAGCCATACAGCTAGAGACTTGTCAAAATTTCATACTTATAAGCCTTCATTTGAGATTTGTCGACCTATGAAGTCTGCCAAACCAGATAGAACATGATATCTGGGTACTTGATGGTAGGTAGAAGCATCTTATCCTCAGAAAAATCCGACTTTTTTAAATAATATGGGTCAAAACCACACATATCTGTCTTCTCTTTGTATCAAATCTTCACTTGACTGTTCAAATCGTGATAATACTGAGAAAATTCAGCATTGCTTACAGACATGCTTTCAGCGGCTGCCATCCTAGTTGCTTTGTATATCCACCATCATGGCGGACGCTCATGATGTAGCACATTTTGATCACGTGGTTGCAAGTCATCGATAGCCATAGGTGACTTCCTCACTGACAGGCCACAGGTGGTGACGATGGGAAAGAAGGTCTCTGCTGAGCTTACAGTTAGCACAGGGATGCTGTAGGGCTGCTGCCTCAGCTCCAAACTCTTCGCACTGTACACACGTGACTGTGCATCCACCCAGGACATCACTGTCATCAAGTATGCAGATGACACAACCATCCTTGGCCTCATCAGAGTGGGGGATGAATCGTCATACAGGGAATTGGTTCACAAGATCACCGTCGATGGAGAGGACAATGATTTTGTCCGAGCCCCCCTCTGCAGCCTCTCACCATCAGGGGGACTGAGGTGAATCGGACTGACAGCTATAAGTTCCTAGGCCTTCACATTTCAGAAGACCTCAGCTGGGCTAAAAACACTGCAACTTTAGTGAAAAGAACCCGGCGGAGGCTGTACTTCATCAGACTGCTGAGGAAGGCCAGACTTAGATGCCAGCCTCTCGTCCCAGTCTACAGAGGACTTGTTGAGAGTATTCCCACCAGTGGTATCACAGCATGGTATGGTAACATCACCCTGGCTGAGAGGAAATCGCTGCAGTGGATAATTAAAACAGCAGAGAAAGTCACTGGCTCTGACCTTCCCTCCATTGACACTATATATACCCAGCGCCACAGAAGGAACGCACAGAGCATCCTTGAAGACAAACACCACCCAGCTTATGCTCTGTTCAAGTGGGTGAACACAGACTACAACCTGAGACACCACAGGCCTGTAAGCATCAGTACTCATAGGGCCCCCTTGTATTACAGCTTCTTTCCTTCTGCTGTTAGGCTGGTGGCACAGGACACTAAAGGGGAACTGAAGGCAAATTTTTTATTATCAAAATTCTATTTATCTCATTTTATAAAATGTAGGAATGCATTTCTGACAGCAATTGTCACTGCTATAGACCCCTTTCACTGACGTCACCCGAAACCGGAAGTAAACAGACCCTGCACCATTTTGGAAGACCAACAAACTCGTGATTAGGGGGAAATAACAGCAGCGGTATGTGAACCCACGAGAATGAAGTGGAGTGGCAAACGACTTAAACAAACAAATCTGAGCTGTTTTATTTATGATTTATTGGCCCAACAGTAGACTTGAAAGAAACCTGTGTGAGACTTGGCAAAAAACTGTGGATATAATAGATAAGTCTGTGCATGATCTGTGGACACTTTGAGGTAAGCAAACGCAAGAAATTCAGATTTAAAACATGCTAAATTGGCCCCAAGTTGATAACTGTATGAGGAGCAAGCCTCCCAGACTTCTACAATTTAATAATAATAATAATTTAGGATGGTTTGGGGCTTGCTCGCTGCTGCCAGGTTAGTTGTTGAGTAGCCTGACTGTTTTTTTTTTCTTGCGTGTGGTATCATTGTTGACGCGAGGTTGTTTTTTGAACATGCCAATGCGGACACTATTTCCCCTGATGAGTTATGACTTCAGACGCGATGCGTGTGTGGAGTCCGCGTGATATGTGCGTAAGATAGGCTTCTCATGTGTTTGGAGAGCCGTGCGCCGAGACAAGCGCAAGGCTTCTCATGTGTTTGGAGATCCGCGCTCCGAGACAAGCGCAAGCGCCCCCCCCCCAAGGGAAAAAAGGGACCCCCCGAAAATATCGGCATAGTTCGAACACTGAGTGTAGGCACTGGGTGTAAACAGCAAATAGTTTACAATGTCTGGGTAGCAAACAGATGGCAGAATTGGTGTCAGGTCCTCCTTATGTTTCCATTCTCCCTTGCCGCGAGTCTTATCATATGGGTCAAACCCATCAATCACAGCCAGTTTCTCCACATACCGTGCCCTTTCTGCAGCTGGTAATGTACTCACATAACCAGAATTATCATCCATCGTGTCACTTTACTCTCGCTCGTACTTTGTTTTATATTGTGAGTGCATGTACTTGGTCTTCCAATATGGCGCCTAACAAAATCTCGCGGCGCGGTGACGTCATGTGAAAGGGGTCTATAGCAAGTTATGAGTGTTTGAAATATGCTATGTAATATCTCAGTCCATATGTCAAAGCAATGGCCATAAACGAGATTTGCTGAGACCTGTGCGAGACATCGTAGGACGGAAGTAAAACATACAGCGGAAATCAAAGTGACCAACATCTGCCCGCGTTGTCAAAAGACATGCGCGCCCTCCTTCGAATGCTGACGTAATCAAGCCAAAAGTTTTCCCTGTGTCCGAAATCGCTCCCTACTCACTATATAGGGCACTATATGGTGGGGACGCCATTTTGTAGTGCTGTCCAAACCATAGTGAGGATTATGTGGGAAATGCGCTCAGTATAAAACGTATTTATCACAAAAATACATGCATGTATTTATTATTTTGAAAACCCACCAGCCGCCTGATCTGGCACGTTTTAATTGTGTGACAGTAATGATGTAAATACCAGCACGACGGACTAGTCTTTATCCTGTCGTCTTTCCAACTCTTCTCTCCTCCTCGTTGGTTCGAAGTCATATGGAATAATCTCCATGTCACATGTGCGAGGGAGGCGGATGTATGTGCAGAAGTATACAGTTTAATAAAGTGCAGAATATATATACAGTGAGACAATATATACACAGGCAAACAATCCAAAACGGCAGGCTAGATGAAAAACGAGAATACAGGCAAAAGGGTCAGTCGAGGCGCAAACAGTACATCAAAGGCTAAGCGAGGACAAGAACGAGAAACAGGCACAAGGATTGTGAAACAGGAAATCAAGACAACGGGTAGAAAGGCTCGGTAATGCGTAAATGCGTATCGTAATAGCGGAGCTCCAGCAGAGCACCATACCTAAGAAAAAATGGTAAACCCATCGAGTCGATTTTTTGTGGTTTGTCCGTACGTGTACCACCAGTCATACACACTGCCTAGTGGCCAGTGTTAGTAATTACCAGTCATACACACCGCCTCGAGGCCAGTGTTAGTAATTACCAGTCATACACACCGCCTAGTGGCCAGTGCTAGCCAGTAAAGAAATAAAACAAAAGAGACTGGCTATGATATAAGAAAATTCTACAACCCAGAAACAGATGGGAGCTCCGCTTTTAGACAGTGCCTAAATCTATATATTACTTCGCGATGCAAATGCATCAGCATAGTCCTTAAATAGGCAAACACATAGTTCCTTAATTGAGCTCAGGTGTGCCTTGCTCACGGCGTGCGTGCTGGAGTCCATTCGGCGCCTGCGCAGCCTGAGGCACGCCTTCAAGTGCACGCGCCACAGCGCGCAGGACTGACACTCCATCACTGATGAAGCTGGCAAATCTCAAAATTAATCTAAATTGGAATGATATGGCGATCTGGCTGCTGTGTAAACAGTTTTCAAAATGGCGGCGCTGACACTTCACGTTTGAAGTCTCGCACAAGTCTCGTGAAGATTGCGTGGATCAGCAACGCCTGCCGTGGACCATACGAACTACATTCAACATGGCTAAAAACCGAAAAGGCTGATAAGTGTAATATAATATGCCAGTATGAGTCATGATAGGTTAATAAAACCGAAAACGTAATTGAATAACACGTTAATTAAGAAATAAAGCAAGTTTAAAAATGACTTCAGTCCCCCTTTAAGGAGGGAATGAAGTACCTCTTACCACAACCCACTCAAACTCTGGACAGCTAACTACCTCACTGATTACTCCCCCCCCCCCCCCCCCCCCCCCACACACACACACACACAATATCTCCATGTGCAATATAACTGGATTTTCTAACTTCTCTTTCTACCTCCTCAACCAAAACGTGCAATACTCACTCGATTTGTGCAATACCCAATATGTGCAATACCACTTCAGACAGATATTTATTACTTTTTTATATATTTATTCCTATACAGTTGCACTCAGTTTAATGACAGCCTGACTGTACATAGCTCTATCTAGTACTCTCACTGTTTATTTGTTATTGTTATACTTGTGTATTTATTTTTTTTAGAATGTATGTTGTTTCGTGTGTCAGCCCTGCGATAACCTGGCGACTTGTCCAGGGTGTACCCCGCCTCTCACCCATAGTCAGCTGGGATAGGCTCCAGCTTGCCTGCGACCCTGTAGAACAGGATAAGCGGCTACAGATAATGGATGGATGAATGTTGTTTCATGGAAAACGCTCAAGGATTCCAATGTACCTGTACTGCAGTGTATTTGTGCAAATGGCAATAAACTCAAAACTAAACATACAGTGCAGCCAGTTATACTGAAGAAATCAAAGATATGTTAATGGTCTAATAAAGCAGAGACTTGGCTTTGTTTGTCGTTCTCAGAGACAGGAGGAGTGGAGCTGAAGCAGTGGATAGATGGATGGATTATAGATGGGTGGGGGAGGTCTTTAGGGCTCAGATTCAGTGGAGGCAGATAATGGGTCTGTTTGGATGCACCTGCCCTCCTCAGAGACCCTCCTCCACACAAAGACCCTTACAGTGGCTCAGTACTATTGTTGTGCTTCATCTGTCATGTGTTTTTCTTCTTTTGTTTTTGTTTTTTTTGTCCCGATTTTGATATTTAGAGCACTTTTGAAGGGAATTATGATTGCTAATGAAATGCAATTATATTAAATTTCGATGCAATGATTAGTGACCAGTAGTGGATGTATTTATTATGCATGGGCCCCTAGTAGATTAAAAATGAGAGATTTGCTTCTGTTTGTGTTGACACTAAATACAAGAACGAACACATTTTTTTTCACTCTGAAAACAGCCTAAAGTTGATTTGTATTTCACGTACTGACTTACTTCAGCTTTTTCTTTTCTTTTTTTTTTTTTTAGCTCTTTTTACTTGCTAGACATTTTTTGCTATAGATTATGTTGACATCTTGTCACATGGTTTTTAATTTGCTTGAGACTATCGATCAGTGATAGTGACCACAGGCCTTCGAAACTATTTAATTAAATGGAGGGCAAGATCTTTAACTGGATTGAACAGGAAAACACTCCTCACAGGAAGCTCAGCTGTAAGTGCTTGATTTGGTCCTCAAAGGTCAATTATGATGAATCCTTCAAAAGCAAGCAGTAGGGGGTTTAATCAGCCAAGACAACACACTGACTAATCACGTTAGATTAATGCACCACTTCTTGTAGCTCATTTCATCTCCAGTGCAAACTATTTATATTTGCATTTTCATGATAAAAGTGGGCGGCACGGTGGTGTAGTGGTTAGCGCTGTCGCCTCACAGCAAGAAGGTCCTGGGTTCGAGCCCCGGGGCCGGCGAGGGCCTTTCTGTGTGGAGTTTGCATGTTCTCCCCGTGTCCGCGTGGGTTTCCTCCGGGTGCTCCGGTTTCCCCCACAGTCCAAAGACATGCAGGTTAGGTTAACTGGTGACTCTAAATTGACCGTAGGTGTGAATGTGAGTGTGAATGGTTGTCTGTGTCTATGTGTCAGCCCTGTGATGACCTGGCGACTTGTCCAGGGTGTACCCCGCCTTTCGCCCGTAGTCAGCTGGGATAGGCTCCAGCTTGCCTGCGACCCTGTAGAAGGATAAAGCGGCTAGAGATAATGTGATGTGTGTGTGTGTGATAAAAGTGTTGAAAACAGGATGTGAACGTTTGAGGCCCTGCTTGAAAAGCAGGATGAGCTTGTTTTCTATGGATGACAAAAGCAGTTAATGAGGGCTGAATGACTTTCTGCCTGGAGCCTTTTCAAGGATTTTGAAGCTTCCATGCTGAAGGATCTAGCATGCATGACAAGGGTGCTTTCACATATGCAGTGTTTACTGTTTTACAGTGTTTTCTAGTTTGTCTGGAACTGTGGCATGTTTTTCACCCTTGATGTGGATTATTTGAGCAGGTAAGAACACAGCACCTTTTCTCACACTGACCAAGACAGCTGGTCTGAGAGCATCTGAACAAGTCTGGTTCCAAGTGAACGCCAGCATAGTTTGAATGTAGTGAGAAAGTGCTTTGACTCTGAATCATCCTGACTGCAGGAAATGAACCAAACACATCATGTATTTTGGGTTGCAACTTATGTGGAAGCTCCCAAACTAAGCAAGTGTGTGCCCAAGGACTGAGCTGTATCACTCCTGTTCTGGATATTTGGACCAATGACCTGAAAAAGAACATATTTTAAGCTAGTTATTTATATAATTATATAATCATTTATTCCGCACTGGCTCTGTGTTTTCTGTTTTCAGGTCATTTTTTTTTATTTCTGCATGCACTTGGTAAAGGTTTCTTTACACTTTTTCCATCACCATAGTTGTACATTCTTAAGGTGCATACACACAGAAAGCGATTCACTCATCACCCATCACTTTGTTGCTGGAAGTTTGTCGCTAAGGGGTATACACACAGGAAGACATTTGCCACAACATGGAAATGAGTGACCATGTAATGTTAATGAAATTCAGTGATATATATATATATATATATATATATATATATATATATATATATATATAGCGATGACAGGTGAAATAACTGCTAGTGATGCGAAGTGGGTGGGAACAGAGTTAAACTACTTGGGGCCGCACGGTGGTGTAGTGATTAGCACTGTCGCCTCACAGCAAGAAGGTTCTGGGTTCAAGCCCAGCGGCTGACTGGGGCCTTTCTGTGTGGAGTTTGCATGTTCTCCATGTGTCTGTGTGGGTTTCCTCCACAGTTCAAAGACATGCGGTTAGGTTAACACGAGGCAGCCATGGCCTGAGGTTGGGCTGAAGTGACCTTGAGCAAGGCATCTAACCCACAAGTCTTAAGTCTGTGCTTGAGTGTACATGCGACAAATAAAGGCTTCTTGGCTCTGAGGTGACTACCAGTGTGAGCGAAAGGATACCCATCACTTTGTCACTGATAGTTTGTCGACAGGGTCATCCAAATATAAAGTGATTTGCTCTTCGCTTGGATATTTCAGGTCCTAGAAATTCATCCATGTAAAGTCAACAAACTTTCGGCAACAAAGTGATGACCGACAATTGAATTGCTTCCTGTGTGTATGCCCCTTCAGCCCTACATGTGCCTCCAATTTTTTTTTTTTTGAGTGTTTGTTTATATCCAGTGTCAAACCAAAGCAAATAGCAAATCCCATATATACAGTTTTGGTCAGAGGTTTACATACAGTGACATGAATGTCATCTTGGATATGAATGTCATGGCAATATTTGGGCTTTCAGTAATTTCTTTGAACTGTTCTTTTTCTGTGGCAGAATTATTGTACAGCATACATCTTTAATTAAAAAAAAACAGTAGAATTTGGTGCACAAGTTTTAATTTTTTGGGGGTTTTCTGAAATCAAAACAGGGTCAAAATTATACATGCTCACTTAGATTATTAATTCAGAGGTGCTGAAACTTCCACAATGTTATCTTGCTAAGGCCGAGGTCTCTTAACTTCCTGTTAGTGATCATGATTGACTACAGCTGGTAGCTTCTCTGTGCCTTCATTAAAAGGGTTTGTTTCCAGCACTCATTAGATTGACCAACACACAATAAAATGGGAAAGTCCAAGGAGCTCAGTGCAGATGTGAGAAAGAGGATCATAGATATACACAACCCCGGAATGTCTCTTGGAGCCATTTCTAAACAACTTCAAATTCCAAGATCAGTTCAAACAATTGTATCCAAGTTGTTGTGAGGTGTAGTCACTTTGCCAAGACACTTTGCTTCAAGAAAACCCAAACTGTCACCCTCAGCATTGGTTTGGATGGTCAGCAACAACCTGGGAACCACCAAGGCACAGTCCTGCCATGAACTGGAAGCTGATGGATCACTGTCTACAGTTCAGATCACCATGGACTAAGAAGCTGCTATCCAAGAAATAACCCCCTGTTCCAAAATTGACACCTTCAAGCTTAAAGGATATGGGACATGGATTTTTACCTGGGCATAATTATGTATAAAGGACATAAGAAATGCCATCTAAATCACTACAGGGCGTCAAAAATGTGAAAATCATCACATTATTCAAGTTTTTCTATACATCAGCGTAAAACAAGGATTCGTTAATGAGCTAGGTGGTCACGTGACCCGTGACGTCACAAAAACTTTCCAAGGAGCCAGCACTTGGGAATCTAATGTAAACAGGTTACCGAAATGGACACCATCGATAGTGACATTCCCGATGTTTCACAGAGACGTGAAGTTAGACCTTATCAATTCGAACCGATAGCTGGAAATTCACATGAACATAGATCTTGTCTTTACTCTGACGGGTCAGATGATTCTGAGAGTGAGAGTTCATTCAGCCCTCATGAAACTGAAAGTGGTCGGCTGGATAACACTTCCTGGTAAGTTAAAAACAATTCTGCTCAAAGGCTAATGATCTGTTGAAAGAAGTATTATTTTTGTATCATACATTGAAAGTTCATCATAGATCTAGCTAAAGTCCGTTGCAAGCTAGTTTTTTTTTTTTGCTGATATTTTTCGAGATTGATTGAGATACAATGCTTCCAGAGTCCGAGATGAAAACATTCAAAATGGCGAAACGAGTCAGAATTATGATAATCAATAATTGATACACCCAAAATTATAATACTAATCCTTACCTCGGCTTTCAGTCGCTTAGCGCAGAGGTCTTCAACAGGGGGGTCGCGAAATCGCACCGGATCACTCATATCAACAAAAATATTCCTGCCCTGTCCCCTGGCCTCCGTGCAGGGATGCAAACAGCACGCCTTTCAGCGGATGCCGCCTTTTTCACGGCTGAATTGCGCAGATCCAATTTTTAAAAAAAAATAGCGATGTTGGTTCATGGAGCATGAGGCATGAAGTGTAAGGATGAGAGAGAGGCGGTTTGGGTCGGGAAGCTGCGCGCATTTGTGCAGCCTGGCGCAGGTGTGCGCGGCTTCCCAATTTGAACTGTTTTTTTTTCTCATCCTTATGCTTCCTGTTTCATGAATTAATATCGCTCAGTACCTGAGTATTAATGTTGAAAGAATCCTCAGTGAAATGGTCCAAATACAGTTTGTGGGAAACAGTAGGTGCAAAGTTTTTTTCAACAGGTGTTCTGTAAAGTTGTCCTACCAAGCCTACTGCGCATGCGTGCAGCCTACTGCGCATGCGCAGGTGAGCCCACACTTTCCTCAGCTTCGGGTCCTTGGGGAATGCAAAAAAACTTACTCCAGGGCATTTCCCATTGGAATTATTGCAACCATAAGCAGCATAATACACCATGATGTCCAATGTATGATGTCCAATGTACTTTAAAGACTATAAAAACAATTTTCTTGTCATCCACTTCTCCATTCATCTACCCGCTTGTGCTGTGCCTGAAAGTTTTTGTGACGTATGATCACGTGACAGCGGCTCTTCCGGTTGCAAAAAATGCATATCGGAAGTCGAGCAGAAATGCCATATAATCATCACGAATATAACGATTTTGCTGAATTTAATAGATGATTTTGTATTTGTTGATGCAATTAATTCATATTTTAATGGAAAGAAACTGATATAGCGTGCTTTTATGTTTCATGTCCCATATCCTTTAACTAAAGTTTGAAGCTGACCACACAGACAAAGAAAAAGCCTTTTGGAGGAAAGCTGTATGGTCAGATAAGACAAAGATTGAGTTGTTTGACCACAATGACCACCATGTACAGAGGGACACTATACCAGCTGGTGGTGGTGGTAGGATCATCATGCTCTGGGGCTGTTTTGCTGCCAGTGGAACTGGTTCATTGTACAAAGTGGATGTTCATGGTAAACAAAAATGTTTGGTCAAGGTGAATCTTGTGAAGAGACATTTTAGCCAAATATTAGGTGTGCTGTATGTATATTTTTGACCCTGTGTTGATTTCAGAAAACCCAAAGAAAATTAAAACTTGTGCACCAAATTCTAATGTTTTTTTAGTTAAAGATGTATGCTGTACATCTGTATTTGATATTTTGACTATATGAAAGTCAAAATATCAAAATCTGAGGACAGTGAAATCCTAGACTGTCACAGTGAAATTACTTGCTCCCACGTCCTCCACAGCACATGAGGGTCTTTTATTATTTTATTATTACTAGAGGAGCTATGGAGAGATTTATAACCTGTGCTCCTTGGGTGAGTACAGTAGATGCAGTGCCTTGCATTACTCATGTACTCTCTCTGCTCATCTTTCATGAAAAATCCCCCCCACCCCGTCACTGAGGACTCAATATGTGTAGTGTTCCCTTGGGAGATACTGGCATATAAGTGTATAAGCGAAGCTTGGAATCATGAATATTCGATTATGTATTGTTTAGTCGCAGACCTGCTGTGTTTTCTAATATCTGTGTTTTATAGCTTCATGTGTGAAGAGATTTCTACCACCAAACTAAAATCACGAATAAGACTTGGAAATCAACAGCTCTTCATACTGTGTGTTTAAGCTGCCATGTGATCTAAAGTAGATAATGTGAACTATGCCTTCTGGTATGTTGTAACAGGTAACTGTAGACCTTCAGGAGATTGTGAGTTCGAACACCACAAAGCCACAGTCATTCATGGTAAAGAGTCAAGAAAGCAAAGATGGCTGTGCTTTCTGGGTAGGGAGGATGGCATGCTCTCTCTCTGCCTTGTCAATCACACTGACAGTAGCCAATCATAGGTGGCTGTGAGCTCATGTATGCAGAGAGAGCTTTCCTCCAATTCTGTTACACAGCATGTTCAAAAAGATGTAGCATGTCTTGTCACGAGTTCGACTCCAGCCTCTGTAGTTGGTTATTTTATGATAGGGAAGATAGGAGAATTTGCTAGTGGTGTATTGGCAACACCAAAACTGGGGAGAAAAAAAAAAAGGTTCATGAAGCGGCGCCTTCCCTTACCTTACATTTTGCTTCCTTGGACTGTGTAAATGTGCTGATTGTGGAATTTAGGGATGTAATGATACAGTCCAGTCACGATTCCATTTGATTTGATTCACTATACTGGCTTCAGGATCCGATTCAATTTGATTCTCAGAATATTTTTGAACAAAATTTTAATCAAGAAAAATTATGACTGAAAAGACTCATTTTTATTTCTCAGTCATAAACAATGTGGGCGGCACGGTGGTGTAGTGGTTAGCACTGTCGCCTCACAGCAAGAAGGTCCTGGGTTCGAGCCCCGGGGCCGGCGAGGGCCTTTCTGTGTGGAGTTTGCATGTTCTCCCCGTGTCCGCGTGGGTTTGCTCCGGGTGCTCTGGTTTCCCCCACAGTCCAAAGACATGCAGGTTAGGTTAACTGGTGACTCTAAATTGACCGTACTGTAGGTGTGAGTGTGAATGGTTGTCTATGTGTCAGCCCTGTGATGACCTGGCGGCTTGTCCAGGGTGTACCCCGCCTTTCGCCTGTAGTCAGCTGGGATAGGCTCCAGCTTGCCTGCGACCCTGTAGAAGGATAAAGCGGCTAGAGATAATGAGATGAGATGAGATAAACAATGTGCATATTTGTCTGTATAAAGCTAAAAAAAAAATCAAAATCCTACAAACAGAAGTTTAATATTGTATTGTACAAGTTCACTATATCTTAGAAATAAATCAGTAAACTGATCAATTCTCCCAAAAATGTGATCGATAAACTGAGTCTCTAACCTGGGGAAAATGATTAACTGAAACATCCATAGCAGTGCCTGAGGTGTACTTTTTAATGAAATAGAGCTCCAAATTCAGCCAAAATGCCTGAGTTCCGCAATCTCTTTCCTGTAGATCATGGCGGCATGAGGCTGGGGTCATTTGAAAGCTACTGATGAGCCAGTTTTAATGGCTATAATGTTGTAGTGTCACCATAACCTATAAAGTTTGTTGGTCTCTGCGATCTGGAGCTGCCGTTCACTTCACAAGTACAGACAATTCCTGGTAATGGTGCAGGTTCTCCATGAAAGAACGTGATCATTTGACCAGTATGCTCTCTATATATTCTAAATCTATGGGTGGGAACTTCTGGTGTCCAAACATTACAATTGCATGATATGCATGATTAATAGAATGCTGATTTCCAGGATGTGAATCGCATGTTTTCACAATGCACGTAGTCACATATTTCATCGTTACACTGGAATTACATCAACAGAGATAGAAGATCCAAGGTCTCAGGAGGTTGCTAATATAATTTGTATATTCAAAGCAGCATGAAATGCTTTTTAAAACCATCAGAATGAAAATGCCAGCCCACTCAGAGGTGCTGAAGAGGCAGTGTTTTCAGTTTATTGCTGAAACCCAAGCTATTCAACACAGTTGCTACCTCAGGAAATGTTGCTTCTCTTGCAGCAACTCGGCTGATAGCTAGCTGTGTATGTTGTCTGAATGCATTGCTCTATTCTGGTGCAAACATTCATTCATTCATTATCTCTAGCCGCTTTATCCTTCTACAGGGTCGCAGGCAAGCTGGAGCCTATCCCAGCTGACTACGGGCGAAAGGCGGGGTACACCCTGGACAAGTCGCCAGGTCATCACAGGGCTGACACATAGACACAGACAACCATTCGCACTCACATTCACACCTACGGTCAATTTAGAGTCACCAGTTAACCTAACCTGCATGTCTTTGGACTGTGGGGGAAACCGGAGCACCCGGAGGAAACCCACGCGGACACGGGGAGAACATGCAAACTCCGCACAGAAAGGCCCTCGCCGGCCCCGGGGCTCGAACCCAGGACCTTCTTGCTGTGAGGCGACAGCGCTAACCACTACACCACCGTGCCGCCGGCCTCATTTATCGATCTTTAATAAAGGTGTGTGTAAATGTTTTTGTAAATCAAACCAAACTAACTATCACCTCACACAGAGAAACTGCTATGGTTAATTGTTTCAATTGTCTCGCCTACTGTCGCTAATTATCCGTTCTGTCCTATACATGGCGTACTCTAGGACCTGCTCACTACAATGGCATAGACCAGCAGTCCTCCTTTTATACAGCAGCATTTCTTTCATTTTAATTAAATGATTAGTTTAATAATTCATGCCATATATATGATTTGAAGCCTTATGACTTACATTTATTAGTCTTCGTATTACACACACTCATGGGATAGGATCTCTCATAGGATAACTAATGGGCTGCAGCCCAGTGGGTGAGAAACACTGTCCTACAAGATACTGTCATGCAACATCACATTTCTAAACCCCTGTACACCAAGACCAAGGCCATTTCTAAACCCCTGTCCACAAAGACCAAGACCAAGGCCATTTCTAAACCCCTGTACACCAAGACCATGTAGATGCTCTAGTGGTGGCTATGAAGGAAGGTCCTTAAAAGGAAAAGGCAACTTTTGTACAAAATCACCACAAATAGATAGATAAATATATAAAGTAATCGATCATGGAATTTATAGAGAAAGAACAGACCACATAACAGTATCTTTTAACTTTTAATAATATGGGCTTGCGCTGAGCTCAGCGAAGATGCGTTCCGCCATATTGATCTACTGCGTGACGTCATGCGGCCCACCACTGAAAAGAACTCTTCAGTGCTTCATGGTAATAAGGTAAAAAACCAGTACAATCGCTTCTTCAAAGTTTCACCAAATGGTTTTATTTATGCAACTTAAAGCTCATAATACTGTATAACTTTGGTTGAGTAAAAACACGGAGCAAAAACATGGCTGAATCCTGAATGACTCCTATTTGGATTTGTCCTACCAAGCCTACTGCGCATGCGTGAAGCGGCTCAGCTCGGTTTTCCCTTTCGGGCGCTCTCATTTTCTGTTAGAATTTGGTAAAGAAAAAAATAAATAAATATTATTTACCAGCTTACCGGGTCCATGAACATAAATCTGACAGCTGACAAGGTCGGGATATAAACGAATCGAATACAAGCCACCCGCCGGGACTCCTAATCACAGTGATCTGCTTGTAAACACTGTTTTCATGGGCCCAGTGACGTCACAGATCAGAGCGAGGCGCATTAACGAAAGATTCTGATTGGTTTATAGTTGCCCACAATCTCAAAATGGCTGACTCCTCCAACTTCGACTCCTCTGTGTCAATTCATGATTTCAAAGTTAAAAATATTTTTTCATGTTCGATATATAATGGAAATAATTAACGGAATTGATTACGTATATGTTTTTCTCCTATTACACACCTGGTTTTGTACAAAAGTTGCCTTTTCCTTTAATTTGGTACCCTTCATAATTTGTAAGGTAACTGGCTTCATGTTGAGCTCAGCTGTAGTTTGACAGCCAGTTGAAACTGCAGTAAAATGGCGTCTCCTCTAGATGGCGTTTTAGACAGCCCCCATATCACTAAGGACTGAACCTGATTAACGCTGCCCTACTTTTGATGCCATGCTTAGCCTTTTAATCTTTCCAAATGAAGCTCTCTTTAACATTTCTGCTAGGCACAGCAACCGAGAGTGGGTTAAAAACAGTACAAACATAAAGAATAGTGAAGTGGATTTATAAAATATGAATATCCCATGGACATGGGTTCGTTTGGGGAGTTGGGACACAAATGCTCCGAAAGGAAAAATGGAGTGAGTAGCAAAGAGAGAAAGAGAGATGTAGCTAATGCCACCTGGTGCACCACCACCCTTCTGTGTTCATATCAATGTTGTAATAATGTCAAAAGGTCAAAGGGCGGCAAATGTAAAATGTCTAAATTTCTCAATCTAAATTTATAACCAGTGTGTTCAGGTATGAGTAGAAAAACAGGAAGGCTGTAATCACATGAACTGTCTAATGTTCATTTCCCACTCACTGCACCAATCATCTGTCACCCAGAAATGATCCAGAAATGGTCCTTCTTATTTACTAATATCTTCTCTGGGTTTATCTGACTCTTCTGAGAAGTAAAAGATTTACAATGCTTTGAAGAAAAAAAAGGCCACTGAATAAAAATGAGCCATTAAGCCTCAGCTAATGGCACCTGGTTTACTACGTGTCCCCTGTCCCTCCTTTCTTTTCTTCTCAAGTCAAAGAAACTCATTCTGTCTGACTTACTTTTGGACTTGTTATTGGACTTTTGTTGTTGGCCTTCACTTCTCCCTTTAACTTGAGCTGACGTGTTGTCACTAGGAGACCTATTTGTCTGCTCAGTTACTATGTGGTTTGCACAGAGTCCGTGTTTCTCTGTATTTCATCTCTCTGGCACTTAGTGATTCCTAAGCAGTGCCGATTTACCACTTTCTCTTAGAGGCCATGAGAAAACATTCCTGATCTCATGTCTTTAGGACCATTATAGCAAATGGATTGCTAGCAATAAATGAAGAAGTTTCCATCATTGTGACAGTTCTTCTGCAAAACTTCTGTCTTTCCGGTGTAGGTCAACAGTCGACCTCCAGCAACTTCTTTTTAAAAGCTGGTGAGTTATGAAGTGGGACTTTCTTTTTACTAGTGCACTCAAGTTAACCCTTTTATAGACTGGGAATTGTATTATGCATACATTTGATACTACTGTTGAAAGGTACTGTATTATACGGTATATGTGTGCTCTTTAGCGGATTAAGAACATTTGTTTAGTTTCTATAAATGTCTTACTCAGTTTTGACATGCTTATTTTATAGCATGTTCCACATCACTGTATCATACTTTAAAGGCTCAGTCGATGATGTTTTTAAAAGAAGAACAACAACTTTATTCATCACACGCTTGTGAAATTCATATCTGCATTTAACCCATCTGAAGCAGTGAACACACACATGCACACACACACATGAGCAAACACACATACCCAGAGCAGTGGGCAGCCATGCTAACAGCGCCTGGGGAACAGTTGGCAGTTAGGTGCCTCACTCAAGGGCACCTCAGCCCAAGGCTGTCCCATGTTAACCTAACAAAAATAGTACTTATACAAATAACCTGCACAATTTGCAAAAAAGGGCCTCCCATTAATCACGTTAAGCCCATTTCACATATGAAACCTGTTATTGTATGAGGTAAAAACAACACATTTTCACATTATCACATTTTCGTTCCCACTCAATCTTTCACAATGGAAAAGTAACATATATCGTGTCTTCCAACCTGACTGTATTTAGTGCCAATGGAGTGACAACCGCTGCAAGACGTGTAAAATATGTGAGACCAGACATGACGGATCATCATGAGTCCCTTGTTGTGAAAAGCTACAACGAAATTTTTACACAAAATAAGCACAGTTGCTATGTAGATCTTGGCCTGAAGGGAAGGTGGACATCATGGTATGTCAACAAGGATAATAAGGATAGTACTTTCTCTGTTGTCATGTTTTCAACTACAAGATACAGTTTTTGCTGTTGTTTGAATGTGTGATACAGCTTTTAAACAAGCACTCACAAGCCTGAAGTAATAGCTCTGAAATCTGATCAAGATTTTGATGGGCTATAATTAATCATATAGCTTCAAGGGAATTCTTTCAGGACTTAAATATAATAATTGTGGGAAAAGATATAAATTGGAAATACACTAATATTTTAGAATTCATGGTTTGGAACAGGGCGGCACGGTGGTGTAGTGGTTAGCGCTGTCGCCTCACAGCAAGAAGGTCCTGGGTTCGAGCCCCGGGGCCGGCGAGGGCCTTTCTGTGTGGAGTTTGCATGTTCTCCCCGTGTCCGCGTGGGTTTCCTCCGGGTGCTCCGGTTTCCCCCACAGTCCAAAGACATGCAGGTTAGGTTAACTGGTGATTCTAAATTGACCGTAGGTGTGAGTGTGAATGGTTGTCTGTGTCTATGTGTCAGCCCTGTGATGACCTGGCGACTTGTCCAGGGTGTACCCCGCCTTTCGCCCGTAGTCAGCTGGGATAGGCTCCAGCTTGCCTGCGACCCTGTAGAAGGATAAAGCGGCTAGAGATAATGAGATGAGATGAGATGGTTTGGAACAAAATGATTTAAGGCCACACCAATTTAATTAGTTGGTTCTCGGATTTTTTCAGGAAAAATATGAAGCGAGCAAGCGAAATAAAAATAACTTTTTAAAAATGCTCTGATGGTAAAATTAGCGGTGGAAATAGAGGGCTTTCATAACAGAGAAACAAAACAAAGACAGTACATTATTAAAGACAATACATTATTGTTACACATTTCATATGGCTCTTTTAATAGCTTATCTTATTTCCACCCATAGCCCTGTGATGACCTGGCGACTTGTCCAGGGTGTACCCCGCCTTTCGCCCGTAGTCAGCTGGGATAGGCTCCAGCTTGCCTGCAACCCTGTAGAACAGGATAGAGCGGCTAGAGATAATGAGATGAGATGAGATTTCCACCCATATGCATTAAGGATAATTGAAAATAAAAGTCTGAAACAACAGTCTTCATTTTTTCCTTTTATTTGTGTAATAGACTGGTACCAAAATCCAGAATTGTGACACCCAAAGGCATTTTTGAGACAAAGTCGGCAAACAGTCTTATTTTGTCAATTTGGGTGTGCCGAATTCAAATCTGCAATATGCCGAGCTCTATCTGACCTCTGTTGACCTCTAGAGGTCATTGAACTTTGGGCCTGTAAAGGTCTCAGCTGAACCCAGTTTCTCAGCTTTCTAAGGAATGAAATGTACCAAAATGATTAATGAAGTTAGCAAATGGCCTTGTTTGTTAAATGTTTGGGTGCTGAATTCATTTTTCATTTGTAAAATGACATATGACCTCTGATAACCTCAAGGTCATTAAACTTGGGCTATAGGCCTATGCATTTAACGGCATTTTTAAACTGACTTTACTCCCCCAAAAAGAATATGAACAGACAAAAAACAAATAGAAAGGAACAAATACAACATTAAATGCCAGTCCATGTACATGTGACTTACTTTTCACAATGAGAATGCCTAGGCGATCACCTTACATAACATTGCATTACATTTAGCGGTTATTGTTTATACAAAGCTACTGAAAAAAGGACAGATTCAGCAGCATACAAAATGTGGGGGCATACAGGGTATACAGGTTAATCAGGGTTAGTATATATATATGAGAGTTTTTTTCTTTGTTTGTTTTTTGTTTTGTTTTGAACGGGGTAAAGCCTTTACAAAGAACAAACAACAAAGAAAAAAACTCTCATATATACTAACCCTGATTAACCTGTATACCCTGTATGCCCCCACATTTTGTATGCTGCTGAATCTGTCCTTTTTTCAGTAGCTTTGTATAAACAATAACCGCTAAATGTAATGCAATGTTATGTAAGGTGATCGCCTAGGCATTCTCATTGTGAAAAGTAAGTCACATGTACATGGACTGGCATTTAATGTTGTATTTGTTCCTTTCTATTTGTTTTTTGTCTGTTCATATTCTTTTTGGGGGAGTAAAGTCAGTTTAAAAATGCTGTTAAATGCATAGGCCTATAGGCCAAGTTTAATGACCTTGAGGTTATCAGAGGTCATATGTCATTTTACAAATGAAAAATGAATTCAGCACCCAAACATTTAACAAACAAGGCCATTTGCTAACTTCATTAATCATTTTGGTACATTTCATTCCTTAGAAAGCTGAGAAACTGGGTTCAGCTGAGACCTTTACAGGCCCAAAGTTCAATGACCTCTAGAGGTCAACAGAGGTCAGATAGAGCTCGGCATATTGCAGATTTGAATTCGGCACACCCAAATTGACAAAATAAGACTGTTTGCCGACTTTGTCTCAAAAATGCCTTTAACTCCTTAAATAAGCACTTTTTTGAATTTTGGTACCAGTCTATAAACAAGCCTCCAAGGGGAACTCAAACAACTATGCATGACAAGTCAGAATGCCATCTCTCTGCACGTCTTTTATCAGGCAAACCAGTAAACAGATAGGCTAAATAAACGATTGAATTACAGTCAATTGAACGTCTACAATGCACAGAAAAAAAGATTTGACCAGGAGTAGGCTACTTCTGATGGCTAAATACTTTGAATGATTTTTTGTTTGCCCCTCACATCAATCAATGAAATATATAAATCAAACCCACCTCCACAGAGTTGTTGTACAAGTTGGCACATCGTAGGGTAACAGGCTCATGGCATCTTGAGTACAACTGTGCAAAGTTTCCCCCCTCTTGAATTTCGACACACCTGTCAAAGATTTTACGCTTCTGTTCGCTGAATATCCTAACAATCACAAACACAGGCTTTACAGGATTCCCCTCCACAGGCATGTTTCTTCCACAAGTCTTTATCTAAAGTGAAAGGGCCGATTTGATTGGTTTTCGATGTCACGTGACCTCAACCTGCAGTCTTCAGTATTTTGAACCATCAGCCACGATGTTTTTCTGTTGGTGGGAGTTTGATTTCGATTTTATTTTTTTTTCATTTTGCATTTTCTTTAAGCGGTGATTCCGAGAACCAACTAATCAAATTGGTGTGGCCTAAAGTGTAAATGTACAGTATCTTGCAAAAGTATTCATCCCTCTTAGTGTTTGTCCTATTTTGTCACATTACAAGCTGGAATTAAAAGGGATTTTTGTAGCACCACTTGATTTACACAACATGCCTACCACTTTAAAGGTGCCAATTGTTTTACTGTGACACAAACAATAATTAAGATGGAAAAATAAACCCCAGAAATCTGGAGTGTGCATAGGTATTCATTCACTTTTGTATGAAACTCCTAAATAAGAGCTGGTCCAACCAATTCACTTCATAAGTCACATAATTAGTTGATTAAGATCCACCTGTGTGCAAATTGTCACATGACCTGTCACATGATGTCTGTATAAATCAACCTGTTCTGGACTCTGCAACACTACTAAGCAAGCAACATGAAAACCAAGGAGCACTCCAAACAGGTCAGAGACAAAGTTGTGTTGCCGTATAGACCAGGGTTGGGTTATAAAAAATATCCCAAACTTTGAATATCCCTCAGAGCACCATTAAACCCATTATAGCAAAACAGAAAGAATATGGCACCACTACAAACTTGACAAGAGAAGGCCGCCCACCAAAACTCACAGACCGGGGAAGGAGGGCATTAATCAGAGCTGCAACAAAGACACCAAAGATAACACTGAAGGAGCTGAAAAGGTCCACAGTGGAGATGGGAGTATCTGTCCATCGGACCACTTTAAAGGAGATGTCATGCTCCGCCCTGGATATTCACTCCAGAGATTACGGATCTCTCACACCAGCACCGATCCGGGACAGGAATTCCTTCTCCCCTGAACTCACTTCCTGGTTTTCACTGCTGCTTATATAAAGGCCATTCTCAGACTCTGTTTTTGCCAGAACGGCTTGTTTGCTTCTCTAGCCGTTTCTGTGCCTCTCTTGCTCCTCATGGTTTTTCTCTCTAGTGATTTTCTCTTGTCCATGGTTTTTGCACTAGTGTTTTTCTGGTTCATGGTTTCTTGCACTAAGGGTCTTTTCTTGTTTATGGTTTTTTGCGCTAGCTTTTTTGTCTTTGCCTTTGCCTGTCTCATGTGTTTGTCAAGTTGTTTGTTCTCATTTTGCCCGGACTATTTTTGCTATTTGTTTTTCGTCCTGTTTGTTTATCTTTTGCCACACCCTTTCTTCCCTGTATTAAATCATCTTATTTATTGGATTACTGTCTGTGTTCTGTTTTTGGATCCTGACTTCACCATACCTCCACCAGCCCTAACAGGAGATACGCAGAACCTTTATTTTTAAATAAATTCCTGAGTGGATAGTATCTCCATCCTTGACTCTTGTATGTTGCATAAATGGGAATAAAAAATATATATTTTTGAGAGTTAAAATTGACTGCAAATTTGGCATTCGAGCTGCCCCACTGAGCCAGCCAGCCCTGAGTGAGTGATGTCACAGCGGTAACCAGTTTTAAGGCCGAGGCCTTTGACAGCTATAAACCAAAGGCAGACAAGAGTGGTTGCAATGGCCCCTTTGTTTGGATTTATTGGAGATTCTTCGGATTCCTCAGACACAATACATCTGACTGTGATAATCCTGCAATTGGAGTGTGTGTACATGCTACTGCTATACACATAGAACCGTATCAGTTCGAACCATTGGAAAGTGAATCCGATCATAACACATCGGCCATGGAGGCCCCCACCTTATGAAATAAAGCCAGAGAACAAAGCCGTCTAGAGAATTGGATGGAATTGAACTGACAGTCTCATGTGACTCTCATTAAAACAGGATAGGTGTTATAACTTAGACAACATGTACATGCATGCATTTTCACTGACAAAATGTAAAAGGCTAATTAAATAATCAGATGAACTGAGACAATCACATTCTGAAGCAAATTAAATAATCTTATACCGGTAACTTAAATACACAATACAAGTTACATGTATTAATCTAAATGCAGGTAAACAATATTGTGTTGTTGTTGTTGTGCAACCAAATGAGAGTTGCATCTTACCCGTCTGTGTTCTTGCTTCTTGAAGGCTGATCTTGTGGCCGATTGTTTTGAAACAATCTGACTTTCAGTTCTTCGTTCATTCCCTTCTTCCACGTAAGGGTGAGATATTGCTGCTGAGGCAAGCATATCCAGCGGAGAAATCTGACAAATGGTCCACTCATTCTCCATTTTCTCCATACTGAGTACTTGGCCATTACTGCTCGGCTCATGCTCGAAGAGAACTGGGGCAACTGAACTTACTTTCCTTTTCTTGTAGTTTTCTTTTCCTTTAATTGTTGGTACTGCACCCTCTTTCAATACGGGCTTATAGCCAATGCTCCTCAACAGATCAGAGGTTTTGTACGAGTCATCAGTAAAATGTGCCCATGAATTTCTCGCAAAATGCATTCAAATCTTTGCAGTTTGAGCATTCTTGGGCCATGAATGCAACATAAAGCCACTTTCTGTCATGTTGCTGCACCCGCCAGCAACACGTACATGGTATGACGATAAATTAGCTCAAAATGGAGGATTGAAGTTGCAGTTTGCTCTGTGTTTTAGTATAGTGAAGATGGCGATGAGACTGATAGCCTTCCTGCTGTGACATCACAGATGTCAAGGTCATTCATTCAGACCGCTACCTATATGAATCATTTTATTCATAAAAATTACTACAACCCCGATTCCAAAAAAGTTGGGACAAAGTACAAATTGTAAATAAAAACAGAATGCAATAATTTACAAATCTCAAAAACTGATACACAATAGAACATAGACAACATATCAAATGTCAAAAGTGAGACATTTTGAAATTTCATGCCAAATATTGGCTCATTTGAAATTTCATGACAGCAACACATCTCAAAAAAGTTGGGACGGGGCAATAAGAGGCTGGAAAAGTTAAAGGTACAAAAAAGGAACAGCTGGAGGACCAAATTGCAACTCATTAGGTCAATTGGCAATAGGTCATTAACATGACTGGGTATAAAAAGAGCATCTTGGAGTGGCAGAGGCTCTCAGAAGTAAAGATGGGAAGAGGATCACCAATCCCCCTAATTCTGCGCCGACAAATAGTGGAGCAATATCAGAAAGGAGTTCGACAGTGTAAAATTGCAAAGAGTTTGAGCATATCATCATCTACAGTGCATAATATCATCAAAGGATTCAGAGAATCTGGAAGAATCTCTGTGCGTAAGGGTCAAGGCCGGAAAACCATACTGGGTGCCCGTGATCTCCGGGCCCTTAGACGGCACTGCATCACATACAGGCATGCTTCTGTATTGGAAATCACAAAATGGGCTCAGGAATATTTCCAGAGAACATTATCTGTGAACACAATTCACCGTGCCATCCGCCGTTGCCGGCTAAAACTCTATAGTTCAAAGAAGAAGCCGTATCTAAACATGATCCAGAAGCACAGATGTCTTCTCTGGGCCAAAGCTCATTTAAAATGGACTGTGGCAAAGTGGAAAACTGTTCTGTGGTCAGACAAATTAAAATTTGAAGTTCTTTATGGAAATCAGGGACGCCGTGTCATTCAGACTAAAGAGGAGAAGGATGACCCAAGTTGTTATCAGAGCTCAGTTCAGAAGCCTGCATCTGTGATGGTATGGGGTTGCATTAGTGCATGTGGCATGGGCAGCTTACACATCTGGAAAGACACCATCAATGCTGAAAGGTATATCCAGGTTCTAGAGCAACATATGCTCCCATCCAGACGACGTCTCTTTCAGGGAAGACCTTGCATTTTCCAACATGACAATGCTAAACCACATACTGCATCAATTACAGCATCATGGCTGCGTAGAAGAAGGGTCCAGGTACTGAACTGGCCAGCCTGCAGTCCAGATCTTTCACCCATAGAAAACATTTGGCGCATCATAAAACGGAAAATACGACAAAAAAAGACCTAAGACAGTTGAGCAACTAGAATCCTACATTAGACAAGAATGGGTTAACATTCCTATCCCTAAACTTGAGCAACTTGTCTCCTCAGTCCCCAGATGTTTACAGACTGTTGTAAAGAGAAAAGGGGATGTCTCACAGTGGTAAACATGGCCTTGTCCCAACTTTTTTGAGATGTGTTGTTGTCATGAAATTTAAAATCACCTAATTTTTTTCTTTAAATGATACATTTTCTCAGTTTAAACATTTGATATATCATCTATGTTCTATTCTGAATAAAATATGGAATTTTGAAACTTCCACATCATTGCATTCCATTTTTATTTACAATTTGTACTTTGTCCCAACTTTTTTGGAATCGGGGTTGTATATTAGATTTATTGTTAACGCTTAAAACTATTCCTATGCCATTCTTGAGGTCTCAAGGCATTTATAAACAAAAAGTGAGGCCATGGTTCTGCGTATCTCCTTTAAGTTGTACACTCCACAAAGCGGGGCTTTATGGAAGAGTGGCCAGAAAACAAAGCCATTGAAAAAGCCATTGAGTGGCCAGAAAAAAAAAAAAAGCATGAAAACACGTTTGGAGTTTCCCAACAGCATGTGGCAGACTCCCCAAACACATGGAAGATGATTCTCTGGTCAGATGAGACCAAAATTGACCTTTTTGCCCATCATGGGAAATGCCATGTGTGGTACAAACCCAACACCCTGAGAACACCATTCCTACAGTGACACATGGTGGTGGCAGCATCATGCTGTGTGGATATTTTTCATCTGCAGGGGCAGGAAAGCTGGTCAGGATTGAAGGAAAGATGGATGACACTAAATACAGGGAAATTCTGGAGGAAAACCTGTTTGAGTTGCCCAGAGGTTTGAGACTGGAATGAAGGTTCATGTTCCAGCAGGACAATGACCCTAAACATACTGCTAAAGCTACACTGGAGTGGTTTAAAGGGAAACATTTAAATGTCTTGGAATGGCCTAATCAAAGCCCAGACCTCAATCCAATTGAGAATCTGTGGCATAACTTGCAGATTGCTGTACACCAATGCAACCCATCTAACTTCAAGGGGTTGGAGCAGTTTTGCCTTGAGGAGTGGACAAAAATCCCAGTGGCTAGATGGGCTAAGCTAATAGAGACATACCCAAGAGACTTCCAGCTGTAATTGTAGCAAAAGCTGGCTCTATAAAATATTGACTTTTGGGGTGGGGTGAATACCTATGCACACTCTAGATTTCTGTTTTTTCATCTTAATTATGTTTTTTGTCACAATAAAACAACAGTTTTCACCTTTAAAGTGGTAGGTATGTTGTGTAAATCAAATGGTGCTAACCCGCCAAAAATCTATTTTAATTCCAACTTTTAATGCGACAAAATAGGACAAACATGAAGAGGGATGAATACTTTTGCAAGACACTGTATAGTTTGCTCTATGAACTGAACACCTGATTAGCTGCTATCTGTTGTTGTTGTTGTTGTTGTTGTTGTTTAATATGTTACAGATATCATCTTATCTGTTGCTTATACAGTTCTACACTGTTCATGACAGTTTGTTTCTGAGGATCACTGTTTATCATGTAAAAATTATCTAAATTGTTATATTTTCAATTCATGTATTCATGGCTTTGGAAAGTGAAATGAAAATTAAGGCTTTACTGTGCCTTGCAAAAGTATTCATCCCCCTTCATGTTAAAAATAAAGAAAAAATCAGAGTCTTCGTCTATAATTCACGAGTCCAAATGCAGTTAATGCATGAGTCCAAGTCCGAGTCATCAGTGCTCAAGTCCAAGTTGAGTCACGAGTCCTTAAAATTAGAGCATGAGTCGGACTCGAGAACTACAAGCCTGATTCAGACTTGTCTTAAATACAACCTGAAATCAAAGCAGACTTTTCATCTTGTTAGTGCATGTCCTTGATCTGATGGTGCATGATTCAACTGTGATCATCTATGTATCTCTCCTCTTAACAGAAATTTTTCATGTTTCAGCTCCCCTTGTGATGTTCATGAGGGTGAGCAACAAACTTTGACCTCAGTATTTGAGTCAACAATCTGTTCCTGGCTGGACTTGTAGGCACAAATGAATATAACCAGTTCTGGGACGAAATCTTTTTTTTTTTCTGCTGTGCCTGTCTCCTGCATTAGCAAGATTTCATTCGCCTCAGGTTTCCTCAAGTGCCAGTAGTGGTGTGGGAGCGGAGTACTCCTCTACTGTCAACAGCAAGCTAGCATCTCCATGTTTGTTTTGGACCATTTTCTTTACACAAGAAAATTCAGCCTTCCCACATATGCCGTTTAACCCACAAGGACATCATGTTCCAGAAAAAAAATATACACAAGGCTCTGCCATAACAGCAATCTGATAAGTTCATTGCAGTAAGCACATCATATTAAGTGATCGAAGACCACAGGATGTTATATTGTGACCAAATAAATCTTTAGCAGTTTTGTCTGTGAGCACATTATTGAGACAGAAAACACAGTGTAAAGCAGCTGAAAAATTACTTTACAGGCTTTAGAGGTCACTAACCGTTTTCCGTTTTCTTGTGTAGAGCTCTCAGAACAGGATTCGTTGAGTTTCAGTTCCTAGACAACCACCTTTAAATCAATCACTTCAGAAGAAAAAGTGAAACCCCAAAATCAAACAATGGGATAGAAAATGTGGACTGGTGAAATTGTGCTTGCTGTCCAATTATAAAATGGTGTACTGATGTACTATATTGTTTACACTTACATGATAATACAGTCTAGGACAAAAGAAAAAAAATACACCACTGAAGTGTTTTAAACACAAAAGTGTTGCAGATAATTTAATGATTCCCACTTCATATACATCATCTGTTGGATGTCGTTAAAAGTCCATGAAGCTACACTGACACATCCATGTTTAAAAGGTGGTCTCCAAAGTTACCCCAAATATGTTATTTGAAAAAATATAAAGGGACCTTTTATTAATTGCTAAGGTTTTCCATTTTAACAATGTGGGTTCAGCACAGGTCCCTGCACGTGGGTTCTGTATGGGTTAAAAAGCACTTGATACAAAATGACCTAGAAGTAGCCTGTTTTTGCATCTCACACAATACAAGTAGCACATATGTCTGTAGTTACGTCTGTGACCTGAATGTCAGTAGATTTACTGCTTTCCAAGTTGACTTCGATAATCCATGAAAGCTAAATTAATTTTTTAAGGCTAATTGACTTCTAGCATGCAACAAGCTTTTTTTCTGATTTTATGGTTTATTACAGACTTATAATATAGATTTAGGAGTGGAGTATAGGTTTTGGTACTTTTACGATGTTTACAAAGTGCATGTAACGCTCTCTCTCTCTTTATATCTATACATATCAGGCTTGTACTACTCGAATCTGACTCGTGCCCTAATTTTAGGGACTCGTGACTTGACTTGGACTTGAGAACTGATAACTTGGACTTGGATTCGTGCATCAACTGCATTCAGACTCGTAAACTGAAGACGAGGACTGATTTTTTTTTATTTTTTGTAACATGCCATAATAATTTGGCATAAGATATTTATATCTACATTAATTTTTGTTCTAATTTCATGCTAGAGAATGAGACCTGCTCATACGTCATGTTCAGGAACAAACTAACGTTAATGGTGCTAAAATGCCTGGAGAGAACGCCCCAGGATTGTCTGCTTTGCTTATACAGACTTCTCATACAGTGGGAAAAAAATGCACAGCTGTGTGTTCCATATGTAGAAGAACTATCGAGGAGATGACGGGGACGACCTCGAACTTCAATTGTCATTTGGCAAGACTCCACCCAGAGAAGTAAGTGGCACGCTATGTTCATTGCTCTGTTGATAGCAGGGCTTGCTTGCTGACCGATGAACTAGCGAGTGTTAACCCTCTCTCGTGCTATTTGCCCTGTTGATACTGGGCGGGGCTTGCTGAGCGATGAACAAGCTTTTTATCTGTAGCCTTTAACTAAGGCCCTGTCCACACAGCAACGGATTCAGGTGACTCCGATACAATTGCTTATCGTTTAGGCCTGGCGTCCACACGGCACCGGCGTTTTGGGTGCCCAAAACGCAATCTTTTTGAGAACGGGTTCCAGAGTGGAAAGATCTGGCAACGTTGCCGTTGTGAAGTCATCTGGATGAGTAGAATGGATTTGTTTACGATGACGTCACAACCACATGACTGTGAGTGCTTCACGCCGGGTAGAAGTGTAACGAATATCACCAGGATATCACCAGGAAAAAGCCTTACAGAGCACTAGTGAGAGTGAAACACGAGCTTGGATATTATTATTATTATTATTATTATTATTATGTTCAGTGTTAGTTCACAGTAGTAATGCAAGAAGCAGAATAGTGACAGTAATAGTGAAGCAAAAACATGCAATTGTACAAACACTGCAGCTCTACAGCAAAATATTCATTTATGAAATGGTCTGATTCTTAACACCAGTAGTGCCAATGATCTTCTCATTGCGATGCGATGCGAGTTGTCAACAAATCCTATAACTTGGTTCATGAAACACGCTTACAAAATATTTTCACTGTGAATATTTATTGTGTAATGGTGCAAAGTGAGAGAGAGAGAGAGAGAGAGAGAGAGAGAGACTCTGCCCTTAGGGCAGAGTCAATCCCGCCAGCAAAAATAGGGAAAAAAAAGGAGCGATCTCACCTCTTCAGATGTTGGTTTTAGTCCTACAATACATTCCTCAAAAAGGGCGTAGAGGAGCAAATTAATCCATCAACGTGTAGCATTCAATTTATTCCGGACCATTAAAGACGCCGCCTTCTGCGTAGAATCATACGTCATCCTCGCCGCCATATTGGATAGGTCAAAGCGGAGAATAAAGATTAGCTGCGTTTAACTGTACCAACAGGTTTGCCGTCCAAACGAGACCACATGGGATTACCTTTCACAGGTGAGACTGGAAAAATACTTTTCATTGTATTTGGTCATTATAATGTAATTTTACGAACAGATTTTCCTGACTTTGTGGCTAATATGAAGTCTCGTGCATAATAGTTTATGCGCATGCGTCCTTACTTCTTCTATTGTTCTGGTGTCTCCGAAGGGACCGTCTTACAGCGCCCCTAGAGGTGTGGCATGTGTATTGCATCGTTTTCAGCAAGCGTTGCGTTGCCATATGGACCTGATATTTTACTGATCGTTGCCCATTTGGACGCGATATATTTTTAAATAACATCTCGTTGCCGTTGTCGTGTGGATGTAGCCTAAAATGGGGCAGTCAAGCAGTAACGTTAGTCCAACACAGTAGCAGAGACGGTTTCATATAAAGGCAGCAACAGCCACCGTCAAATGCTGCGGTTGGAGTCTTGTTCTCGGACTTGACTTGGATCAATAGTGGACTCGACTCGAAATTTCCTTTAATGACTTGGACACTGGGGACTCGAGGTTTAGTGACTCGACTACAACACTGGTGTGTGTGTGTGTGTGTGTGTGTATATATATATATATGCGTAACTTCCAGACAAACAAAGCAGATTCTGCTGTGCTGTATCTGAGTCTGTAGTCAAGCAGATAATGTGGCCTGGTCTAATCAGCAGATTTAGTGTAATCCTGTGCTCAGGTTCAGTGGCCTCCCAGACATCCACCCGCTGCTTTACCCTAAATACCCTCCTTTCCTCGAGTGACATTATTAGCACCAAGGCTATCACTACTGTCCTGGGTAGTTATTTAAATAACCAGAAAGGAATTTAACTTCTTCTTAAGATTAACACAGCATATGGGACAGGTCAAATCCTTTAAGGCTGATACTTGTTGCCATGTCAAGGCTGTTTCTGAACCCTTCGAATAAAGATGCACACTTTGCACTTGTGGGTTTTTTATTATTTTTTATTTTTAATGTATTTATTTTTTGGTGTTTCACAAGTAGTTACAGAACTAATTAGACTTCAGTAGCTTGCTGGACCACGGCTTGATATATTGAAGTGGTGAGTGTTGTGTTTACTTGAGCTGCTGGGAACTGATTCGTGTTTCCATGCTGCTCATGTTCAAGGGTAGTACGGTGAGTGCTCATGCATCTGGACGTGTTCTGATTAATAATCAGTGAACAGTTTAGCAGGTCAGTTTACTCGTCAAATAGTCTCTGTGGAGCAGTCTGGAGTGACACAAGATGACATGATACTGTCTCTCACTGACTGTCTGTCTCTCACAAATGCGGTCTCTCTGTCTCACTCTCTGTTTGTCTGTCTCTTTCTCCCTCTGTCACTCTTTCTCCCTCGTCTTTGTCTGTCTCTTTCTCTCTCTCACTTTCTCCTTCTTTCTGTCTCTTTCTTTCTGTCTCTCTTTATCCCTATGTTTGTGTCTCTCTCTCATACTCTGTCTCTTTCTCTCCCACTGTGTCTGTCTCTCTCTCCTTCTGTCACTCTCTCTCTCATTCTGTCTTTCACAAATGCTGTCTCTCTCTCCCTTTCTCTGCCTGTCTGTCTCTTTCTCCGTCTGGTTTTTGTCTTTCTTTCTCCTTCTGTCTATCTTTCTCACTTTTTCTCTCTCTCTTTCTTTTTGTCTCTCTCAATCTCTGCCTCTCTGTATCCCTATCTTTGTGTCTCTCTCACACTCTCTGTCTCTCTCTCCTGTCTCTCTGTCTTTCACAAATGCTATCTATCTCTTTCGCCCTCTATCTCTGTCTCTCTTTCTCACTCATTGTCTGTCTCTCTCCCTCATCTTCGTCTGTCTGCCTCTTTCTCTCTCTCACTTTCTGTCTCTCTTTCTCCTTCTGTCTGTCTCTTTCTTTCTGTCCCTGTCTCTCTTAATCTCTGTTTCTCTTTATCCGTTTGTGTCTCTCTCTCATACTCTCTCTCTCTCCCACTGTGTCTGTCTCTCTCTCCTTCTGTCACTCTCTCACTGTCTCTGTCTCTCTCTCTGTCTCTCATTCTGTCTTTCACAAATGCTGTCTCTCTCTCTCTCTCTCTCTCTCTGCCTGTCTGTCTCTTTCTCCCTCTGGTTCTCTCTCTCTTTTTTTGTCTCTCTCAATCTCTGTCTCTCTGTATCCCTATCTTTGTGTCTCTCTCTCCTTCTGTCTCTTTCCTTTCTGTCTCTCTCCCTGTCTCTCTGTCTTTCACAAATGCTGTCTATCTCTTTCTCCCGCTGTCTCTCTCACTTTCTCTCTGTCACATTTTCTCTCTATCTCTGTCTTTCTCACTTTCTGTCTGTCTCTCACAAACTCTGTCTATCTCCCTTTCTTCCTCTGCTTCTGGATGTCTCTCTTACACTCACTGCTAAAAACAGTTTATACTTGCATGCTGATCAGTCAGGTTTATACTGGTTAGTACTGGTTTAGGATGGTATGTTGTTAGCATTAGTCTTGCTTGTTGCTTTATTTCCTCACTGGTTATCTGCCAGCACTTCTGTCTGTCTGTCTGTCTGTCTGTCTGTCTGTCTCCTTTTCCCTGCAACGTGTATCTCTCTAGCTGTAGCATTATATTAACACCATGCGGCAGATCAGCCCTGAGCGCCTGCTGGCTGAAGAAAGACGTCTTTGTGTTCACGTTTAAGGGTCTGCTCCCCTAACACAAATCAGGTAGCAGAGAGAGGATGAAAGATAGAAAAAGAGACAAATGAGCATATACTTTCTATAGATACAGAAAGAGCTGCACTGATTATACTCGTTATTGTTAATACAAGTACTAATTTTTCAGAAAATTATAACATGATTTCATGAGACATTCATCAGAACTTGAATGCAGAAATAAGTAGCAGAGGGTTTTGATTGATCACATATGAATCAAGTCATAGGAAAAGGAAGAAATGCTACCCCTGCCCCTTACTTGAAACATAAATTTTGCTCAGATTTTTCATTATAATTTTGCATACAAGAAGTGTGCATGTCATATTGAATAAAACATCCCCTGACACTTTTAGATGTTTTACTCCGAGCCAAACATAGTGTAATGTATGAAGTAGCTTTGCACATCTGTATAGCTGCAATGAGGCTGTGTATTGCTTCCTGCCGTGGCACAAAGTTTGTACTAGTTGGACTGACAAAGCTTAACCTTTCACCCCTGCAAGCCTAGACGTCTAAACAAATGTGGAAGCCTGCCCTCAGGTGGTTCAGGCTGTGGATGTGTGATAACAAGCTAATAAAGACTTACAGAGGCTTTTCAGTATTCACCAGTAATTACACACATGCATGTTTGCAGGAGTAAATTGTTGAAGTCTCATGACTATACTAGCAAATGAGGCTTGTTCAGCATACATAATGCCATGCAGTGTATTTGTTAGGTGAGTAACCTGAGTGCATGCTTTCCTCTCAGTATAAACACACTTTCAAATGTTGTTTCATCGTCCATTGGCATCAGATGTCCAGGATGATTTTGTAAACGTATTCCAGTCTAATGTTTTGGCGTAGAACTTGCAGAGAAAACAAGCTAGGTATGTTTTGAACTAAGCCCCTGTGTGATTGCAAATTCATGTCTCGGCATGTGAAGAGAAAAAAAATGAAAATATTCAGGAGTGACATGTGATCTGTGCTTTAACTGTCACCTATTGTGCCATGACAAAAAAAGCAAAAAAACAAAAAAAATTTTCCCATGGACTTAAGCAACGTTTGCTTCCATCCACCTGTGTTAGGTTTTCATTCTTTCTCCCTCTGTTATTCAGCATTGGTAGTTTCTCTCTGCTTACTTTGGAAGAACTTGAGGTTGGAATAATAAAAAGCACCGCAGTCCTGCTTGTAATTTCCCGTGCATTTTAAAAAAGGAAACCCATTTCATGGGTCATATTTTTACTCGCAGTCTTTGTGGCTACATGTTTCCCATTCATCAAATTTCCTCGTTTTCCTCTCGATCTAGACTGAAACAAATCTGTCTGTCCCCACTCTTGCAGCCTACGAGGGATCTGGAGACTGGAAGGGGAAAATAGCGGGAAAGAGAGGGGGGGATTGATTGTTTGAGGGTCATTGGTGGTTTCATGTTTCTCCTTCTCTGCTTTCGATTCTTCTGCTTGCTCACCCACTCTCTTTTTCTTTCTTATCCCCCCCCCCCACTCCCACCTCCGTTAGTTGAGCCACACCACATTCTCATACAGGAAGAGAGGGAGACAGACAAGAAACTACATCGTGAGGAAAACGAATGCAGGGAAAACCTTTCAGAAAGGTAGGATCTCTTTCTTTTGCTTTTTAGAAAAAGAGCAAGGACTACTGTGTTACTTTTATTGGGTGAACACGTTATTTTGTCCTTTCTCCTTTTCTCATCCACGATGATGTGGATTTGTGAGATGTCTAGACAGTGATGTTTTCATGCCACCAATGCAACTCTATAACAAATTAACAATTCAGTTTCTGAAACAGATGTTCCCAATTTGCCTCACTCTCACAGCCTGGGAATCTTTAGTCTGATACAGTTTCATAGTTCTGTTTTTGGTCCAAATTTGGTCCTATTCTCGCTCCTACGTAGATCACCTGTACCAGGTAGTCAAGGACTATAGGAACACACACTGACTACATAAGTCAGTTATGTTGGGGGCAGGAGCAGAACAAAAACAAAATCACAGACTGCCTTGGAGAGCCTCAAAGACTGGATTGGCCAGAGCAAATGATATCACCTGAGAGGCATCTTCTTAAACAGAAGGTGTCTCTTAAGCTCTACTTGATAACAGGGCTGAAATAGCTATGGTTATCTCTAAAGTCGGTTCTGGTGGTTGAATCATACACCATAATCACAGAACGCATCACAAGTCTACTGCACAATGCAGGTGATTTATTTGAGTCATGCAGCTTCAGACAGCGCAGCCAGGTGTATAAGCTTGAATGATGATGCTCTGATGCTGGGAACAACAACTCATAGAGATTCTGCCAGACTCAGCAGTGCGACATCGTTCCTGTAAACCGCTGAGCTCCCAGCAGTCTGCTTTTAAACCTGTCATTAGCACAAACCAATGATTTTTTTTCCCCTGAAGTTATACACGCTCATAATTTTGATTTTTATGAATCTCAAAATCATGAAGGAGTGTCACATTTCGACCTGATTATTTGTTATATTTAGTTTACGCGAAATGATAGGATGCTAGTTGGTGGTGGGTGGATGGTTATTAGCCATAGAAGCAAGGAGAAAGTGGCAGAGGTACCACAAATGACAGACCTCTACTTTATTACTCCAAAGAAATATAAACAGTGCTGTTGGCTGGAACATGAAGGTAAACCATGTATGATGAAGTGCATGTGAGTTGTAATGTGCTATAGACATGATGTCCATAGGCACCGTCTCATGTTCTCAATTAAAGAAAACACCAACCACACAGTAGTAATAAATGCAGCTCCAAATAACAAATGAATCATAATATATGACCCTATTGCATGTGGATTGTGTTTATTATATGATAGGAAGTGCTAGTTGTGAGCTGTTAATAAATGCTGGCCACTTGCTCTTGCTGCTCACCTTGGGAAAAAGCTAGGATAAAGCAATCCCTGCAGTTTTCCTTGTAATTTTGTTGTTACTACAGCAAGACAAATCTTCGAATGAGCATCGAGTTTTGCCCAAGGGTACACTGATCAGTTCCTTCCTGCTGACTCATTTCTGTCACTCAGATATTTGCAGCAAAGCTTCCAAGTGCCCCAGTGAGGACTGAATCCAAGACCTCCAGGTTATGAGACTATCTATTCTGTCAGTGCAGCTACAACAAACACACACTATTTTAGTTATAGCCAGGAATTATGTGGCAAGAGAAAATTGTGAACCATTAAACACTTTCAAGCTTTTGTTTGAGATTAGATCACTGGCTTCAGAGTGCTAACTCTTTAAGCACTTTTTTTTTTTTAAATCTGTGATCTACAACCCCGATTCCAAAAAAGTTGGGACAAAGTACAAATTGTAAATAAAAATGGAATGCAATAATTTACAAATCTCAAAAACTGATATTGTATTCACAATAGAACATAGACAACATATCAAATGTCGAAAGTGAGACATTTTGAAATTTCATGCCAAATATTGGCTCATTTGAAATTTCATGACAGCAACACATCTCAAAAAAGTTGGGACGGGGCAATAAGAGGCTGGAAAAGTTAAAGGTACAAAAAAGGAACAGCTGGAGGACCAAATTACAACTCATTAGGTCAATTGGCAATAGGTCATTAACATGACTGGGTATAAAAAGAGCATCTTGGAGTGGCAGCGGCTCACAGAAGTAAAGATGGGAAGAGGATCACCAATCCCCCTAATTCTGCGCCGACAAATAGTGGAGCAATATCAGAAAGGAGTTCAACAGTGTAAAATTGCAAAGAGTTTGAACATATCATCATCTACAGTGCATAATATCATCAAAAGATTCAGAGAATCTGGAAGAATCTCTGTACGTAAGGGTCAAGGCCGGAAAACCATACTGGGTGCCCGTGATCTTTGGGCCCTTAGACGGCACTGCATCACATACAGGCATGCTTCTGTATTGGAAATCACAAAATGGGCTCAGGAATATTTCCAGAGAACATTATCTGTGAACACAATTCACCATGCCATCCGCTGTTGCCAGCTAAAACTCTATAGTTCAAAGAAGAAGCCGTATCTAAACATGATCCAGAAGTGCAGACGTCTTCTCTGGGCCAAAGCTCATTTAAAATGGACTGTGGCAAAGTGGAAAACTGTTCTGTGGTCAGACGAATCAGAATTTGAAGTTCTTTATGGAAATCAGGGATGCCGTGTCATTCGGACTAAAGAGGAGAAGGACGACCCAAGTTGTTATCAGCGCTCAGTTCAGAAGCCTGAATCTCTGATGGTATGGGGTTGCATTAGTGCGTGTGGCATGGGCAGCTTACACATCTGGAAAGACACCATCAATGCTGAAAGGTATATCCAGGTTCTAGAGCAACATATGCTCCCATCCAGACGACATCTCTTTCAGGGAAGACCTTGCATTTTCCAATGTGACAATGCCAGACCACATACTGCATCAATTACAGCATCATGGCTGCGTAGAAGAAGGGTCCAGGTACTGAACTGGCCAGCCTGCAGTCCAGATCTTTCACCCATAGAAAACATTTGGCGCATCATAAAACGGAAGATATGACAAAAAAGACCTAAGACAGTTGAGCAACTAGAATCCTACATTAGACAAGAATGGGTTAACATTCCTATCCCTAAACTTGAGCAACTTGTCTCCTCAGTCCCCAGACGTTTACAGACTGTTGTAAAGAGAAAAGGGGATGTCTCACAGTGGTAAACATGGCCTTGTCCCAACTTTTTTGAGATGTGTTGTTGTCATGAAATTTAAAAATCACCTAATTTTTCTCTTTAAATGATACATTTTCTCAGTTTAAACATTTGATATGTCATCTATGTTCTATTCTGAATAAAATGACGCGGTACGCGGTGGTCCGGATCACCGTATTTTCCATACAAAACGAGGGCATTAATTAATTATTTTTCCTGGATTGTGGTCCGGTTCACCGTATGCTGTATTATATTACGATATAAATAAAAACTTACCAAAATCATACTGTGTTTGTCATTTAATACGAGTTTTTTTACAAAGTCGTACATCATTTGTTATTTTTTCTCAAACCGGAAGAGAAATGCATGCGTAAAACACACGCGCAATAAAAGATACCAGTTCTAACGCATGTAAAAAAGCGGGAGCTGCCACGAGGGAAGTGAAAAATAACTTTTTATTTGTCTTCTGAACTTGGTGGTCCGGACCACACCTGAAAACTGCGTGGTCCGGACCACAACGGTAGTCCGGACCACCGCGTACCGCGTCAAATATGGAATTTTGAAACCTCCACATCATTGCATTCCATTTTTATTTACAATTTGTACTTTGTCCCAACTTTTTGGGAATCGGGGTTGTAAGATTCCAATATTGGTTTTTGTGCTGTTGTCACCTTACTGTTTGTCACCATTTGATCCCAGTTCTGTTGATAACAGTGATAAGGGCATGACCACTGAGACCATTTGAGCCAAATTACTACCACTGATCCTCTCAACCTGACTAGTTCACACCAAAACACTAGTTGGCACAGGGTAGCAGCTGCCTCGCTACCCTATTCACCATCCCATCATTGACCTAAATCATCCTTTTCACATTGTAGGTATTTTGGTCAGTACTGAGGATTAGAATCTTTGGAGCAACTGTGTTTGTAGTCTTTCCCAGGAATACTAAGTAGATGAGACCCTGGGTACACCCTGGATGGATGGTCCATAGTAGGTGATCATTTTAGCATAGCCAGTCCACTTACTGGCATGTTTTTGGGAGGTGGAAGGAAACCAGAAAACTTGGAGCAAATGCACACGGACATGGGGAAAACATGCAAAACCCTGCACAGAACCTGGGACCCTGACATCACCATGCCGTTCTGTAGAGTCTACACTGTTATTATATGACTCGTTCGGCCACAAGAGCATTAGTGAGGTCAGGCACTGATGTTGGGTGAAGAGGGTTGGGGCACAGTTGGTGTTCCAGTTCATCCTAAAGGCATTCAGTGGGGTTGAGGTCAGGGTTCTGTGCTGGCCAATTGTGTGCTTCTAAACCAAACTTGGCAAAACATGTCTTCCTTGATCTCACTTTGAGCCATGCAAATGGATGTTGTCATGTTGGAACATGTTCCAGTGAAGGGAAGTCATAATGCTACAGCTTGCAAAGACATTCTAGATTATCATGTGCCTCCAAATTTGTGGCAAAAGTTTAGGGAAGGCCCACATATCTGGCACGGATGGGGGGGGGGACCTGGCATGTGCCCCCCAGTCCAAAAAAATATAGTTTTAGTATTGCAGATACTGAGATATGCCCACTGTTTTTCATTTAATTAATAAGGTTTAAAAAAATAAACAAAATAAATCATTATGTGGGATTGAGCTGAAGAGTTTATGGTATAAATTAATATTTAATAATAGGTCCTATCGTTTAGGTTTTTTTCGCGCGTGACATGAATGCAGTGAAAAGCAAGCTGGGTGAGTCCTGTTGGATTTTAACAGGGGATGGGAACGTCGTGCATCTACATAATAACATACTGTATTCCTGGACTGCACTGTAGACTACATGTAAAGGGTGTGCGCCATCATTTTTTGTTTATGGTATGGTTAATACGCATGCTCACAAGCCAAAATGATAAGATGCAGGCTTACTGCACACACACACGGGTTGGCTGTCTGGCTACTGCTCGTATTCATTAATAGGGTATTCCTGTACTCACTATACCCTGTGTATGTGCATGGTACACGTGCCATTTTGGGGGCAAGCATTTACATGTCTCTGACAGCTCAAAATGCATTTCCAGGCATTTAAAAACTGCAGAGCTTCCGGGGGCCTCTGGTGGCCCCTGGATGTGCAGCCTTACTGGGTTGTCAGCCTCCCTTTCCTGGATCTGCCCCTGCATATGAGGTCATTGTCAGGTCTCCACGTTCTTTTGGTAATATAGTGCAAGTGTCTTTCACTTATACCCCATGGATACACCACTAAATAGGGATCTTGGATTCCAGTCTTAGAACATCATAGTCCACTACTAATGTGTTTACTAAGCATACTAAGCCTTGTTATTAACCCGCTAGTTGGATCAAGAATCTTTGAACAGGGGAGTCACTAAATTGTGTTTAGATTGGAACAGGAAGCTCTTAATTAGTCTTATTAGCAGATTTCTTTCTGCACAGTTTTCCCTTGGGAACTGAGCAGTAAAAATCAGCAGCATGTCTCTTTATGGAAGATATGTTTTTTTTCCACATCTGCTTTAAATATGCTGAACCATATAGTGATTAATCGTTATATTAAATACAGACCAGTGTCAATTAAAAGGACTGGGAGATGATAGATGTTGATTTGTCTCAGATGATGGGCAGAAGGTCTTCACGAAAATGGTGAATTGTAGCAACTAACAGCAGGTAGGTTGCAGGAATAAAATAATATCTTGGCCGTTAAATATTCCACTTCTCAACAACATTGATACAAAATCATAAATATTAATGACACAGGAAGATGATTATAAAATACCTATTATACATGTCTTAACAAATATAAAACATTGGATTAAATGTGTTTAATTATCCCCCGCCCAAACAAAGTTTGTCGGGGGATATAGAAACGGGTTCCGTCCGTCTGTCTGGTCATGTTTTCGTTTTGGGGGCATATCTTCAAAACTACTAAAGATATCTTAATGAAACTTTGTATACATATCAAGCAACATGTGAACTGGTGCCTTTTGCTATTTTAGGTTTTTGAAAAAAAGTATTTTTGAAATTTTTACATGAAAAATAGATTTTGACTTAGTTTCTAAGAGCAATGTTCGTTTCCGGAGCATAATCCAAAATTATTCATGATATGGATTTGAAACTTGGTATACATGTTAACAAGGTGATGTAGATGCGCCTTTTAGAAACAGGTTCTGTCTGTCTGTCCGTCCATCCGGCTGTTCATCCAGTCACGTTTTCGTTTCCAGGCCATATCTTTAAAACTACTGAAGGTATCTTCATGAAACTTTGTATACATTTCAAGCAACATGTGAACTGGTGCCTTTTGCTATTTTAGATTTTTGAAAAAACAAAGTATTTTTCAAATTTTTACATAAAAAATAGATTTTGACTTAGTTTCTAAGAGCAATGTTCGTTTCTAAGAGCAATGTTCGTTTCCGGAGCATATATCCAAAACTATTCATGATGCAGATTTGAAAGTTGGTATACATGTTAACGAGAAATTTGAGAAATTAAAATTTTTCATGTTTCCATGGAAACAATTTCAGACTTAGTCTCTCAGGTTAGTCTTAGGGGTAGGTTTTGTTTCCAGAGCAGAACTTGAAAACTATGAGTGGTATGGTCTTGGAAATTGGTATATGTGTTGATTAAGTAGTGTATATGTGCCTTTTGATACTAAGAAATGTGAAAAAAATTAATTTTTAGCTCACATGGACCAAAGGTCTGGTGGGCTTATGCCATGGGCTGCTGAGGTCAGTGTAAAAAGGTACAGTTGGTTTTCTGCAGCAGAACTTGAAAAATGTGACAAATAATATCTTGAAACTTAGTATATAGTTGGTATATAGGGCGGGGGATATAGATGACTCTGTCTTCTTGTTTGGATTTTGTTTTGACAGCTACTATATATAATGTTTATATCACAGCTAACCTTATTCTGTTGCTGTGTTAGCATGATAACATATTTGTGTATTTTTGCTCTGCTGTTAGTTAGTAGTTGGCTTATTTTTTTTTAATTTTTTTAATAACTGATGACTCTAAAGTTAGATTGTATGAATCCAGTAGTGGCTAATCTAAAATAGCTTTACGCTTTAGGCAGTAAGTGATAATTCTATGAGAGTGGTGGTGATGTGTTTGAAGGGAAGGGGAGGAGGAACCGTATAAAACTGTGCGTTTCCTTATTTCTTATGATCGGGGTAGACACCCCTACTTTCTGGTGATATACACTACCGTTCAAAAGTTTGGGGTCACTTTGAAATTTCCTTATTTTTGAAAAAAAAAAGCACTGTTCTTTTCAATGAAGATCACTTTAAACTAATCAGAAATACACTCTATACATTGCTAATGTGGTAAATGACTATTCTAGCCGCAAATGTCTGGTTTTTGGTGCAATATCTCCATAGGTGTATAGAGGCCCATTTCCAGCAACTATCACTCCAGTGTTCTAATGGTACAATGTGTTTGCTCATTGCCTCAGAAGGCTAATGGATGATTAGAAAACCCTTGTACAATCATGTTAGCACAGCTGAAAACAGTTTAGCTCTTTAGAGAAGCTATAAAAGGCGGCACGGTGGTGTAGTGGTTAGCGCTGTCGCCTCACAGCAAGAAGGTCCTGGGTTCGAGCCCCGGGGCCGGCAAGGACCTTTCTGTGCGGAGTTTGCATGTTCTCCCCGTGTCCGCGTGGGTTTCCTCCGGGTGCTCCGGTTTCCCCCACAGTCCAAAGACGTGCAGGTTAGGTTAACTGGTGACTCTAAATTGACCATAGGTGTGAGTGTGAATGGTTGTCTGTGTCTATGTGTCAGCCCTGTGATGACCTGGCGACTTGTCCAGGGTGTACCCCACCTTTCGCCCGTAGTCAGCTGGGATAGGCTCCAGCTTGCCTGCGACCCTGTAGAAGGATAAAGCGGCTAGAGATAATGAGATGAGATGAGAAGCTATAAAACTGACCTTCCTTTGAGCAGATTGAGTTTCTGGAGCATCACATTTGTGGGGTCGATTAAATGCTCAAAATGGCCAGAAAAATGTCTTGACTATATTTTCTATTAATTTTACAACTTATGGTGGTAAATAAAAAAGTGTGACTTTTCATGGAAAACACAAAATTGTCTGGGTGACCACAAACTTTTGAACGGTAGTGTACCTCCCCCTGTTTGTTTAGAGTGTGGAGGATGAATTTGCCAGGTGGCCAAATTGAAACACATTGCACCTTTAATATAAAGATTGTTATAGTAAAATATCAGAAATAAATCACTATTGGAATGCAGAGGGTAGTTTACTGTACTTGGCTGATACTTAAAAAAATCTCATCTCATCTCATCTCATTATCTCTAGCCGCTTTATCCTTCTACAGGGTCGCAGGCAAGCTGGAGCCTATCCCAGCTGACTACGGGCGAAAGGCGGGGTACACCCTGGACAAGTCGCCAGGTCATCACAGGGCTGACACATAGACAACCATTCACACTCACATTCACACCTACGGTCAATTTAGAGTCACCAGTTAACCTAACTGCATGTCTTTGGACTGTGGGGGAAACCGGAGCACCCGGAGGAAACCCACGCGGACACGGGGAGAACATGCAAACTCCACACAGAAAGGCCCTCGCCGGCCCCGGGGCTCGAACCCAGGACCTTCTTGCTGTGAGGCGACAGCGCTAACCACTACACCACCGTGCCGCCTACTTAAAAAAATCAGAATACAAATTAAATTTGAAAGAAATTTCTGCTTGCAGACCATTTGCTTAAGTGTTTTTTAGTTACTATGACTCCATGTAATTTATTTAGATACAAGATAGTGTTTAATATTGTTGGCTCTTGAAATAATCCTGGTTAGCACACACACACAAACACACACATACACTATATATATAGGGCAGCACGGTAGTATAGTGCTTAGCACTGTCGCCTCACAGCAAGAAGGTTCTGGGTTCGAGCCCAGTGGCCAACAGGGGCTTTCTGTGTGGAGTTTGCATGTTCTACCCATGTCCGCGTGGGTTTCCTCTGGGTGCTCTGGTTTCCCCCACAATCCAAAGACATGCAAGTTAGGCTGGTGGCTCTAAACTGACCATAGCTTTGAATGTGAGTGTGAATGGTTGTTTGTCTCTGTGTGTCGGGCCTGTGATGATCTGGTGACTTGTCCAGGGTGTACCCCGCCTCTCGCCCATAGTCAGCTGGGATAGTCTCCAGCTTGCCCGCGATCCTGCACAGGACAAGTGGTTATGGATAATGTATGTATGTATGTATGTATGTATGTATGTATATCTTGTTTAAGACATTTCTTCCTTTCTTTTTCAACATTTCTTCACTGATTAATTTAAAACACTTCTTGGGAAAAGACTCAGAAATAACAATACAGTAATTTCTCAATACAGAGTTTCAGTATTGAGGGATTTTTAAAAATGATTATTATTAAATAATTATATTACAATTTGATTATTGTTGACTGGTCCAAGATCAGTCTGAAAATACCCAGACTGTTGGTAGTTTGGCACAGGTGGTGTAGCTGGTCCTGAGACTGGTTAATTGGCAGTTGAATGGCCAGACTTGGCATTGCCTGCAGGTTGGCTGAGGTAAACGGAGAGCTTGGTGATGACGGATGCTTTCAGTGAGAAGAATACCTTGCTTGTCCTCTGTGACTGAGGGGCTTTTTGCTGTGTGTCTTTGTGTATCTGTGTTGGTGGTAGACTGCTGTCACTGGGACACTCCTCCCCAGAAAAACCCTTGCCTGAAAGAGTAATTTATGCATACATTCAGTGGATGCTTGTGTGGGTTCTCTGCATTGCCGGGCTCTCTATTTTAAAGAGGCTCTGCCTTGATCTGTAAGTCTCCCCGTCAGGCATTTTCTGCATCTTACTGAAACAGCATCTTGTCTACATGACTTTTTAAAGTATCCTATTACAGAAAACTAGAGCTCCTTAATTAATACAGAAAGCCATACAAGGGGATAAGTCTTTTAATTTATCACATCACTATGAATCTTAAGTGTGCTTCACCCTGATCTAAAAATAACAGATGTTTTTAGATTTTTCATAATAATAATAATAATAATAATAATAATAATAGAGGGCGGCACGGTGGTGTAGTGGTTAGCGCTGTCGCCTCACAGCAAGAAGGTCCGGGTTCGAGCTCCTTGGCCGGCGAGGGCCTTTCTGTGTGGAGTTTGCATGTTCTCCCCGTGTCCGCGTGGGTTTCCTCTGGGTGCTCCGGTTTCCCCCACAGTCCAAAGACATGCAGGTTAGGTTAACTGGTGACTCTAAATTGACCGTAGGTGTGAGTGTGAATGGTTGCGTGTGTCTATGTGTCAGCCCTGTGATGAGCTGGCGACTTGTCCAGGGTGTACCCCGCCTTTCGCCCGTAGTCAGCTGGGATAGGCTCCAGCTTGCCTGCGACCCTGTAGAACAGGATAAAGCAGCTAGAGATAATGAGATGAGATGAGATAATAATACGCAATAGAGCACCTATGCAACTTCTCTGCTTGGTCCTAAACTGTTTCTGGCAATGAGCATATAATTTGGTGCTTGGTCCCCTAATAATAGTAGGAAGAAGGAAACATACAATTTTAATGGGGTGCCTATGCTTCTGAGGCGCATAGATTGTTATTAATAATATTAATATGTTATACATATATTATATAGTTATTATGTTATTAATAATAGACATTGATTGTTATTGCAAACAAATCAATTGAGAGAGTTGGGTCACATGATCTGCCACAAGCTCATACCCTCATACAAGATCTTCACACATGTAAAGAGATTTTCTTGGTATGTTTTAATATGTGCTTTGAGAAGAGGTCCTAGAAGAAGAAAGAATGCCATAATGGATTAACATGCTCATTGCCACCTAATACCATCACAGTGTCAGGTGACAAGGAGCATGTTAATCCCTAATGGCATACTGTATGTTATTAGAAGGATACCACATGTTTACTGGCCATAGTTAATTTGACCACACCAAGGCCAAATTACAGGCTTCAGCCTCCTCATCTGTTCCCCTACCCCCTCATCCTTTCATGAAGGGGAAGTGATGGATGTGTAGAAAGAGATATATGAAAACAATAGACAGTGATGGAGTGAACGAAAGAAAAATCAAATCAACTGCGAGCGTAGTAATATGGCTGCTTTTTTTTCACAGGCAGTCCTCATTGGTTCATGTTTGACTCCACAAGAAGAAGGGTTGCATTGATGCTTTTGACAGACTTCCTGAGTAAAAAGCTTTTAAATATTCAGTACATCAGCTACATTGGTATAGAATGGTGTAATTTGTAAGAATGTAACCTTGCACAAAACCTGGAGCCATAACCCTCATTTTGTATGCTTAAAAGCACTAATTCAGTGGAGCGTGTCAGCTCAAGCGTGAATTTTAGATTTTCATTTTCTGTCATGTGGTGTGCATCACTATTGCCTCACAGCAAGCAGATTTTGGGTTCCAACCTCACGGCCGACTGGGGCTTGCCTTTCTGTGTGGAGTTTTCTTGTTCTCCCTGTGCTTGCGTGGTTTGCTCCAGTTTCCTCCCACAGTCCAAAGACATGTGGATCAGATATGACAGAAATTTCCATCCATCCATTATCTATTCCTTTTATCCATCAAGGTCACGGAGGAAGTTGGAGCCAATCTCAGCTGACTTCGGGTGAGAGGCAGGGTACACCCTTGTCAGGTTGCCAAATTTGTCACATGGCTAACACAGAGACAAACGACCATTCATACCTATGGGCAATTTTAGAATAGCCAGTCGACCTAATCCATATGTCTTTGGACTCTGGGACGAAACCCACACAGGCACAGGGAGAACATGCAAACTCAGCGCAGAAAGGCCCCGATTAGCTGCAAGATTTGAACCTAGAACCTTCTTGCTGTGAGGTGACAGTGAGAACCACTGTACCACCCTGCCGCCCTTCAGACCATCATGTTTGATGAAAATAATCCACTTCCACTTCATGTTGGGCCATATCACAACAACCCGGTCTGTCGTGTGTAATTCCTTACTTAATACACAAACAAGGCTTTACAGTGATAATACACTCACTGGCCACTTTATTAGGAACACCCATACACCTGCTGTTTTATGCAGTTATCTAATTAGCCAGTCTCTTGACAGCAACACAAGGCATAAAATCATGCAGGTACAAATCAAGAGCTTCCATTAATGTTCACTTCAAACATCAGAACGGGAAAAAATTGTGATCTCAAAGTGTGACTTTCACTGTGGCATGGGCGTTGGTGCCAAATGGACTGGTTTGAATATTTCAGAAACTGCTGATCTCCTGGGGTTTTCACACACAACAGTCTCTAGAGTTTACAAAGAATGGTGCAAAAACAGAGTGAGCGACAGTTCTGTGGGTGGAAACAAACGCCTTGTTGATAAGAGAGGTCAGAGGAAAATGGCCAAATTGTTTTGAGCTGCCAGGAAGAATATAATAACTCATAAAATCACTCTTTACAACCGTGGTGAGCAGAAAAGCATCTCAGCATGCAACAGCAGAAGACCACATTGGGTTCCACTCCTGCCAGCCAAGAACAGGAATCTTAGAATCAAGAACAAGTTCCTATTAAAGTGGCCAGTGAGTGTATAATGTAGTTGAAATAGAAAAAAAAATGTTTTGTTAATTTGTTTATAATTGTACAAGTCTTGATCATGGTAACCTGAGGAAAAAATCAACTGTTTTTCTTCTATATCAGACATCAAGCAATTCATGTTTTTCAACCATAGTATATTAACAAACGGTGGTGTAGTGGTTAGCACTGTTGCCTCAAGAAGGTTCTGGGTTCGAGTCCAATGCCCAACAGGGGCCTTTCTGTGTGGAGTTTGCATGTTCTCTGCGTGGGTTTCCTCTGGGTGCTCTGGTTTCCCCTACAGTCAAAAGACATGCGGTTAGGTTAACATGGGCTGAAGTGCCCTTGAGCAAGCCACCTAACCCCCAACTGCTCCCTGGGTGTTCTAGCATAGCTGCCCACTGCTCCGGGTATGTGTGTGTGCTCATTGCTCACTTGTGTGTGTGCATGCGTGTGTTCACTGCTTCAGATGGGTTAAATACAGAGGACAAATTTCACTGTGCTTGAGTGTGCATGTGACAAAGGCTGCTTCTTCTTCTTCTTCTTCTTCTTCTAACTATAGTGCTGATATAAGAGTAACAAAAATAAGTACCATAAATAAAAACATGGTAATGATCATGTCATGTTCACTATTATGACCATGACCATGATTGTTGTCATAAGATATAAGTCATACTGAAACTGTGTCAGCATCATTATTAAACATCTCCTCAGCATAGATTCTATGAAGTACTATATTTACCATGAAGCACCAGTAACTATAACTATAGTACATTTCTGTAAATATAACTTCAACCCTAATGCTAACATAAGTGTGGATTTAAAAAAAAAGACAATAAAAACTATATTTTTGTTCAGCGTGGTTCTTTCGTTTTTCTAGTATTAACTTTTTATATCAGATTGTACAGCACCTCTGTATTGAATGTTGTAACGTGGCCTAGAGACACAATATTTCATCCCACTGTATATTTAATCAATGATGAGAGGACAGTAAAGACAGTTTGACTTGCGCATACCCTTTTTAGTCTTACCTGAGTACTTTTGTGGTTTAACCGAACAACAGGATTTGTTGAAGGAAAGCTCATCCTAGATCATGCATGGGGCCAACTTTTATCCAAAGTGTGACTAACTTGTCCAAGCACGTTAAATATACCTGTGTGTGTCTAGCTTAAGGCATGAGGAGGAGCAAAACTCCAGCTAAATGCCTGTCGGATGAGGTGTCCTTCAGATAGAATCACATCTTTGTCTCAATGCAACGGATGTCATATGGAGAGTAGGCAGGTGTTGACACCCTGTTTAAAACACACGCTACACATATTTTGAACCACAGATGTGAACATGTACATGGTGTGAAAAGCAATACATCACAACATCCTACTGTTATTATAATTTGCTAATCATAAAGCACTAACCTTCAGGGCAATGTACAGTATGATATCAGGCACTGTTTATCCCCCCCCAAACAAACAAACAAAAATCATTATATTGTTGCTTAATTCCTGTTCAGGACTGGCTTTGTAAACAAAAAAAGAATGTGGTACATGTGATACCATGCCTGTCAATATTAGCAGTACTTCACCTCCTGTTAAATGGCCACAGGGTGTCAATGTTAGCCTTTTGTAGAAAAACAGCTTCGTAGAGGCCTGAAGTGCTGATAGCGCACAGCTTTGTTTGAAGATTAAGTAGTAAATCATTGTGTGCACCACATTTCATGTCGATCAAATATTACACATTATGTAGCCCTGTGCTTTTAGAAGGATTTAGAACCTATCCTGTGCAGTGTCTTAAAAAGTAGTGGACTATATGACTTACACAGTACTTGTTAACAAAAAAGAGACAAATATTACTAAGGAAGTTAGAAATTATTCAGTCAGTGATATCATGAAGTAGTGAATGGTTACAGTGTCTTGCAAAAGTACTCACCCCCTTGCTGTTTGTCTTGTTTTGTCACATTACAAGCTGGAATTTAATGGATTTTTGGAGGGTTAGCACCATTTGATTTACACAACATGCCTACAACTATAAATGTGCAAATTGTTGTTTTAGTGTGACACAAACAATAATTAAGATGAAAAAACAGAAATCTGGAGTGTGCACAGGTATTCACCCCCTTTCATACGAAACCCCTAAATAAGAGCCGGTCCAACCAATTCACTTCATAAGTCAGATAATTAGTCGATTAAGATCCATCTGTGTGCAATCAAAGTGTCACATGGTCTGTCACATGATGTCTGTATAAATCAACCTGTTCTGGAAGGACCCTGACTCTGCAACACTACTAAGCAAGCAACATGAGAACCAAGGAGCACTCCGAACTAGGGATGTTAACCGATGACCGTTTGACCGGTGGTTGACCGAATCAACGTCAACCGGTTAATTTTTTTTGGTTGTCGGTTAAAAAAAAATCAACCGTTTTGAAGCTGCCGATTTTGGAGCGGACAGCTGACAAATCAGAAACACCCATTCAGTCATGTCCCGCCCCAGTTAAAGACAGCTGACAAATCAAAAACACCCATTCAGTCATGTCCCGCCCAGCTGCCACTCGGTGAAAGAAAAGTGTAGACACCGGCTTTTTAGCTTACAAATTACTATTGTTTTTTTCGTTCGTTATCTCGTTATCTCTAGCCGCTTTATCCTTCTACAGGGTCGCAGGCAAGCTGGAGCCTATCCCAGCTGACTACGGGCGAAAGGCGGGGTACACCCTGGACAAGTCGCCAGGTCATCACAGGGCTGACACATAGACACAGACAACCATTCACACTCACATTCACACCTACGCTCAATTTAGAGTCACCAGTTAACCTAAGCTGCATGTCTTTGGACTGTGGGGGAAACCGGAGCACCCGGAGGAAACCCACACGGACATGGGGAGAACATGCAAACTCCACACAGAAAGGCCCTCGCCGGCCATGGGGCTCGAACCCAGGACCTTCTTGCTGTGAGGCGACAGCGCTAACCACTACACCACCGTGCCGCCCCTATTGTTTTTTTTTTAAATTATTAGAAGGCACATGGAGTTTAGTCCTGCCTTGGCCAGTGCATTCTGAAAGTATGTTTCAGTCTGTAGCCAACAATGCATGTTATTGCAGATCATATCTCTCCACACAAACTAAAGGCGCAGATGCCGACTTTTTTTTTTTTAATCGCGCAGATCCGTTTGGGTTTTTTTGGGGGGGCGTTGGAGTGTCCGATTGTAATTTCAAGGTGGATTCTGTATTAAAATTACTAAATAGGCAGGTGCCGTTGCAGTCCATGAGATGTGGGGGGTGTGAAAGGAGGGCAGTGGATCGGGGGGCTGCGCGCGTTTGTGCGGAAGCTGCGCAATCAGTAGATCAGAATGTGCACATTAAATTTTGCGCGGGCGTGCGGCTTTCTGATTTGCTGTTTTCTTCTCGTGCTTGTACTTCCTGTGTTTCGTGGACTGTGGCGGCATTTGCTTATATGCAGAATTTGCTTTGATGAAGTTGTGGTCGGACGCTCCAACGCCCCCCCTTGGGAAAGGAAGGTCGGATCTGCGCGATTCAGCCGTGGAGAGGGCGGCATCCGCCAAAAGGCGCGCCGTTTGCATCCCTGTAATAATTCCAATTCTAGAATTTTAAACTCATAGGTTAACCGACTTTAACCGGCTAATGAGGCTCGGTGGTCGGTCAAGATTTTTTTTAGTTTTCGCCATCCCTACTCCGAACAGGTCAGAGACAAAGTTGTGTTGCTGTATAGATCAGGGTTGGATGATTAAAAAATATCCCAAACTTTGAAGATTGCATAAAGCACCATTAAATCCATTATAGCAAAATGGAAGGAATATGGCACCACTACAAACCTGACAAGAGAAGGCCGCCCACCAAAACTCACAGACCAGGCAAGGAGGGCATTAATCAGAGATGCAACAAAGACACCAAAGATAACACTGAAGGAGTTGCAAAGATCCACAGCGGAGATGGGAGTATCTGTCCATAGGACCACTTTAAGCCGTACACTCCACAGACTGGGGCTTTATGGAAGAGTGGCCAGAAAAAAAACATTGCTTAAGAAAACACATTTGGAGTTTGCCCAGCAACATGTGGCAGATCCCCAAACACATGGAAGAAGGTCGTCTGTTCAGATGAGACTAAAATTGAACTTTTTGGCCATCATGGGAAATGCCATGTGTGGCGCAAACCCAACACCCTGAGAACACCATTCCTACAGTGAAGCATGGTGGTGGCAGCATCATGCTGTGGGGATATTTTTCATCTGCAGGGACAGGAAAGCTCGTCAGGATTGAAGGAAAGATGGATGGCACTAAATACAGGGCAATTCTGGAGAAAAACCTGTCGCCCAGAGGTTTGAGACTGGAACGAAGGTTCATGTTCCAGCAGGACAATGACCCTAAACATACTGCTAAAGCTACACTGGAGTGGTTTAAAGGGAAACATTTAAATGTCTTGGAATGGCCTAGTCATAGCCCAGACCTCAATCCAATTGTGAATCTGTGGCATAACTTGAAGATTGCACCAACGCAACCCATCTAACTTAAAGGAGTTGGAGCAGTTTTGCCTTGAGGAATGGGCAAAAATCCCAGTGGCTAAATGTGCTAAGCTAATAGAGACATACCCCAAGAGACTTGCAGCTGTAATTGCAGCAAAAGGTGGCTTTACAAAAGTATTGACTTTGGGGTGGGAAATAGGGGTTTCGTATGAAAGGGGGTGAATACCTGTGCACACTCCAGATTTCTGTTTTTCTTTTCATTGTAATTATTCTTTGTGTCACAATAAAGCAACAGTTTTCACCTTTAAAGTGGTAGGCATGTTGTGTAAATCAAATGGTGCTAACTCTCCAAAAATCCATTTTAATTCCAGCTTGTAATGTGACAAAACAGGACAAACACAAAGGGGGATGAATACTTTTTTGCAAGACGCTGTATACTTGGACATTTGTGTTGTTCAGAGACCAGATGGAAATGAAATTGAAGGGCTTCCATGCTATTCCTGCAGTCCCCATGTATTTAACCTGCTGATCTGTTATCATCCTTGAAGTGGAGTCTCTCTAGAGACTCCAAAATTAGCACTCCTGCTGTTCAGAAGATAAAGGGGCTTCAAGGCACTAGTTTGGTCCAGCTAATAGCCATGCCACGCGTCCTCCACAAATAGCCCACATTCTTTCCATTCTTGAAGCATGTCACTACCTGCTCCACTTTAATCTCCCTTGTGGAGGGATGGCCACTATCTCCACCTGTCTTTCATCCCCTCATTCATTACCTCCTGTCATGCAGCCCATTCTTCTCTCCTTTATTTGCTACATGCAAACAGTATTGCATGTTTACAGCATGCCGGGGTTTCTTGCATAAAGTGATAAAATAGTTTAATAATAAGATCCAGCTTGTATAATAATATGATACGACTGTTGGGCCTGGGGCAAAGTGAGAATGTTTTACATGTTTCTTATGTGCTAAACTCATTAAAATGTTCAAATAGGACCATACCTGGCTTTTCTGCCTGTTTGAACAGACAGAATCAGGCAATAATGGTGAGCAAGCAACAATTTTTTTAAGGGTACAGCTGCTGCTTCAAATCGTCTCGGTTTACAGATTAGCGGTGAATTACACGTTAATGGGCCATGGTGAAAACAAAGGCCATTGGGCAGGAATGTTTTAATTGGCCAGGCAGAGTTGGAAAGAGCGCTGTGGGGAGTTGTGAGGAGTTTAGCCTCATTCTTTGGGCTGCTGTGTGGCCAGACTATGATATATAACTATTTCTCCCCTATTTGACAGGAGCAGCCCGAGTACGAGGCATGAATTATCTGCGGGAGACACTTTGTGTTTTCTGTGGAGTGTTTGTGTGTGTGCAAGTGGAGGGTCTGTGTTTGTGCTGAAGGATAGGATATCTGTGTGTGTCTAGCAAGAACTCCCATCCATGTTGACATTCCAGACATGCCAGTGACCCTGAGGAATAGCGGGTGATATCACAGGAGGGGAAAGTTTAAAGGCACTGCCCAGATAGCAGATGATTCCAGACTAAATAAGATTCAGTTTAGGTGTATAAGGATCAATATGGCAATTATGGCAAAGTTTATTGTGGGCCAAAAGTGGCCTGACTGTAAATTCGGAGTAATAGCATGCCTGAGACATGATCTCATTAAGGCTGAGAAGTGGCTGCATTCTGAAAACAAGATTCAAATGATTTCATCATTTCATAGCAGTATGTGATCCAGATGAAAGTAAAGGCCAGGGTGAAGCCATCTCTCATTTGCTACACAGTTAAAAAGCAGTCACTTGCACAATTCCTCTGATTGTCAAGCCCACATTTACACAGATTTGGAACAGACCACCCATCATTATATAGAGAGTAAGGATTTGTGTACAGAACTGATTCTGACAGAATGGACGCTTTAAACAAGGCCAGAATTTTCATGTGGAAATTTTTAGTTCTCCTCCGTTTCTGTCTCCTCCTCCTCTAGTAGTGACCACAATGTCTTACTATGATAATATCATTTGTTAGTGAATGCTGTGTGATTGAGGTTGGAAGTGGACATCCACAAAGCCGAAACATAGATGAACACAGGGTTTGCTTACCTGTGAGATCCCCATACTGATGCCTTTTTTCAGTATCTTAATGCTAATGACAGGACTGAACCTCATGCACACTCACCGTCCACTTCATCAGGAACACCTAGACACCTGCTTATTCAGCCAATCACATGGTAACAGTGCAGTGCATAAAATCATACAGACACATGTCAGGGACTTTAGTTCATATTCACATCCAACAGAAGAATATGGGAAAAAATACTTTGACTGAGGCTTGGTTGTTGGTACCAGACAGGCTAGTGTGAGTATTAAAGACTGCTGATCCCTTGGGAGTTTACACAGAATGGTGTGAAAAACAAAAAACATCCAGACAATGTCAGTTCTGCGTGGGAAAATGCCTTTTTGATGACAGTGGTCAGAGGAAAATGGCCAGACTGGTTTAATCTGATGAAAAGGAATTGATAACTCAAATAACCACTCTTTACAACCGTGGTGAGGAGAAAAGCATGTCAGAATGCATGTCAAACCTTGAGGTGCATGGGCTACAACAGCAGAAAATCATATCGGATCTCGATCCTGTTAGCTAAGAATAGGAATCTGACGCTACAGTGAGTATAGGCTCACCAAAATTGGACAGCTGAAGATTGGAATAATAAGCTCAGTGCTGTTCTTCTCTCCAGGAGAGGATTGACAAAATATCAGATGTGGCAGTGCTGATTAATTTGAAAGTATTCTGCTAATGTCCGTCCATCCACCCATTATCCGTAACTGCTTAACCTGTGCAGGGTCGTGGGCAAGCTGGAGCCTATCCCAGCTAACTATGGGCGACAGCCAGGGTACACCCTGGACAAGTTGTCTTTGGACTGTGAAGGAAAACCCGGAGCACCCAGAGGAAACCCATGCAGACACGGGGAGAACATGCAAACTCCACACAGAAAGGCCCCCGTCGGCCACTGGGCTCAAACCCAGAACCTTCTTGCTGTGAGGTGATAGTGCTAACCACTACACCACCATGCCACCCTATTCTGCTAATGTTTTTGAAGAAAATAATTTTCATTGCTTCCATTCAAGGCTCAGGATAAAACAGTTAGGTGCATGTGGACTTGGATGATCTTTTAACAGATTTTATACTACTGGCCTCCCATGTCCTGGAAGAAAAATGAAGTGAACTTTTCCTGCACTCATGTGATTGCAACAGAAGAGATGTGTCCAATTAGTCAATGAACTCTGTGTTCAAGTTCATTCTTCAGGGCTTCAGGGAGGTTCCAGTCTGTTTTGACTTCATCCCTTGCTCTTAAGTGTGAATACTTGAGTAAGGCAAGTCTGAGAGTCTGTCCAGCAATGTGGATTGCATGAGTTAGACAAAACATTTGTTGGTCTTGAACTCACAGCTTGTAGAGAGAAAAAAAAAACCAACAACAACTATCTTTATGCCAAACTGAATAAAAAACTTTATCAAAACAAACTAGGGTTACATTGGTCTTAATGCTGAGCACATGGCCATGATGGGCCAGGATAAATAATGGGGCAATCCCAATGAGGAGTTTGTTTTGGCAGTGAGGACCAGAGACACGAGCCTTGTGTCTCTTGACTGATGAGGTTTGACTGGAGAGAAACAGCAGGAACTGAGGAGCAGTGGCAGGTTGGACAGAAAAGATGGTGTTGTGTCTGTGGTTAGTTAATGGTGTACCAAGACTCAACAGGCAGCTACAAGTGGGCTGACTCACACTGTGTGTGGGCCATCTATATTTTTTATAGCTCACCCAGAAAGAACCACATATTGGGAGAACACTCAGTGATGGTGCATTCAGGATACAGATGATAGGCATCAAGCTGGTAGATAGGACATGCTCAGATTGATCTTTATTTGGTTTTGGCTCATTTAATAAAATATCTCTACATGTTTTGACTGGTCCAAATCCCCAGTCTGACTTGTAGGTCATTATATAAAGTACAATTTCACATGTTCTCCCCATGTTTGTCTGGATTTCTTCCAAGTGCTCCAGGTTCCTCCTACTGTCCAAAAAAAAAATGGATGTAGCTGGAGGGCAGCAAGGTGGTGTAGTAGTTAGCACTGTCGCCTCACAGCAAGAAGGTCCTGGATTCGAGCCCAGTGGCTGACAAGGACCTTTCTGTATGGAATTTGCATGTTCTCCCTTGTGTCTGCGTGGGTTTCCTCTGGGTGCTCCGGTTTCCCCCACAGTCCAAAGACATGCAGGTTAGGCCAATTGGTGGCTCTAAACTGACCATAGCCTTGAATGTGAGTGTGAATGTTTGTTTGTCTCTATGGTGGGGTTTACATTAGACCGTATCAGCGGATCATCAGATTAACGTTTTTAAAACGATTAGTGTGCACACAGCAACACCAATACACGATTTGCGTGCACACAGCAACACCAATACACGGATACGCTCGGCTCCGCAGGCATCCTGCGCTCCAAATCACTCCGCCCTGAACAGCGAGTGCCCTCTGGAGGGTGCGCACTCCGGCCCTGCGCAACTCACAGAGCGCACGAGTGTAGTGCACAAGCAGTGATTCGGGACTGAGCCGCTGTGTGTGTGATCCCAGCGCATATCACTTACCACTTGCAAGTGGAAGGATGGCAAGCCTAAAGACAATCATAACTACACAATGGGCAGTATTTGCATCAGTATTTGCAGTATTTTCATACTTTTATACTCTTTAATGAAAGGTGATACAAGGCGGAAGTCCGCGCCGTTTTTCAGCAGTCGCGTCACATGACCAACGCCAGTGAATCAGGAAGGTGGATGTCACAGTGACGTTGTCCAATAACGACGCCAGCTAGAGCTCAGCACAGCGTATCCGCGTATTCTCAATGTTTACACAGCACCGGAGCTGACACGATCTGGATTGAATACGTGGACCCTGGCGGATTCCCGTTTCCCGGTGTTTCCAGGCGGTTTAATGTAAACGGACAGTGCATCCGCGAAGAAAATGAGACAGATATGGTCTAATGTAAACTTGGCCTATGTGTCAGCCTTGCGATGACCTGGCGACTTGTCCAGAGTGTACCCCGCCTCTCGCCCATAGTCAGCTGGGATAGGCTCCAGCTTGCCTGCCACCCTGCACAGGATAAGTGGTTACAGGTAATGGATGGATGGATGAATGGATGTAGATGGACTAGCTAAGCTAAATTGCCCCAGGTGTGAATGAGTGTGTGAATGTGTTTGCGTGATGGACTGGCATCCAATTCAATTCTCCAACCTTTAACCCAGTGTTACCGGGATCAAATCCAGATTCAGTGCCACCCTGATCAGAATAAATTGCTTCCTGAAGATGAATGAATGAATCATTTTAAACATTTAAACTGGGGATATATAATTCCCAATGAACACATTTACAGTTTAACCAAATGTGAATACATTATTTGGAATGATCAGATAATGCCTTCTAAATAGATACAAATCAGATATGAATTGGGGACAAATGATTTTTTTTTGTTGTTTTTTTCTTCAGAAAGGTCGCATGTCTGGTTCAAACTAGAGATGCGTGGGAGGTTTTTTTACTCTCATGCAGTCAAGCAGTCAGATAACAAGCTTGCGGAAGAAAGAAAGGCCACAATCCCTGATTAACATGAACATAAACAAGGTTTTTACAGGATACATCCATTCATTCATCCTTAGTAACTGCATGGTCAGGGTTGTGGTGGATTAAATTTCACTGCTGGTTTGTTTATAAAGGTACAAACAAATATATTTACTGTGTGCATGGAGTTCAAGAAACAGTCCCATGCAAATCATTATTTCAGGCAAAAAAAAAAGAGAGAGAAAGAAAACAAACCCCTTCTGGTTTAGGCCACGCCTACTTTAGTTTAAAGTTTAAATTCAAATATAGATACAGATAGTAACCTGAAACACAGAGATATATAGATGTCTGTGAAGATTCTCAATCATCCAGGTCATAGTAAACTGTGGGTGGTAGAAAAGGGCAACTGGACTTGCTTGAAGATTCTTGAAAACGTTTCACCTCTCGTTCAAAAGGCTTCCTCAGTTCTGTCTGACTAATAGGGAGTATCAGATATTAATATCTGATACTCCCTATTAGTCAGACAGAACTGAGGAAGCCTTTTGGACGAGAGGTGAAACGTTTTCAAGAATCTTCAAGCAAGTCCAGTTGCCCTTTTCTACCACCCACAGTTTACTATGACCTGGATGATTGAGAATCTTCACAGACATGTTTCCACGCATTTTGGGATGAGAACCCTTCGACTGGTGCGGGAGTATGAGAAGTGTTCCAGAAAACTGGCAGACTACAGAAACCACCTGCGTTTTAACCTGAGATGCCGACAAACCAACATTATCCCCACTAGCCTACGCCTATTTTCAACGGTTAAAGGACACAGAGCTGAGATAATCCTGCAGAAAGCCCAGAAGTGGCTTCTCAATGAGAGAGTGAGACAAGTACATTTCACCATCGATGCTCTCCAGAACAAGACTAAACTGAGGTTTGAGGAGTTGACAGCCCTTCTTCCCAGTGAAGTTTTGGAACGAGTCTCTGATCTCACTGAGAAGGCACAGCTTTCACAACACACCAAAGGTAAGGAACGTCAGATGCGCAAATTTCAAAAATTGCTGTCTAAAACCACCTCCTCTGGCAAGACAGAAGGTCTGACTTGGAGGAAGAAATCTGACCAGGCTACACAACCGGACATAGAAGAGAAATGGGTGAAGAACTTATCCAACAGGGTACTCACCCAACCAGAGAGAGATGTCTTATCCAAGGGTCTTAACTTTGCAGTTTCACCTGAGCGGATACCGGTAGTAGAACTCATCACAGCCACAGAGACAGCCATCAGGAACAACAACCTGACCAACACGGAGTCAGAACAACTTAGACTGAAGATATCAGCTGCTCTATCCAGTGCGAAAGCACCCCCCTCCAACCTCACCAGCCAAGAAAGGAGGGCTCTTACAGTGCTTCAAAGAGACCGGAACATCACCATCCTTCCTGCTGACAAAGGGAGATGCACAGTGGTGCTAAACACAGCGGACTACCACTCCAGGATGACCAGTCTCCTCAGTGATACAACCACTTATGAAACATTGAGGAGGGACCCCACAAGTGGTTACAAAAAGAAAGTTGTTAGCTGCTTGCAACAACTAGAAAAGGACCAAGCCATCAACCGAGCTCTTTACTACAGATTGTACCCTGGGGAAGCCGTGCCTCTCATATACGGACTCCCCAAGATTCACAAAGAAGGAGCTCCTCTCAGACCTATTATCAGCAGTATAAACTCGGTCACATATAACATTGCTAAACACCTAGCCACAATCTTGGCTCCTCTGGTTGGGAATACACCATATCATGTCAAAAATTCCCAAGATTTTGCTTCTAAAGTTGCAGACCTCAAACTAGATTCAGATGAAACCATGGTTTCCTACGATGTCACTTCTCTGTTCACCTGCATTCCCACCACAGAAGCAGTCGAATCTGTAAGAAAACGATTCCTTCAGGATAGCTCCTTACTGGATAGAACGAAACTCACCACGGATCAGATTTGCACCCTGCTTGACCTCTGCCTGACTACCACTTATTTCCAGTTTAATGAAAGTTTCTACAGACAGAAGCATGGATGCGCCATGGGATCACCAGTGTCCCCTATTGTGGCTAATTTATACATGGAGGAAGTGGAACATATAGCTTTGACCACTTTTGCAGGAGTTGCTCCCAGCCATTGGTTTAGATACGTGGATGATACTTGGGTTAAAATCAAAATCCAGGAGGTGGAAGCTTTCTCGAAACACATCAATGCAGTGGATAGCAACATCAACTTCACTCGGGAGGATGTCAGTGGGAATAATCTAGCCTTCTTGGATTGTGATGTACACATTAGACAAGACAGAAGCCTTAGTATCGAGGTCTACCGGAAACCCACACACACAGACCAGTACCTACTTTTCGACTCTCACCACCCACTGGAACATAAATTGGGGGTCATTAGGACCTTGCAACACAGGGCTCAGAACATTCCTACAACATTAGAGGGAAAAGAGAAGGAGCAGAACCATATCAAGAAAGCACTTCAGAATTGCGGTTATCCCAACTGGGCTTTCCTAAAGAGCATAAAAAGGAACATAACTGACAAGGATGATAACAGGAACAAACGCAAGAACATTGTCATTCCCTACATTTCTGGTCTATCTGAGAAACTCAGGAGGATCTTCTACAAACACAACATTCCAGTACATTTCAGACCCAATAACACCCTGAAGCAGAAACTGGTCCACCCTAAGGACAGAATACCCAGACACAAACAGGACAACGTAGTGTATGCAATTCAGTGCAGTGAGAATTGCACAAATTCGTATATTGGGGAGACGAAGCAACCGCTATACAGGCGCTTGGCCCAACACAGGAGAGCCAGCTCCTCAGGCCAGGACTCGGCTGTCTACATTCATCTTAACAATGAAGGACACTCATTTCGGGATTGTGACGTACGCATTTTAGCCAGAGAGGATCGTTGGTATGAGCGAGGAGTCAAAGAAGCCATTTTTGTAAACCTGGAACGGCCATCACTGAACAGAGGTGGGGGTCTAAGACATCATTTGTCAACCATCTACAAGGTGGTCTTGGACACTCTTCCCAGACGGCTGGGTGTACGCCAGGACCCAGCTGTTTTCGGGGACTCACAGGAGGACAGAGAGAGTCAGATTGCCATTGATCACCCTAACGGGCAATCCTTTGATCACCCTAATGACTCGCCATTCACACCCAGCCTCCAGCGACCCACACCAACATGATGCCTCAGTGACACCTTAGATGAGCTGGTCATCAGAATTCTGATTCTGATTCTGAGCCAGGAGAGGATAAATATCTGATACTCCCTATTAGTCAGACAGAACTGAGGAAGCCTTTTGGACGAGAGGTGAAACGTTTTCAAGAATCTTCAAGCAAGTCCAGTTGCCCTTTTCTACCACCCACAGAGATATATAGACTTTGCTCAGAGCTGGAAAACTTCCTACATTCCATGAAGAAATCTCATCCAACTGGCTGAAGTCTTGGGTGAATTGTGCTATGTGATGTTTTGGAGTCTTCTCTGGTTCATTAGCTTCTTCAACTTTGTACTGCAGGTGAATGGTTTGATAGAGGAAGAGTCTGGGTTTAAATCTTAACTCTGTTGAGTAATTTAGTGTATGAATAATAGGAGCTTGCTGAAAGAGTTAAGCCTCAGAAGCCCAACCCTATAGGAGTTAATGATTAGAGTAGAGAGCTGGGGTTGGGGAACGCAAGAAGGCTGGGGCCATGCTGAGGGTGTGTGTGTATGTGTGTGTGTGTGCACAAAAAGAGACAGCAGGATTGGTCGTGGTGCTTAAATCCAGCTGGCTGTTCCACTGGGAATGTAATCCATATGCATGTACGAGTTCAGCTGCAGGAGAAAGGAGAGATATCACCCGCAAAGAAGCGATTGTTTTTGCTTTTCTTGTTTAAATTCCACTCATACCCGCCCCTGGATCCTGGTTTGCCTTTTTTCAGCTAGGAAGTGAGAGACGGAAAAAAGCAAAAGCAAGCAATAGTGGGAGTCTCAAAAATTGAAACAATATGATGATGGAAGGAGCGGAGATGGTGGATGAGGTTGCAGCATGGTAGGGCTTTTACATCTTTGTTGTTTGTCTCATGTAAACACTTGCTCTTGATTCAGTAGTAGTGAGTTATGGGCTGTTGCATCTGGATGGGGGGTGAGAGGGGACCATGTGGAGTGTGTGTGTGTGTGTGTGTGAGGGATATAAACAGATGGCTTATGTACAGCAGATAGCAAAACAAAGATCTTAAGACTTATGTGTGTTTGAAAGATTTATCGAAAGATTTCATGATGTTGGTGAATAACTAATTGGCTTTGTGTCTTTGCTTTGCTCCCTTACTTAGTTTGCAGCTCCTATTTCAATGTTTGTATGTCGTTAAATTGGTATTCCAATCAGTAAGAGCAAGGAGTGATGGGAGAATGAATGGAAAGGTCTTGAGATTTCAAAAACCATCGTTAGAATTATTGTGACAACTCTTGTTGCTTGGCCTACGTTTGTATCTAGGTAAATGATTCGGACCACCTTGACCTTGGGACCACTTGTAAAACATAACTGCTAATACTGAAAAAGACTTTGACCATCCAAGAACTCTCTGTCTTTTAAATATTGCTTTTTCTGGAGCTTCACAAAAAGACACACTCATGCCATCCTATTGCCTTGGTGATACTGAGTTGGACATGCAATTGGACTCATTTCTTTGTCTGAGTTTGGTGCAGGGATCAGCGAGAGGGTGATGTTAAGGTTACAGATATAAAAGTGATGTTATTTTGGCATATCAAGTGCAGCTTGGAGTATCTCATTTAATAATAATCTACTTGGCAGCCTTTAAAAATGCTAACACAAGAACAGTATGCACTGCATAACAAAAACAAAGTTGATAAAGCTAATAAGAAGAAGAGTCTTGAAAAGCTCTGTCTTCTGTAGGCGATCTTTTTATTTCAAAATCCGGGAGGTTCTCAGAACTTAATAGCTGGCAACAATATCCGGATTGCCACACTTCAAACTCCGACACACCTGTCTGTCTGCCAGAATGTCTTGTTTGCCCTTTCATGAAGTCATCAGGAAGCAGAACAAATATTTTTATGACTGCTCAGGTGGACAGTCTTTTCACACCTCAACGAGACTGGCATGACGTTCTTGTTAGGATTTGTTTTTAACAATCACTTCATGAAAGCCTGTGCATGAAGGAGAAGTCCTAAGGTGAAGGCAGCTGTCAAAATATGTGTTGATTTGCAGTAACAGCGCTGTGGTGTTGGCACAAGACACCTCGTTACTGCAAGCTGGCAAAAAGCCACGCAGTTTGTCTTATGGGAGTGCCTTAGTGCAGTTTGACTTTAGTGCCCATAGGAAAGACATATTGTTCTGAGGAATGCTTTTTAAACACCCCTGTGGGTGTGTGTGGGTGTGTGTGCGTCCATGAATGTGGTTATGTATCGGTGCGAGATTGAAACCATTCATCATAAAATGGGGAGATGTAGAACCTGAAATAAAGGATGTATGTGCTTTCAGAAGACGATGAAGTTTGACTCAATCAACCATCACTTTACTCAAGTATTAATCAAGTAGAACTTTTTTTATTTGTTTCATGGAATCTTCTATAACTTTTATTTGACATTACAGAAATCTCAGTGTATTAAGTGGAGCTCATTTGTCAAATAGTCCATGAACAAATTTACCCATAAAATGTTTGCAGGACCATTTATATTCACAGGAGTATGAGATATTTGGTATTCCTAAGAATCCAGTTGGTTCAGAAAAGCATTTCTACGAGAGCTCCCAAGTTAGTATGAATTGTTTGACCTCAAATTATAATATTGTACAATTAATTACTGCATATTTATTTGGGGTGTGACACCACAAAATGAGTCTAGTTGGTCGATAAATTAAAAGTTGTTTTATCCATATTCTAAATCTACAGATAATTTTCAAAGGCAGTCATTTATTAAATTTGGTGCAGTCAATCCAGAGAAATTAGCGAAAATGTTCATCATCTTAGCAGAAAATCAAGTTTGGAGAAAATCAGCTGTAAATAATTGTGTATTTATGGTAAAATTTGAAAAAAACGATATGTGGGTCATTTTTTAATGGACTCTTGTTTCAAATCACCATATCTCAGAATGAACTTTTGTGACACTGGAGTCACTTTGTGGTGACACACCCCAAATATGGTTAGAGAAGCAGCTTTGGGACCAGAAGGTCACTGGTTTGATTCCCTGGACCAGCAGGAATGATTGAAGTGCCCTTGAGCAAGGCACCTAACCCCCAACTGGTGCCCAGGCTGCTCTGGGTATGTTGTACATCACTTTGGATACAAGCATCTACTAAATGCCATTAATGTAATATGTAATGTAAATATGGGTTATGTTGACAAGTATAAACAGCTTATTTATTTCAATCAGATACACACCAATTTAGTGAAATGTTTGTGCAACTCATTATCATCCTTTCATAATAATGATGTGAAAGAAAGCAATCAAAAATAAATCCATAAATTAAGACAAATGAGACTAGCCATTCAATTATGACAAAAGAGATGGCACCACATAACAGGAAGAAGTGGATGTGACTGTGTTAGCTGATACACTGCGATGGCTGAGCTGTGTCGCTGGAAGATTTAACTCGCAGCATGTTTAGGATATGCTCTTTCATTATTTAGTAATCATTTTCAGCTTTTTTTGAATTTTTCCCTTTTATAGTTTTATGGGTGTAACTAAATGTAAACCAGGCATGTAGTGAAAGCTCAAATTTACAGGTGATAGGAATTTTTCTAGAAACATACACGAGTATGAAGAAAATCTGCATGTCCAAAACATTCATAACTCTGACAGGAATTATTAGATATGTGTGACCTATAAAAACATTTACACCCAGTGTGCAGGGACAGGTGGTGAGGCATCATCAGATTAAGTCTGAAATGGAAGTCAAGCAGTTATTTAATTTCTTTGTCCACATATACTGCAACTGTGTTAAAGCTATCAATTTTCTCTGCTGCAGTTTACACACTACAGTATTTGTAACAGTGTGACCTACAATATACAGTGGTGCTTGAAAGTTGGTGAACCCTTTAGAATTTTCAATATTTCTGCATAAATATGACCTAAAACATCATCTGATTCTCACACAAGTCCTAAAAGTAGATAAAGAGAACCCAGTTAAACAAATGAGACAAAAATATTATACTTGGTCATTTATTTATTGAGGAAAATTACACAATATTACATATCTGTGAGTGGCAAAAGTATGTGAACCTTTGTTTTCAGTATCTGGTGTGACCCCCCCTTGTGCAGCAATAACTGCAACTAAACATTTCCGGTAACTGTTGATCAGTCCTGCACACCGGCTTGGAGGAATTTTAGCCCATTCCTCCGTACAGAACAGCTTCAACTCTGGGATGTTGGTGGGTTTCCTCACATGAACTGTTTGCTTCAGGTCCTTCCACAACATTTCAATTGGATGAAGGTCAGGACTTTGACTTGGCCATTCCAAAACATTAACTTTATTCTTCTTTAACCATTCTTTGGTAGAACAACTTGTGTGCTTAGGGTCGTTGTCTTGCTGCATGATCCACCTTCTCTTGAGATTCAGTTCATGGACAGATGTCCTGACATTTTCTTTTAGAATTCACTGGTATAATTCAGAATTAATTGTTCCATCAATGATGGCAAGCCATCCTGGCCCAGATGCAGCAAAACAGGCCCAAACCATGATACTACCACCACCATGTTTCACAGATGGGATAAGGTTCTTATGCTGGAATGCAGTGTTTTCCTTTCTCCAAACATAACACTTCTCATTTAAACCAAAAAGTTCTATTTTGGTCTCATCCATCCACAAAACATTTTTCCAATAGCCTTCTGGCTTGTCCACATGATCTTTAGCAAACTGCAGATGAGCAGCAATGTTCTTTTTGGAGAGCAGTGGCTTTCTTCTTGCAACCCTGCCATGCACACCATTGTTGTTCAGTGTTCTCCTGATGGTGGACTCATGAACATGAACATTAGCCAATGTTAGAGAGGCCTTCAGTTGCTTAGAAATTACCCTGGGGTCCTTTGTGACCTTGCTAACTATTACATGCCTTGCTCTTGGAGTGATCTTTGTTGGTCGACCACTCCTGGGAAGGGTAACAATGGTCTTGAATTTCCTCCATTTGTACACAATCTGTCTGACTGTGGATTGGTGGAGTCCAATCTCTTTAGAGATGGTTTTGTAACCTTTTCCAGCCTGATGAGCATCAACAATGCTTTTTCTGAAGTCCTCAGAAATCTCTTTTGTTTGTGCCATGACACACTTCCACAAACATGTGTTGTGAAGATCAGACTTTGATAGATCCCTGTTCTTTAAATAAAACAGGGTCCCCACTCACACCTGATTGTCATCCCATTGATTGAAAACACCTGACTCTAATTTCACCTTCAAATTAATTAAACCTAGAGGTTCACATACTTTTGCCACTCACAAATATGTAATATTGGATCATTTTCCTCAATAAATAAATTACCAAGTGTAATATTTTTGTCTCATTTGTTTAACTGGGTTCTCTTTATCTACTTTTAGGACTTGTGTGAAAATCTGATGTTGTTTTAGGTCATATTTATGCAGAAATATAGAAAATTCTAAAGGGTTCACAAACTTTCAAGCACCACTGTACCATCAGAGGGAGGCACAGAGGATTAGAGATTTGCCTAGCTGAAAAGTTATCATTAAATTTGAATCTAAGCTCACCATAAAGTTTTAACTTCATGATTACCCTCAAAGCAAACTGTAGACACCCACATGACCTCGTTATGTCTGAGTCACTGTTCCCTCATCAAAAGAGCACTTAAAACTACATTAACACTTTAATGCTTTGCATCTGCAGATGGTACATTACAACTTTGGGAATCACTCCAACTCCTACTCATCAACATTTGTTTTCATGTTTAGCCTAACCAAGCTATTTAAATTGCACACTGTCAGGGTCTGTGTTTGCTAAAACTAGATGATCTGGTAACTGTAAAGCAGGGAACAGTTGGGTTCTTCTGAGCACAGTAGTCTTGTTGTAGTTTATTTCATTTCTGCAAGCAGGAGGTAAATATTCTCAAATTAGAAATTAGGCTTCCTGAATTAAGTTATGTATTTTTTGAACGAGAACCTGAACAATAGGTCTCAGTTGTAAAATAAATTAGAAGAAGTTATTATTTGTCACATGCACACTCAAGCACAGTGAAATTCATCCTCTGCATTTAACCCATCTGAAGCAGTGAACACACGCGCACACACACCCAGAGCAGTGGGCAGCCATACTACAGCACCCAGGGAGCATTTAGGGGTTAGGTACCTTGCTCAAGGGCACTTCAGCCCAAGGCCACCCCATGTTAACCTAACTGCATGTCTTTGAATTACTATATTACTGTAAATTACTGTAAGCCTAGTTCGCTGTAGTTATAAACAACAACAAAATGACTATATGAATTAGATGTTTTCTTTCTACACAGTTTAGATTGACAGTCTTGTAAGCCAAGATAGATTTTCTTTCGTCTTTGGCACAGTGGGAAGTGTGTGTGGTTGTTGTTGCTGCCCCACTTCATTCTTTCTCACTCATTATATCTATAAACTGATTAGATTTAATTAGATTTTTTCCACCCACACTAACAAAGCATTTTCTTTTACTTATGTACACGCTGTATGCACTGTATGTCTTGAACAAAACTGCGTGTAATAATTATCCCAGCCATGGGTGTATCAAATTGCCTGCAACTAAGAGCCAGGCGGCATATTTGCCTATCTTATCTATGTTATGCTAAGTAGATATGAATGCTGTCTGTGCTGGTGTAGGCCTTTTTATGTCATGGACTTCAGATCATTGATATACGGATATCTGAGCTCATTTTAACTCTGAAATGAAACTTTCATCTGCAATGCACCAGCAATGATAGTACTGAACTGGTATACTTGATATTTTTACCTACAGTCTGATTTTTCCTTAAAAAAGTGGTACAGTTGCAGTCCGACGTTCACATACAGGGACATGAATGGCAGGGCAATATTGGGCTTTCAGTGATTTGTTTGAACTGTTCTTTTTCTGCGGGAGAATAATTGTACAGATATACATCTATAATAGAAAAAAGTACACAAGTTTTAATTCATTTTGGGTTTTTTGAAATCAACACAGGGTCAAAACTAAACATACAGCACATATTAATATTTGTTTAAATGTCCCTTTGCAAGTTTCACCTTGCTTTTGGTAGCCATCAACAAGCTTCTGGCAGAATTCTGATTGGATAATTGACTGCTCTTCTTGGCAGAATTGGTAGGGTTTAATTAAATTTGTGTGTTTTCTTTCACAGCCCACATATTTTCAATAGGGTTGAGGTCAGGACTTGTTGTAAGCTTTATGTTAGCCTGCTTTATCCACTCCACAACCAGCTTTGATGTGTGTTTGAGATCATTGTCCTGTTGGAACACCCAACTGGGTCCAAGTTTCAAACATTTAGCTGATGGTTTGAGGTTATGCTGAAGAATTCTGAGGTAGCCCTCTTTCTTCATTATTATCCCCCTGGCATATAATGCGGGGGGATATAGCTATCACTCTCTCTGTCCATCTGTCTGACTGTCTCTAAACATTTTAGTTTCCAGAGCATAACTCAAAAACTATTAGGAATTTTTTCATGAAACCTGACAGCTATGTTAAGTGACTAAAGGAGTTGTGGCTTTTGACATTTTGGGATTTCTGTGATTTTTATTTTTTCCGTATTTCCATGGCAACCAATTCAACTTTGGAAAATTTGGAGTGGGGTTTCATGTGAGGGTCGGGGGGATATATCATCTCCTAACGACTCTTGTTCCATCCAGTTCCACTGGCAGCAAAACAGCCACAGAGCATGATGCCACCACCACCATGTTTAATGGTTAGTACAGTGTTCCTCTGTACCTCTGATCATTGTAGCCAAACAACTCAATCTTTGTCTCATCTGACCATAAAACTTTACTCCAGAAGGTCTTTCCTTTGTCTGTGTAGTCAACTGCAAACTTTAATCGAGCTTGAAGGTGTCAATTTTGGAGCAGAGGCTTCTTTCTTGAACAGGAGCCTCTCAGTCCATGGTGATGTAAAACTTGCTTGACAGTACACAGTGTTCCAAAAGCTTCCAGTTCATAGCAGGTCTGTGCCTTGGTGTTTCTTGGGCTATTCTTGGCCATCCAAACCAGTTTTCTCTCAGCTGAGTGTGACAGTTTGGGTCTTTTTCCAGCAAAGTGGCTTCATCTCCCAATAACTTGTACTTGCATACAGTTATTTGAATGGATGACCTTGGAATCTATAGTTGTTTATAAATGGCTTCAAGAGACATTCCTGAGTTGTGTAAATCTCTGATCCTCTTTCTCAAATCTGAACTGAGGTCCTTAGACTTTCCCACTGTACTCTGTGTTGGTCAATCCAATGACTGCTGTCAAACAAAACCTCTTTATGTTGGAACAGAGGAGCTACTAGCTGTAGTCAGTCATTATCAGGGCATTATGAGGCCTTGGCCTTGGCAACTTAAAGATATTTTGGAACTTTTAGCACCACTGAATTAATAATCAAGGCTTTTGCAAATGAAGGAACATCTCTGAAACCGAATTTGCGTTATGACTTTTATTATTTTCTAAGAGTGTACAAACTTTTGTACTCAAATGCAAGTGTGAAAGAGAAGTGGATTAGTGGACCTAAACTGAGCTTGTGAGAAGGAAGACCATGTATCAGCTACAAAGTATAAACATCATGTTGCTCTAATCATGTTTCAAGCGCACTGGAAAGCCACTTCACAGTAACCTTGAACAAATAATAATAATTTTTTAAATAATTATTATTTATTTAAAATAGATGTAAGAAGTTGATCATATAAAATATTCAAAAGATATCCTGTTGCACATTTAAGATAAAAACAACATAAATTATTCCTCAATTAGTTTAAAACATAATAAAATTTTTTTTTACAAAACCTCAGCTCTGGAGGAAAGTAATCTAAAATCGTCCACTGTTTCATTAGTTATTTTCTGAATGGTGTTCTTGATCCTCTAATACATAAATGTACTAATTTCATAATTTCAAATGACAGTCTAGTTCTTATCCACGTTATTGCAGTAGCATAATCGTCCACATTTCTCTGTGAAAATTTTTACAAATAATAATAATAATAATAATAATAATAATAATAATAAACGACACCACCAACACATTGTTTCAATCTGCTTTTCCAGCAGATGGCTTGTTTAACAGTTTGGTGCTCATTAATTTGATTCATTCCTTCGCTCATATCCGTGAACATCTTTAATTGAATAAATCATGTTTAATAGTTGTTCAAAGGAGGAAGCTTTATTTCCATCCTTCTGTTATTCCTCAGATTAAAGGCTCTAGTAGTGATTTAGTGGAGGAATGAATAGGGAATTTTCCAATCCTTTAGAAGTACAGTCTACTGCTTGTCTTTCAGCGAACTGAAGAAGCCAGGTTGTGAATGTAATCTCTGAATTTGATTTAAAGTGCATTCCTACTCCTGATCCTCCAATCCATCTAGTTCCATCTCTTCTTCAGCTTTTGTTAACGCCCTTGCGTGCATGAAAGGAGTCTTCACTGTTTCTTTGTTTCACTGGTATGTTTCAACCACACCATCGCCCATTGAGGTATATATTGCTCAAGACTTCATGTCCTGCTGAACAGCATTCAGAAAGAAAAACAGAAGACTAGCAGGATCACAAAACACACATAATACGTTGATGCTTCACGTACAAGAAACTTTTTTTTAGACCACATGCAGTCTTTTATAAATGTGGTTTGTGCTGTGAAGAAAGGAGATCTTATTTTTCTTTATCAAGCTTGTTTGTATAATTTGAACAGTGTCGTATATTAGCAATAAGTACTGGTATCTTTATTTCATAAGATTTTCCAAACTGGCACCTGGTCAGCAAAACCTCTTAAAGGTAGACTGACTTTCAGATTTTTCAAGTGTAGGTCATAAAAAGAATTTTCCCTGACACCCAGTTATTTTGTTTAGTGGACCAAAAGCTACTGAATTCGAATTATAGACTTCCGATTTTATTAGTTTAAAAAAAAAATAGAACCATTAATGAATTTAGGGCCATGTGACCCTAAATTCTCCGCTATTATTTCTTGCTTCACCTTGACACAGTACAAGAGACTACGTCATGCATCACGTGGTGGGCTTTCCCCGTTCACGCAAGGCATTATGGGATACAAATTTGAAACAGGAGAGCAAAATGGAGGACGCGAATGAAACATGGAAGACTGACTACAGTAACAGAAAGTGAGAAGAAAAGATGTTATGTTGCGAAGAAAAGGAAACACAGGACCATAATAAATATCAGCAGTCAGCGAGAACCTCTGTATGATCAGCTGTTCGTTTAGCGACAGAATGATGTAACTGTCAGTGCACGGTCAAGGTAAACCTGTAGATAGCAGTAATGCAACACTGGATGCCAGCTGCCGTAAAACCCAAGAGAAGAAAAAGAAGACGCCGCCTAAAGGTAAACCTGTGCATGCGCATACCGGACTTCTTCCCCGTCTGCTTGACTGCGTGAAGCGAGCGATTTCATGCACATTATTTGCTAGGGAATCTCCTCAAATTAAATAACTTCCCAGCCACAAAGAACTAAATTTCACCGGTTTTATGAAATCGAAAGGCCATCTACTTTTAAAGAGAGATGTACTGGATGATTATGATATCTTTTTTTTTTAGTCAGTTTTGTTTCAACAATTTTGTGCAGTTAAAACACCCACATTTGACTCAACTGATACTGCAGATGCTCCAGGCTTCAAGATCAAATATCCTCAGAGATCAATATGATATCTGATTCTTTCAGCCGTTTTTCATAATGTGCCAAGCTCTGACAGTTAATGAAATCACCATTCAAGGCTAAAGTTTCATTCTTTTTCATATGCAGGTTTATAGTTACAACACACCTGCATGCACGCGCACACACACTACTCGCACAGTTTTTTTTTTTTTTTTGCCAGCGAATGGAAAATAAACCATCTGAATTCATGAACAGTAATGCTGAAAAGGCGTGTGCTACTACTTGCATGTATTTTCGCCTGTCGCAGCATGATTTATGTGCAGCCAGATTAGTTTTTATCTCTGATGATCTCTGCTGTGATTGTATGATTGCGGCATCCGCAGCTCCATCAATATGTCTCCATCTCCTTGCTCTTCAGAAACCAATGCCAGTAAGCCATTGCTTTGTCTGCTTTGGCAACGTTGACTGTAATTGCAGTCTTGTTTGACATTTGGAAAGAGGATCAGGTGTGTGTTTTCTAATACACTTTAATTTCTATGAGCTTCCTTTTTTCATGCTGGTTTCTGTCGTATACGTTTAACACGCCCAGTGCACAAACACGATAATGAGACCCGTCAAGCCAGGATTGCACAATGAAAAAATAAATGGGAGATTAACTGAAATCATGGAATCTTCACTCATTCGAGATTAGAGATGAAGAAAATTTTGATCTTTAGATTTACAAACATTGCAAAAATGTGCTCATAAGCAATAAAGCCTATTGTTATGCCAGATGGCTTGCTCCTACTGCCTACTTTATGATATTAGAGAGAGAGAAGTTTTTCTCGAAAGAGTGCTCCATTTACTAGGAAGAGACAAAGAAAGTGAAAGAAACCAATAAACTAGAAACTAGACACTCATCACTCCCCTGTGTATGATGTCATCAGGATGAGTCAGATGGCATATATATATATATATATATATATATATATATATATATATATATATATATATATATATATAGTCATCTCACAAGATTGATGCACCGCTGATTCACTGAAAACCTGCAAGAAATATGACCTAAGAGACTCCTTTTTAATCCCCCCACCCAAATCCCATTTCGATTTTCAGTCTATTTTGAGTTTTCAGCCTCTTAAATCAAATTGTACAGTACATTTTGAAAGAATGCCAGGGAAAAATACACATTGAAGGGGTGATTAATTATGAGTTGATTATTTTCCTATCGATCCCTTGCACTGACATCACATTTACCTTAGCAACCGTCGCTACCCTAGACCTGGGGGAAAGTGAACTTTGTTTACATACTGTTAACATACTGAAGCCAAGCAAAGATGTCCGGCGTCGGTTACTGTTGCCCGAAGAAAACTACAGCTAAAAGTCTCTACTACCGGATTATTTGGATAACCTTAGTCAGAAAGAAGCGAAGGATAAATATACACGGAAATTAGAGTTTATTAGTGGTTATGATCCGTACAAAATTCCTCTAAATGACTGGAGTGATGGTGTAGATTTGTGGCCTAGTGTTAGCGTTAGCTAAATGTTGGACTATACCTTCTTTTTCCCTGAAGAGTCCAGACACTGAAGAATAGTTTTAAAAAATTACAAAAGCAAGAAAACCTTCTTTGTGTAAAGACTTTTCCCCGACATCAGCTTTTGGGAACAGGATGCTGCAAAAGCCAAAGCATTTACTCTCAAAGGACTTCGACCTGAACTGTGGGCTAGATGGTATTCCCGGCCCTCCATGTCTCAGCAACCCCAAGGACATCTAGTTACAGAGCTACAGTGGTGCTTGAAAGTTTGTGAACCCTTTAGAATTTTCTATATTTCTGCATAAATATGACCTAAAACATCATCAGATTTTCACACAAGTCCTAAAAGTTGATAAAGAGAACCCAGTTAAACAAATGAGACAAAAATATTATACTTGGTCATTTATTTATTGAGGAAAATGATCCAATATTACACATCTGTGAGTGGCAAAAGTATGTGAACCTTTGCTTTCAGTATCTGGTGTGACCCCCTTGTGCAGCAATAACTGCAACTAAACGTTTGCAGTAACTGTTGATCAGTCCTGCACACTGGCTTGGAGGAATTTTAGCCCATTCCTCCGTACAGAACAGCTTCAACTCTGGGATGTTGGTGGGTTTCCTCACATGAACTGCTTGCTTCAGGTCCTTCCACAACATTTCCATTGGATTAAGGTCAGGACTTTGACTTGGCCATTCCAAAACATTAACTTTATCCCTCTTTAACCATTCTTTGGTAGAACGACTTGTGTGCTTAGGGTTGCTGTCTTGCTGCATGATCCACCTTCTCTTGAGATTCAGTTCATGGACAGATGTCATGAGATTTTCCTTTAGAATTCGCTGGTATAATTCAGAATTCATTGTTCCATCAATGATGGCAAGCTGTCCTGGCCCAGATGCAGTAAAACAGGCCCAAACCATGATACTGACACCACCATGTTTCACAGATGGGATAAGGTTCTGATGCTGGAATGCAGTGCTTTCCTTTCTCCAAACATAACGCTTCTCATTTAAACCAAAAAGTTCGATTTTGGTCTCATCCGTCCACAAAACATTTTTCCAATAACCTTCTGGCTTGTCCACGTGATCTTTTGCAAACTGCAGATGAGCAGCAATGTTCTTTTTGGAGAGCAGTGGCTTTCCCCTTGCAACCCTGCCATGCACACCATTGTTGTTCAGTGTTCTCCTGATGGTGGACTCATGAACCTTAACATTAGCCAATGTGAGAGAGGCCTTCAGTTGCTTAGAAGTTACCTTGGGGTCTTTTGTGACCTCGATGACTATTACACACCTTGCTCTTGGAGTGATCTTTGCTGGTCGACCACTCCTGGGGAGGGTAACAATGGTCTTGTATTTCCTCCATTTGTACACAATCTGTCTGACTGTGGATTGGTGGAGTCCAAACTCTTTAGAGATGGTTCTGTAACCTTTTCCAGCCTGATGTGCATAAACAACGCTTTTTCTGAGGTCCTCAGAAATCTCCTTTGTTCGTGCCATGATACAGTTCCACAAACATGTGTTGTGAAGATCAGACTTTGATAGATCCCTGTTCTTTAAATAAAACAGGGTGCCCACTCACACCTGATTGTCATCCCATTGATTGAAAACACCTGACTCTAATTTCACCTTTAAATTTACTGCTAATCCTAGAGGTTCACATACTTTTGCCACTCACAGATATGTAATATTGGATCATTTTCCTCAATAAATAAATGACCAAGTATAATATTTTTGTCTCATTTGTTTAACTGGGTTCTCTTTATCTACTTGTGTGAAAATCTGATGATGTTTTAGGTCATATTTCTCATCTCATCTCATTATCTCTAGCCGCTTTATCCTTCTACAGGGTCGCAGGCAAGCTGGAGCCTATCCCAGCTGACTACGGGCGAAAGGCGGGGTACACCCTGGACAAGTCGCCAGGTCATCACAGGGCTGACACATAGACACAGACAACCATTCACACTCACATTCACACCTACGGTCAATTTAGAGTCACCAGTTAACCTAACCTGCATGTCTTTGGACTGTGGGGGAAACCGGAGCACCCGGAGGAAACCCACGCGGACACGGGGAGAACATGCAAACTCCACACAGAAAGGCCCTCGCCGGCCCCGGGGCTCGAACCCAGGACCTTCTTGCTGTGAGGCGACAGCGCTAACCACTACACCACCGTGCCGCCCCTTAGGTCATATTTATGCAGAAATATAGAAAATTCTAAAGGGTTCATAAACTTTCAAGCACCACTGTATTTGCACTCTATCATTTATACAGTGGTGCTCATCTCATCTCATCTCATCTCATCTCATCTCATCATCTCTAGCCGCTTTACCCTGTTCTACAGGGTCGCAGGCAAGCTGGAGCCTATCCCAGCTGACTACGGGCGAAAGGCGGGGTACACCCTGGACAAGTCGCCAGGTCATCGCAGGGCTACAGTGGTGCTTATTATTGTTAAAACAATATCTGAAGTATTATTTGTAAAATAGCAAAATGTCTTGCTCTAGACTTTCAAACAATGTTGTAAGATTTTATTTTAATAGTGGATGGTACAGTAATTACAAATGCTAACAGAATCAGCACATTCCAGTTGTAGCTGTAGTCATAACTATAATCACCCTTGTCATAATAATTTCAATAAATGGTTAATGCTCAGTTCCCTCTTCATTTATTCTCTATTCAAAAGGCACAACTGAGTCACACAGGTTGATAAGTGTGTAACGGACAATAACAATTTTATCCAAAATATTTTTTTTTCCTGCCGTAGTCAATTTATTTCCATTTTACATGCATGCAGCTGTTGTAAAGTTCAGTCTGTGTGTGTAGAACACTCTCGAACTGTAGGTTCATTACTACGCTTTACACGTTACTAAACATTAAATAAATGTCTCCTATCAAAAACTTCACCCCATGAGCAATTACCCATTTTACCATGTTAAACAACTGTTGTTGTTTTTAAAATTTATTTATTATTAGTCTGAGATTATGTGGCGCGTCTACCTTACAAACCCTGTGTATGAGCTGTTATTGTAGAAACAATAATGCATAAGAATAAACACATGAATGTTCAGGGTGGCACGGTGGTGTAGTGGTTAGCACTGTCGCCTCACAGCAAGAAGGTCCGGGTTCGAGCCCCGTGGCCGGCGAGGGCCTTTCTGTGTGGAGCTTGCATGTTCTCCCCGTGTCTGCGTGGGTTTCCTCCGGGTGCTCCGGTTTCCCCCGCAGTCCAAAGACATGCAGGTTAGGTTAACTGGTGACTCTAAATTGACCGTAGGTGTGAACGTGAGTGTGAATGGTTGTCTGTGTCTATGTGTCAGCCCTGTGATGACCTGGCGACTTGTCCAGGGTGTACCCCGCCTTTCGCCCGTAGTCAGCTGGGATAGGCTCCAGCTTGCCTGCGACCCTGTCGAACAGGATAAAGTGGCTAGAGATAATGAGATGAGATGAGACATGAATGTTCACATCATCAATCATGTGACAGCTGGTAACTACCAGTGGTCCTTAAAAGATTGTGTATGCTTTTGCATTTTCTATATTTCTGCATAAATGCGCCCTAAAACATCATCATATTTTCACACAAGTCCTGAAAGTAGATAAAGAGAACACAATTAAATGAATGAGACAAAAAAAATACACTTATTCATTTATTGATTAAGGAAAATGATCCAGTATTATGGGTGGCACGGTGGTGTAGTGGTTAGCACTGTTGCCTCACAGCAAGAGGGTTCTGGGTTCGAGCCCAGTGGCCGATGAGGGCCTTTCTGTGTGGAGTTTGCATGTTCTCCCTGTGTCTGCGTGGGTTTCCTCCAGGTGCTCCAGTTTCCCCCACAGTCCAAAGACATGCAGGTTAGGCTAATTGGTGGCTCTAAATTGACCGTAGGTGTGAATGTGAGGTTTGTCTCTTTGTGTCAGCCCTGTGATGATCTGGCGACTTGTCCAGGGTGTACCCTGCCTCTCACCCATAGTCAGCTGCGATAGGCTCCAGCTTGCCTGTGACCGTGCACAGGATAAGCAGTTACAGATAATGCATGGATGGATCCAGTATTACATATCATTGCGTGGCAAAAGTATGTAAACCTTTCCATTCAGTACCTGGTGTGACCCCTTTGTGCAGCAATAACTGCAACTAAACATTTCTGCTAACTGTTGAGCAGTGCTGCATATCAGCCGAGAGGAACTTCAGCCCATTCCTCTGCACAGAACAGCTTCAACTCTGGAATGTTGGTGGGTTTCCTCACATGAACTTCTTGCACCGCATTTCTATTAGATTAAGCTCAGGACTTTAACTTGACTATTCCAAAACATTAACTTTGCTCTTGTTTAATCATTCTTTGGTAGAACGACTTGTGTGCTTATGGTTGTTGTCTTGCTGCATGACCTACTTTCTCTTGAGATTCAGTCCACAGACAGATGTCCTGATATTTTCCTTTTGAATTTGCTGGAATAATTCAGAATTCATTGTTCCATCAATGATGGCAAACCGTTCTGGCCAAGATGCAGCAAAACAAGCCCAAACCATAATACTACCACCACCACCATGTTTCACACATGGGATGAGGTTCTTATGCTGGAATGCAGTGTTTTCCTTTCTCCAAACATAATGCATCTCATTTAAACCAAACAGTTCTATTTTTGTCTTATCCATCCACCAAACATTTTCCAATAGCCTTCTGGCTTGTCCATGCGATCATTAGTAAACTGTAGTTGTCAGGCAGCAATGTTCTTTTTGGGGAACAGTGACTTTGTCCTTGTAACTCTGCCATGCACACCATTGTTGTTCAGTGTTCTCCTGATGGTGGACTCGTTAACATTAATCAATGTGAGAGAGGCCTTTAGTTGCTTTGAAGTTACTCTGGGTTGCTTTGTGACCTCATGGACTATTACATGGCTTGCTCTTGGAGTGATCTTTGTTGGTCGAGTGCTCCTGGGTAGGATAACTGATCTTGAATTGCTGCATTTCAGTCACGTGACTTTTCTTAGCGGTTTTACCAGACGTGAAATAGCTGGTGGTCTAAACGGCTGCCATAGTGCAAACAACTAGCAATGACTTATCCGAGTATGCTCATAATCTAGAAGCCACTGCTTGCTTTAGATATATTCAGAAGATTGCTATATGCAATGGAATCGACCCCTACAGTCTGGGAAAGAAGGATTTGTCATACGATCTCGAAAACTACCCTTCAGTCGACTTCCCTGACAGCTCAAACTATCTGGTGTTGTAGACATCCTTCTACACCGCAAAACAGATGAAAGTGTGGAAGAATATGGAGGCTTAAAACTTTTTTGTATGTGGCTGGGTAAGGACCTCAGTATCAAGTCACTGCTGAATGATTCCTGTATTGTTTTTGCCCATGTAAGTATGTTTTTTTTTAAAGCTTTTCATTTGCGTCTTTACAATGTGACGCTGCAAGTTGAAGTGTAAACAAACAACAGTTCGCTTGATTCTCACTTGTGTTCACTCATCTCTCAGGTAAATCATTCACAAAGATCATCAGAAACCCCTTTAAAGACCTGGATCTTAGTTAAACAAGACTGAGAAGTGATCATGGCGCATTGAAACTGTATGGCTGGGTAAGAATTTTGTCGCAACCTTCATGCATATGGACTTTGTGAGGAGTAAACAAAGAAACAGTTGGGGACTTTAGCACTTCGTGACTAAAAAAAGTACCATAAAATAACACAGCAAGAAAAGTACTTGAAAAACACTAAGGATATAGCTGAGAGGGATATACAAATCTTTTACGAAGCGATCACTGCAAACTCGAGCATGCTTCAACTCGGCTCCCTTTGATTTCAGTGAGAGGTTCAAAAGCCACCTTTCTCGATGTCTTTTTGTGAAATCCTGTGTTCATTCACCCTTTTTTATTAGTTCATGGGGAATCATGAAGAAACTTTTATTAGTTTCACGATTTGATTGATTCGAACAACCTAAAACAATACAGGTGTAAGGCATTTTTTGTGCGAGCAATGCACCTTCTTCATACAAACGCTTTGTCAACTGAGCTTTGGTAGACCACCAGCTAAAGTTTTGAATAACTAATGAAGTGGGTATGACATCACGTGAAACCCACCAATTTCCTCCATCCGTCTGACTGTGGATTGGTGGAGTCCAAACTATTTACAGATTGTTTTGCAACCTTTTCCAGCCTGATGAGCCTCAGCAACTCTTTTTCATTTAACATCCTCCTTTCTGTTTGTCATACACTAATGTTACTTACATGCGTATGTTCTGGAACTCAGAGGTCCATTTTCTAACAATGTAAGCCTTCTGCCATCAGTCTGTCCATCTGTCATTCTATCTTGATGTAAGATCTCAAAAAATGTTGTTACATGCATGATTTGTATGGACTTATCAAGGTGAACTGATTTTGGCACTGATACAAACATAATCATGATATATTCCATCCATTATCTGTAACCACTTATCCTGTGCAGGGTTGCAGGCAAGCTGGAGCCTATCCCAGCTGACTATGGGCGAGGTACACCCTAGACAAGTCACCAGATCATCGCATGGCTGACATATAGAGACAAACAACCATTTAAATCTACAGTCAATTTAGAGCCACTGATTAGCCTAACCTGCATGTCTTTGGACTGTGGGGGAAACTGGAGCACTCAGAGGAAACCCACACGGACACGGGGAAAACATGCAAACTACACATAGAAAGGCCCCATCGGCCACTGGGCTTGAACCCAGAACCTTCTTGCTGTGAGGCAACACTGCTAACCACTACACCACTGTGCCGCCCTAATCACGGTATATTTTAAGAGTATTTGAGGCGTACAAAGGACTAGACTTCTTGGCGTCGAGTTCTACTTGTTGAAACTCAGTGGAATTATATACAAAAATGAATGTTCCATATGAACTGAAGTTAAGTAGAATGGTAATTATTTATAGACTGAGTGAACTGATTCATTACAAAAGTTCTTGCAGTTCATACAAACCCATGCATAGCATTGTTAGAAGTGGATGGTAGATGCTGTTCAGGATTGTGCGAGATGTGAAAAGTGTTGTGCTACACCGACTTGGCTGCTTACTCCAAGTTCAGTCAGCTGCCTTTCTGCACCAAGGGTTATTGATCTGTTTAAGTGAGTCTGAGAGATAGAATCTCTATGACTACACAGGAGAGTGTTTTAGTAATAAATTACACATGGTTTTAATGTGGCATTCCCTTCCCTCTGCCTACAGGGCTTCTCTCTCTCTCTCTCTCTCTCTCTCACACCATAAGCACTCATTATATGCAATTATAAGCAATGAACTGTACAGCATGAAGAAGGGAATTGGGAAAACATATTTTCATTTTATTCAGTGTAGAATGCAATTGGATTTCTGCAATTAGTGGCCAACATGAAGGGTTTTTTTTTTGCCTAAAAGAGGCATCTTCACTCATTATATGAGTAAATCACCACTCACACTGCAGTCTTTGCACAGTGGACAATAATGCACTAATGCTTACAACATTTACAATGTCTCTCTCTCTCTCTCTCTCACACACACACACACACACACACACACACACACACAAAAGGTTTACATTTATTTATTCCCTTTTTCATACACTACCTCAATTCCTCATGCCATCAGACTCCTCAACCCTGAGGGACTGGACTGATTCTCACGGACTGTTGAACATACCGCTCACACTGCAATCTTTGTACAGTGGACAATAATGCACTATTGCTTTACAAGGTTTACAATGTCTCTCTCAGACACAAGGTTTACATGTATTTATTCCCTTTTCATATACTACCTCAATATGCACACTCGACTCTGCACTTTATGTTGTTTGTGTCGTTTATTATCCGTTTATTGTCTGTCTACTGTGTCGTTTATTGTCTGCAGTGTTGCACTCGTTGCATTCTTGCACTTTATGTTGTATTATAGATTGTAGTCCTGTGATGTTTAAAGTAGCACCATGGTCCTGGAGAAACGTTGCTTCGTTTTAACTGTGTACTGTGCCAACTGATTGAAATGACAAATAAAAAAACCCCTTAACCTTAAATGACCAACTGACTGTCTGATCCCATTATTATTAGAACATTAAAACGGTGTGTGTACTTCAGGCACCCATACACTAGATGGCAGTGTACAGCTGGAGCAGGTCTAAATCTATGCAGGTACAGTATATATACATAAAAGAGTAACCAAATCTGAGAACAGTTAGCAAAGACATCCTGTATTACATACTATCATCATTTGCCATACTTTTCACCAGATGTATTCAAATATTAAATGTTTCCATTGAACTGTTTGTGATTCTTGAGCTAATTTGTTGGCCGGTGCTGTATTTTCATGATCCCCATTGTTATTGCTAGCGCAGTCGCAAAGGTATGGAAGTTTGTGCAGAATGTACAGATGAGGAGGTGAAAGAGCTGGACAGACTGAAGGACTAAAGCACTGCTGCATCACTCACAGTGGGGATGAAGAAGTGAGGACTAAAACCTTGTGGTGCCACTATTGGCGACTTTTCGAATGTCAGAAACTGTTAACCAGTAGTAATGTCAGTGAAAGAGTTTAAGCAATTTCATTGCAAAATGAATCTTGGATGTCGTTATGAAGAGTAACATGCAAGTCGTTCAAGGTGGATTTTTCCTTTAAGGGCTAAGAACTGATACGGAGCAGCAATGCGATATTCAGGGTATTAGACTAGCATTTAACAGAGTTAGTGATGTATTAAGAAGCAATCTTAAATAAAAATAAGTCATACACTGGGATATCTCCAAATATGAGCTTACTCTCTTTTATACGTCTTTCATTGGCTGTAACTGAGTATTGTAGTGCATAAATGCAACATTGCATCAGAAATTCATGTGGTTGGTTCTGCACTACTATTACCATCTTCACCAACACATCAGAAACTCCCATGATATCACTGAATCGCTGATAGGAATCAGCTGAAATACAGAACACTGTGTTCAGGATTTCAGTTGAAACATGGCCGCTTTGTTTTTGCTTTAATTTGTACCAGAAATGATTTCTTGTAAATTTAAGAGAGATGTTTTGATTAGCTTTTCAGATATGAACCAGTATCATCAATATCATCTGCAGGAATGTCTCATACATCTCATTATCTCTAGCCGCTTTATCCTGTTCTACAGGGTCGCAGGCAAGCTGGAGCCTATCCCAGCTGACTATGGGCGAAAGGCGGGGTACACCCTGGACAAGTCGCCAGGTCATCACAGGGCTGACACATAGACAGACAACCATTCACACTCACATTCACACCTACGGTCAATTTAGAGTCACCAGTTAACCTAACCTGCATGTCTTTGGACTGTGGGGGAAACCGGAGCATCCGGAGGAAACCCACGCGGACACGGGGAGAACATGCAAACTCCACACAGAAAGGCCCTCGCCGGCCTCGGGGCTCGAACCCGGACCTTCTTGCTGTGAGGCGACAGCGCTAACCACTACACCACCGTGCCGCCTCTGCAGGAATGTGAGGATTTAAAAAAAAAAACAACAACTTTATAGTCATTTACTGGGGC